>NC_141875.1:383143494-383493078 GCF_056163025.1 Triticum urartu | reverse complement strand
TTAATTCTTCTTTCGTAGTTGTGGATGCTTGCAAGAGGGTTGAATCATAAGCGGGAGGGTTGTTCAAGTAAGAACATCACCTAAGCACTGGTCCACCCACATATCAAATTATCAAAGTAGTGAACACGGATCAAACAAACATGATGAAAGTGACTAGATGAAATTCCCGTGTGTCCTCAAGAACGCTTTGCTTATTATAAGAGACTGTTCCAACCCTTCCTTTGCTACAGAAAGGATTGGGCTACCTTGCTGCACTTTTTTACCATTACTATTACTTGCTCGTTATAAATTACTTTGCTATCAAACTATCTATTACTGATAATTTCAGTGCGTGCAGAAAATACCTTGCTGAAAACTGCTTGTCCTTTCCTTCTGCTCCTAGTTGGGTTCGACACTCTTACTTATCAAAAGGACTACGATAGATACCCTATATTTGTGGGTCATCAAGGCTCTTTTCTGGCACCGTTGCCGGGGCGTTAAGTGCTTGTGGTAAGTGGAATTTGGTAAGGAAAAAATTATATTACGTGCTGAAATTTACTATCTCGTGTTACTATGGAAAATCATCCTTTGAGGGGTTTGTTCGTGGTATCTTCACCTCGACCGGAAGCACAAAGAGTTGCTCCTCAACCTACTGCACCTACTGAAAATATTTATAATGAATTTCCTTCGGGTATGATAGAGAAACTGCTAGCTAATCCATATGTAGGAGATGGAACACTGCATCCTGATATGCACCTAATCTATGTGGATGAAGTTTGTGGATTATTTAAGCTTGTAGGTTTACCCGGAGATGAAGTGAAGAAGAAGGTCTTCCCTTTATATTTGAAGGGTAAGGCATTGACATGGTATAAGCTATGTGATGATGTTGGAGCTTGGTATTGGAATTGGCTGAAATTGGAATTTCATCAAAAGTTTTATCCTATGCATCTAGTTCACCGTGATCAGAATTATGTTACGTTTGGGACACCTATGTGCCCAGGCTCCTTATCTCGTAACCATTGGATCTCAGATTGATGAATGCAAATTCCAACAGATATGGATATTAGGCACCTTCCATATATGCTTATGGAAGTTATTGGTAAGTGCCAATAAATGTATGATTTAGGTGCATTAATATCACGTGCTGTGATAAATGTAATTGTTTCTCTTCATTTATTTCCTTGTACAAAGAATGAAACTCATTTGAAGGTATATACATACAACTGTACTCCTTTCTGTGGATACGATATGTATGCATGTGCTAATTTCTTGGGTATGTGGCTTTTTCGTGGGTACTTGAGAATTTTGGAACGATTGTCTATACTCACAAAATTCCGGATGTGCCACAGTCGAGTATATTTATTTTGGGTATATAAATTCGGTGTATATCATACTTTAATTATCATCTTGGGGGTATATATTATTTATTTTGGTTATATTATATTTATATGGGTATACCATCTTGGGGTATATCATATTCGGGGTGTATTATATTTATTTTGGGTATATCATATTTAATTTGGGTATATAAATTCCAAAAATTATACTAGGACAAATTCGGAGTATATATTCCAAATATGATATTACGGGTATATCATTTCTTTGGTACATCATATTTCTTATCATCTTGGGGATATCATATTTAATTTGAGTATATAAATTACGAACATGATATCAAGGACAAATTCTTACGACATACATGTCAAATTTATTTTGAGGTATCCGCATACTCATAATATTTCTGGGTATATACATAGTATATCTACGTACATTCTCATGATATGTCGAGGTATCTACATACATGTCGAGGTATCTACATGCCATTTAGGTATATACATAGTAGATCTACGTACATTCTCATGATATGTCGAGGTATCTACATACTCATGATATTTCTAGGTATATTCATTATGTCAGTTAATAGGTATTTGAGATAGCCGAGGTATATCCATAATTTTTATTTGGTATAATACCTCCGGTATGTGTATATTCTTAGTACATATAATACCATGGGTATATGTATATTTTTCATTAAGTATAATACTTATGGTATGTTCATATTTTCATTAGATATAATAGCATGCATATGTTCATATTTTCATTAGACATAATATTTGGAAATGAATTATTGCTACAAAATCAACCTAATTAATTTTTTGGAAAGCAATCATTGACCGTGAAGGATAGTAGTGCATGCAAATGAAAAATGGAAAGCTATTGTTTCATGAATTGCATGTCATGCATTAATAAAAATCACTTGTTATATATTTCACAAAGGGCCTAGGTGCCCCAAATAATTTACCTATATATATATAGAAGACAGCACGGAGCGCCCTATATAGGTGGCGACCG
Organism: Triticum urartu; assembly: GCF_056163025.1. Lineage (NCBI taxonomy): Eukaryota > Viridiplantae > Streptophyta > Magnoliopsida > Poales > Poaceae > Triticum > Triticum urartu. Next base: position 383,490,747 of record NC_141875.1, on the reverse strand, counting down.
ACATTCCTGAACCCCGCGCCTATATACAGGCCGACCAGATCCTCCTGAACTACCCAGTTAGCAGCGACAAAAAAATACCCACACCCAGATCCAACCGGCAACGCCGCCACTCCCCGTGCCTAGCCGGAAACTCCGGCGCTCCCCGCGCCAAACTGGCGCCGCCGCCGCTCCCCACGTCCAACCGGCACCGCCACCGCTCCCGGCACCCAACCAGCGACGTGCTGCATCCTCCAACCAGAAAAGCGGCCGCAACTCCTTTCCATATCCGGGCGCTATCGCCCCGCACGCGCTACCGCGCACAACGGCAGAACCCACCGGCGTGAGCCATGGCATCACCTACCGACCGTCGCCGTCCCCCTCAACCAGCCCTGGCGATGGCCCTGCCCCAGCCACCGAGCGCCGACCTCCCTCTTCTCCTTCCATCTCCCTCTACGCCTGATGGATGCCATGGTAGGGGCCATGGGATCGCTGGATTCCGGCTTCCCGGCGCCACCACCCACAGTTGGTGCCGTAGCGTCCATGTCGTTCAACTTCTCCGCCTCAGGCCGTGCACGTCCGCCTGTGTGAGTGCGCGCCGCACATTGCAATTTTCTTCGCTTCGAGAAGCCAAGCTTGTGGCAGGTGACCTCGTTTGATGTCTAAAATTGGTTCCTCCCCCTATCCAAAAACTTTATCCAAATCAAAACATCAATTTGTTCACCCTTTCTAGTGTTCTATTGTTCTGTAAGTGATTTTGATGTCTGAAGTTCAGCTATACTTGTCCTTCGTGTCCAGTTTGTGTACCTGTAGACCCCAGCACATGTCGTCGTCATCCCAACTTAGCCCCATGTCGTGTGCCAAATCCTGTAGCTGACCATGAAGCGCTTCTGGGGGTCCTGATCATTTGAAAATTGGTGGTTGTTGTTGTTAGTTGGCGGCGGCATGATGAAGGCCAAGGTGGGCTCCCGCGCCGTCAACTCCAGGTCAGTGCCCCGACCCCTCCCTCCCTCGCTCGTCTCCCCATCTCATTTTCATTCTAACCGGTTAGTTCACCAACACCACCCGCAACTGTTCAACTTTGCATCAGTAGGCCGTTCGCTGGTAGCCTACTACAAAAATTAAAGAGCACAAACGCATGCCCGCATGGATCCAACTGTCTTGTTATCTTATTTTTTTGGAATTGAAGTTCAGACATAACTAAGGAAGAAAAGTTCAGAGATTTTGTCTATATAAATTCGGAATATTCTTGTTCAGATAGCGATGCACTTTTCATTATAAATGTATGTACATGTTTATACTAGTTCACGCTGGATCGTACTATCTATTTCTCTCACTCTGTTATGGCTTTGGTTTCTAAAACTATGTGCATGTTTAGAGAAGCAGCAAATCTATGCAGGTTCAGAGAAGTTCAAATATAATTGCCATGCAGGTTCATGTATTACCAAGATGGCACGAGGAGGCCGAGCTTTTGCACGACAGTCAACGCGACGTCCTGTCCGGCGGGTGCTAGAGGCATAAACATCCTCTTCCGCCTTGTATGCCATCCAACAGCCCTCTGTCACCGCGTCCGTAAATCTGCCTCTATAGCTACCGTGCTGATGCCTGCAACCTCTAGTCAAGATTCGGGGTGCTCCATGCGACTAGCTGTAGTACGGATTGGGGTTTCTGAACCGAACATATTGTAATTTTTTGGCTTGTAGGTTTTCTAGAGTTTTCCCCCATCTGTTTTGGGGTGAATCAATCGATGTTTACCGAACATATTTTACATTTCTGGAGAACATCAAGTATGTTAATTGTAACAAAACATATTTACAAATTTTCCGCTTTTAATTTTTTTGTATGCAAAAGGTCAAAATCTTATGTTTGAGAAGGTCAAGTATGTTAATTGTAATACAAAAAGTCCAATGCTGTGTGGAAGAAGGTTATGTATTGTAAGTATGTTTCAGAAGGTAAAAAATATGTTAATTGTAGCAAACACTTTGATGTTTATTAAAAAAACCAGAAAACCAAGAAAAAAGGAGAGGTTTGGGTTGTATTATTTCCAATTGTATTCTTCCGAGGTTGTGTATTAACTTGTTTAAGCGAGACAAAAAGAACTTATCTTTGGCTTTCCCGTGTAGGTAGTTCAGATAAGAAAAAAGAATCCATTCTTGTGCATTTGTGAGAGAAAGTTTTCTTATGAAATTGGTGCCTTCATGTGAGAAACATTTACTTATAAAATGATAAAAAATGTGAAGTTCAGGTTTTAGAAGTATGTAAGCTCAAATACATAAGCTAGATAAGTGCAGAGAAAACAAGAGTTTCATAAAACAAATAAAAGAGACCATGTTGGAATTTTCCTCATGAAAATTGGATAAATGTGGTGTGAAAGAAGCAAAATAAAAACCTAAAAGTTCAAATAAAAAGAAACAAAGCAATTCAATGTTTGTAAAAAAGGATTCATCTCTCTTTTTTTTTAAACAAAGAAGTGCAAAAAATTAGAAACATGGTAGTTCCACAAATTATTTAAAAAAGCATTTTCCATGTTTCCAAAAAGAAATTGGAGGTTCAAATTTCAAAAAGATAGAGGTTCAATGTTTCTTACAGAACCAAGAAAGTCAAATTAAAAAACCAAGAAGTTCAATTTTAAAAATAGAGTAGTTCAATGTATATGAAAAAGTCAGATTGTCCTCATTACTAAAAAATAAACCAAGAAGTTCAATTTCCGAAAACGGAGGAGTTCAATATTTATTACAAAAACTTGATTTTTTTTCCATTACTAACGAATAAACCAAGAAGTTCAATTCGAAATAACGAAGAAGTTCGACATTTACTAAAGAACTCCATTTTTTTCCATTTCTAATAATACACAAAGAGGTTCAATTTTTTCACAAAAACGCAACAGAAGTTCATAGTAAAAACAGTGAGAAGTTCAAGTACTGCAAGGGATGCATTTCAAGTGAGAATAAAAGTATAGAAAAATAAAAGCTTAAAAGGTTTTTTGAAAGAAGTTCAAGTGCTCTGTCCGGGGAAGATCAAAAATTCTTGTGAGAGAGGTTCACCTTGTATTTTCCATGTTCAGAAACACAAAAAATTTGTTGCTAGAAGTTCAAATCCTCAACCGGAGAAAGTTCAAAAATTCTTGTGAGAGAGGTTGAAAAAAAATACGTGACAGAAGTTCAAGGTGAAAACAACGGGAATTTCAACCACTACACGGAATGTGTTTAAGATAAGAATATAACAATAGAAAACAAAGAACTTAAAATGTTTGTTGCAATAAGTTCACGTGCTCCTCCTAGCATAGTTCAAAATTCATGTGCGAGAGATCCGTCGTTCATTTACACGTTGAAAACAAAGGTAAAAAACAACGTTGTTTTACCATTTTAAAAACTGCTCTCAAACGACAACAAATTTGTAACACATGTCTACATGAAAAACTTCCTGCTATTCATAAGCTTTTCAACGGTATATTATGTGCTATATTTCAATGAACGATTCAAAGATTTCATGTATACCGTTAAAAACGCATTTTTACGCATTCAAAAAAATATTTTGAACCGCCGTGAGTATGAAAAACTGATCAACATGAAAAAGTTGTGTGTTTTCAATAGCTTTCCATCGGTATATAATGTGCTCAATTCCGGTAAGGGGTTTGAGAGTTACGGGCAAAAAACATCACGTCAAAAACAGAGTGAAGTTCAAGAAGAACTGCCAGAGAAGTTCAAGTACTGCAAGGGATGGAGATCTGCGAGCAAAAAGAAGCACGTCGAAAACAGAGTGAAGTTCAGGTAGACATGCCGAGAAGTTCAGGTTCTTCACGCGGTGCATTTTCGAATAATCTGTTTCGCGATAAAGGTAGAACAAATGATCTCGCAATTTTCGTAATTACTTGAAAACGGCTAGGAATCAGAGAAAACCATCAACATGAAAAAGTTTTGCATTTTTTGTAGCTTTTCAACGGGATATTATTTGCGCCTTTCCGTTAAAGTTTGTAGAAAATACGGCAAAAATACGTTTTTGCCATTTTTGAAACTGACTTAAAACCGTAAAGAATTGGGAGAAACAATACATACCAAAAAGTTTCGCATTTATTCAAGCTTTCCAACGCCATATCATTTGCTGCATTCGGACGCACGGTTAAAAAATTAGCTCGAAAATATGAACTCGGTAGGACTTGGACCATTCTCTAAATTACTCTTAAACCATTCAAAATTAGAAAAAAGCTTTCAAGATGAAAAAGTAGCACATTTTCATAAGATTTCCAATGCCATATCATATGCCTCAATTGGATTAGCCGTTTAGAAATGACATCGAAAATATGAACTCAGCTGTTCGGTTTACGAATTTTACGTTTTTTCAAATTACTCTTTTACCATAGGGAATTAGAGAAAACTTTCAACATGTGGAATGAGCGGTTTTGCACCAGCTTTCCAACTCCATACTATATGCCTCATTCCGATAAACGGTTTAAAAATGCGATCGAAAATATGATTCATGTTTTGTGTGTGAAGAAAAAACGGTTTTCAAAACTCCTCTTAAACCGCTTATATTTTGCCAAAAATTTAAGTTGGGTCATGATATTGGTGTCCATAGCTTTCCAACGGTATATCGCAAGCCCCATTTGGGTAATGTTAACGTAAGTTCAACCTACACACACACATACCGGAGTAACGCGCCTGGACTTCCCTCTGTACGAACCCGACCTTTGGGCTATCTTTGCAGTCGTGGCTTCCCCCGTGAATTATTCTGTTTAGTCGTGTTCTATATGATGTTAGTGTAATCTAGGAACGTTTTTTAGCAACTAAATACCGGTTTTAAATAGGAATCTCGCTCGTTGGCGGATTTTGCTCTCGACTCATGATGAAATTGCGTTTTTTGCAATTTTACTACCTGAGTTGTTCGACATGAACTTCTCCCAGTGCTAGGTTGAACTTCCGCCAACATCGCCCAAATGGGGCTTGCGATATATGGTTGGAAAGCTATGGACATCAGTATCATGACTCAAGTTCAATTTTTGGCAAAATGTAACCATTTTAAGAGCAGTTTTGAAAACCGTTTTTTCCTCACACAAAAAACATGAATTGTGTTTTCGATTGCATTTTTAAACCGTTTATCGGAATGAGGCAAATAATATGGCATTGGAAAGCTGCTGCAAAACCGCTCCTCCCACATGTTGAAATTTTCTCTAATTCCCTATGGATAAAGAGTAATTTGGAAAATCGTAGAATTTCACAAATAGAACACCCGAGTTCGTATTTTTGATACCATTTCTAAACGGCTAATCCAGTTGAGGCAAATAATATGGCATTGGACAGATTATGAAAATGTGCTACTTTTTCATGTTAAAAGTTTTTTCTAATTTTGAACGGTTTAAAAGTAATTTAGAAAACGATACAAGTTCCATCGAGTTCATATTTTTGAGCTAATTTTTTAACCATACGTCCGAATGCAGCAAATGATATGGTGTTGGAAATCTTGAACAAATGCGAAACTTTTTTGTATATATTGTTTCTCACAATTCCTTATGGTTTTAAGTCAATTTTGAAAATGGCTAAAAACGTATTTTTCCCCATAATTTGTACAAAATTCATCGGAATGAGGCAAATAATATACCGCTGAAAAGCTATGGAAAATGCGAAACTTTTTCATGTTGATGGTTTTCTCTAATTCCTAGCCGTTTGCATGTAATTTCAAAAACGGCGAGATCATTTGTTCTACCTTTATCGCGAAACAGATTCTTCGAAAATATACCGCGTGACGAACCTGAACTTCTCGGTGCGTGTACCTGAACTTCACTCTGTTTTTCACGTGATTTTTTTGCTCGTAGCTCTACATCCACTGCTCGTAGCTCTCCATCCACTCACCGGAATTGAGTAAGTGATATACCGGTGGAAAGCTGCTGTAAGCACACAACTTTTCTGTGTTGATCGTTTTTTCATACTCTCGATGATTTTAAAAGTTTTTCATTTAAAATTCATTCAGCGTAGTAATTGAACTTCGTTCTGTTCTCACGTTGAACTTCTGTGACGTTTTTTCGTTTGTAATTTTCTAATCCATTCGTCAGTGTTGCATAGATGATATTCCTTTTGTACAAAACTCTCTCACAATAATTTTTTTAATTTTCTACGACTGAGGACTTGAACTTATAAAAATAAAATTTTAGTCTTTGTCTTTTTATTCCTTTTTAACACAAAATACACACCGTGTAGACGTGAACTTATGGCAGTTATCAATCTGAACTTCTCTCGGTTACGTGAAAATATCTGAGTTTTTATAAATATTAATCTGATTTTTCTTAATCTTTTTTCATGAATTCTGAAGTGCTCTATTTTTAAAAGTTGAACTTCTTGTTTTTTTATTTTTGAACTTCTTGTTTCCAAATCTTTAATAACGAGGGAAATCTTAGTTTTCTATAATCATCGAACTTCTCCATCTTTTTAATATGGACTTCCTGGTTTTTTCCTTAAACTTTTTTCTGAAATTTTGAAGCGCTCTATTTTTAAAAGTTGAACTTCTTGTTATTTAATTTTTGAACTTATTATTTCCATTCTTTAATAATGAGGAAAATCTAAGTTTTTTTATAATCATCGAAGTTCTCCATCTTTTTAAATTGGACTTCCTGGTTTTATTTTTTCTTAATCTTTTTATGAAAATTTTGAAATGTTCTATTTTTAAAAAGTTGAGCTTCTTGTTATTTTATTTTTTAACTTCTCGTTTTCATTCTTTAATAACGAGGAAAATCTGAGTTTTCTATAATCATCGAACTTCTCCATCTATTTAATATGGACTTCCTCGTTTTATTTCTTAATCTTTTTTATGAAATTTTGAAGCGCTCTATTATTAAAAGTTGAACTTCTCGTTATTTAATTTTTGAACTTCTTGTTTTCATTCTTTAATAACAAGGAAACTCTGAGTTTTCTATAATCATCGAACTTCTCCATCTTTTTAATATGGACTTCCTAGTTTTATTTCTTAATCTTTTGTTTTTCAATTTGAGTTCATGGTTGATTCTTCAATACTAAGGGATATTTGAGTATTTTAATAATGGTAAAAATCTTAGTTTCTAAATAAACATCGAACCACTTCGTTGTTTTCGTTTGAACTTCTAGTTTTTTCATAAATGGGGGAAATCTATTTTTGAACTTTTTTGGAGTTGTTCCTTTTTTTAATTTGAACTTCTTCGTTGTATACTTTAGTAACGAGAAAAATCTGAGTTTTTCATAATCTTTGGACTTCTCTTTTATTTTAATTTGAACTTCTTAGTCTTATTCTTAGAAAAAAATATGTTTTTAAATAAGCATCAAACATTTTTCTAAAAAATAACTTTATATGTTTATTTTTCCAAGAAACGGAAATAATTTGAGTTTTTCTATATGCATCGAACTTCTCCTTTTTTAATTTGAAATTCTTCATTTTATTTTTTAGTAACAAGGAAAATCTGAGTTTTATCATAAATATGAAACTTCTCTATTTTTGTAGTTTGGACTTCTTGATTTATTTTCTTTTAGTAAAGACAATATCCTAGTTTTGTAATAAATATTGAATTGTCCATTATTTCAATTTCAAATTCTAGATTTTTTTAATTTTATAAACAATGAAAGTCCTTTTTTATGATTTTTGAACTTCTCTATTTTTAAAATTTGAACTTCTTGTTTTTATTTTAGAAATGGTGAAATATCGGCTTCTAAGTGTCTTTTAGTTTTTGAACTGCTCTTCTTGATTGTCCTTAGTGATTCAAGAAATTTGAGCTTTTAGTAAATATTGAACCGCTCCGCTTCTAGGTTTTTTAAGGTGTGTTGTGAGTACAACTCTGAACTTCGGCTGTCGTTTTTTTGAACTTATGCGATATTTGTAAAAAAAACAGAGCCAATTTGCGCAATTTTTGAATCTTTTCTAAATGGTTGACCTTGAACTTCTCAACATTTTTCATTATAGACACCTTTTTTGTATGTAATAACGTCTCTATACACACCTTGAACTTCTCGACATTTTTCACTATACACACCTTTTTTGTATGTAATAACTTCTCTATGTCAAATGTCTCCCTGAATGTATATGAGCTTACCTAAAAATATGCACGTAAGCTTCTTTTTTAATATGAACTTCTCGATTTATTCTTTAGTGATATAGAAATTTAGTGAAAATATCTAGGTTTATACAATTTTTGGCTTTATCATTTAGTAACGAGGAAAATCCTTGGGTATAGTGTTAGTATAGTGTTATAAACTAAATATATTTTTAAGTCTATCATAGTATCAGTACAGTGTTAGTAGTAGTCCCTGTAGACACGGTGACACCAATTATAAGGAACTCACAAGTAAAGAACACTTGCATCTCCCATCCTGGTACATCTAACTCACCGAAACCCATAAGCAAATCACCCTACGTAACGCCTAACACTAGTACTTCTAGCTGACAGAGACATGACTGCTTAGCTTGGTTAACAACCACTAGGCTATGCCAAAATCAGCGAGTGCGCAACTAGCTCCTGCCTCCGACTACTTCCCTAGAGCACTATGTGAGGCGATCGAATGCATCAAGCGCGTGCTACAAACATATTACACATGGATCGAGTACAACTTTATTGACAGCGATGGCGACCATGGATGCTGGAAGAAATACGATTGGCATGACCTGTAGGAGTCATCCTGCTAGTGTGGTACAATGTGGACTTCGGCAATGCCATTCATATGGCCGGGAGGTACCAACGACCGGTGGAGACGTGGCAAAAGGGAAGGTCGCAGGCTGGAGGTGCGACGCTGGGAGCTTGGTTGCTGGAGCATCAGGAGAAAGAGATATGTTGGAGGGCGGCCGTCCATGTTTATGCATCAGGGAAAGGGGCCATAGCTGCGGGTGAGAAGGCAATGTTCAGAAACGTGCTGCTCATTCACTAAAATCGATGGAACTATTCTAGTCTAATACTTCACAATTTTGAAATCTAAGCAGAGTTTTTGCTGGAACTTACCTCATGGAAAATCACTAGATCCGAGATCGCACGACTTCTTTCTTTATCATATCTGAACTTCAGATTAGTGCCTTCCCATTTTTTGCTCTGGCACGTTGTACAAGCTTCAGATAGTACATTAGAGAGCAGTAGCACAATACACAACACTAGAAGAGAGTAGCAGCAAGCTTTTCATTCCATTAGGAAATTGATGAAAATAATTAAGAACACTTACTAGATAACCAAGAAACGTAGTGAAAAAATTCAGCGGAAAAAGTACAACTCAAATATCAGTTTTTCACATTCTGCACGGTTAATTCTTTTTTAACAACATACGTATGAAATTAATTAACAAATCAAAACTCGAAAAGGGACTCTCTTTTATGCAGATGTAGACCCAATCATTCATGATTCTTCTTTAACATACTAAGATGACCAACAATACTGACTTGCAAACAATACTATAGAAAGAAACATCAGAGTTACCTGTCGCTTGAACAAGTAGAGCTGAGGCAACAAGTTCAGTTGTACAAATGGAACAAACAAAATTGTGTTTATAGCTCTTGCGATGCGCAAGAAAGTCTGACAACGACGACGGACAAGCTCGCCGGGAGCAATAGGCGATGCAAACAACACACTAAGATTCAGAGATAGCGACAAACTCCCGTCTGTCATTAGCACATCAAGCACAGAGCAACACAACACATCAATTTCCCCTAAAGAAAACTAGAATATGAAGTCTCCAAAAGAAAGGGTGTGGCATGCCATCCAAATGGAGCATCAGAGTAGTGGTTAATTCATCGTCTAGCAACGGCCTCTTTGTGGGAGGGAGCACCGTGAAGGCACAGTGTGTCAAATCCGTCTGGTCGCTACAGTGACATTTGAACTTCTTGCAGCGGCATCAGCTTCCTGCAGGGGCATGGCGGAGGAGACCTGCATGGCACGGGCGAGGCGGGATCAGGAGTAGCTCCAGGATGGAAAGTGATGTAAAGGTGGAGAAGGTCAGGGGTGAAGGGTCACTGGGGTGACACACTGGTGCGAGAAGGCATGGCGGCGCTTGGACGGTGCGTGGCTGCCGGAAGGAAGACGACGTTCGGCAGCAGCAAGGCATCTGGCGATGACCACAACTGGGCGAGGGGTCGTGGAGAGCCGCTCGTCGGCGATTGATCCCTGTGGCGGCATGGTGGCGCGGGGGTCCGGGGAGGGCAGGCAGCAACGGGGCGCCTGGGGAGGGCACATGGCGGCAGGGGCGGTTGGGGGAGGCTCATCGCGGCGGGGGTTCCGGCGAGGACACGCGTGGCGTGGGGTTCCAGGGAGGGCGTGCACTGCGGAGGGTTCCAGGAAAGGTGTGCGCGGCGGCGGGGCATCCAGGGAGGGCGCACAACGGCAGGGGGCGATGGGGGGGGCTCGTGGCGGCGGGGGTTCCGGCGAGGACGCGCACGGCGTGGGGTTCCGGGGAGGGTGAGCGCGGCGGCAGGTTCCGAGGAGGGCGTGCGCAGCAGCGGGATGAGGGGCTCGGGGGAAGAGGTTGAGGAGGTTTGGAGAAGCGGGTCAGGGTAGGGGTGGTTCTTTTTTAATCCGGAGCTCGATTCAGTTTTTCAAATTCGGGAATAGCCCGTCCGCCCTATATAGGGCGCGACGTGATCCAAATAACTATTATGATCCTGGGATCCTGAGAAATATATAAGCATACCTATTGTGTTTCTCATTAGAGGTGGCAATCAGGGACACACATTCTTATTGGGATCTGGTCCATCTATTTTCCCACTTTTCATTTCTTTCATTTTATGTGATTAATAGGTATTTCCTCGTATAGATGGAACAGGACCATGGTCCCCTCTTCATAGCTAGTAGACTCAGTGGGTAGACTGCCAAACTTGCAGCGGTGCAGACCTCGGCCCGCGCAAGACGGTTCCTATCCCTCGAACGGTTCCAAAATGTTGAAAGTGCAGATCGCAGGAAAGGTTCATGAGTTTTATTTGGTAATGACAGTCATTCACCTGGTACATGGCTCCATAAATGCAGCAATGCCAAACATCGTATTTTATATGTTAACCTTAGGCCTGAGCATTAAGGAAAGGACATTACAACATATATAATATCACCATCCTTTTTTGTAATGCAACGCGTGCAATTTCTAACATGAAGTCATGCATACTAGGAACATCAAAGGGTTATGAACGCACTAACCCCATCATCATATTATTTGGTGCATTAATTGTTCGTCTCCCATCACTTATTAATGATTGATGAATGTAAGGTCCATGCAAATATCACAGTGTGCTTAGCTACTTACAAAAAATGAGTGTAAATTAACTACTTAATGATGAAAAATAAGGTCCATTTTGCATGGATGAATGCATAGTGTGACCCATTCCTGACAACATCTCGGAAGCGTGGAGAATGACATGCATGTCGAGACAATATCTCTGATCCACGTCTGGGTTTTCACGGAACGCTAGGTCACGCGCAAGCTGTTCGCCCCAGCATGTTCTCTCGTGATAGAAGGACACACCAGCTAGCACGCATCTTTCCAAAATTAGGTATCACGCATGCATGGTTTCAGAGAGCAACGTACAGAGCCTTGCATCAGATCTGTCACAGTAAAACTCGCTAGTCAAAGGTCACATGCGAGTTAAGATATCTTGTTGTTGTCTTCTACACTTTCGAGGCCTAGAGTAGACACTACAGTACCTCACATATTCATAGCTCCGTCTCACACTCCTGTCCTCCTCCGGTGTGGCTGCCGCATGCCATTGCTGAATCTCGTGGTGGATGCATCCCACAATTGTTGTGGCTGAGAACGACCACAGCGACAGCGGTCCCTTTGCCAGAGAGATGGATGCTTTCCAGCCCAAGCAAGTCGTCCACTTCGCTGCCGTGAGGTGAGGATGTCTTCTACATCCTTGCTTCTGCTTGCCGTCCACACTGCTGTGGCGCTCCACGGCTAGTCCATCCTGTTGAGTATATGTGTTATGTGCATATTGTGTATTGGGCCCGCCTCCTAGTTCCTTTTATAGTTGAGGCCCATGGCCCACCTTTGTACATCATATATACGTGCCTATGCACGAAGAGCAATACATCATGCAGTTTACATATTCTACATGGTATCAGAGCCAAGAGGTCTCGAGTTCAAGACCCGGCTGGCGCAATTAAATTGCAGCCCACTTTCGGTTCACGTTTGGGCCTGAGGGAGCCACACGTGAGGGCGAGTGTTGACGTATAATGTGCTGCCTAGTCTCTTTCATCATATTGGTCTTTTGGTTGCATTGGCTAGAGCATGCATTTCTACACATCCCTCTCTCGCGAGATCTTGGGTGGATGACTACAGTTAGGACCGAGCCCCCATCCGAGGGCCATCAACGAGCCGCCATGGAGGACATCATCACCTCATCTGCATCAGGCCCGACGTGGAGCCTGCCTTGAGCCCAATGGCCAGCCTGCCCCAGCCCAACGTCGTCGCTGTGTAGCTGGATCAGTGCAAGATGGCTGCCTCATCAACGCTTCGATGATGGATTCAGGTAGGTGTTAATTTTTCTCTTCTTTATGTTGTCTAGTACTTTTTTTAAATGTATGTCAATGGGAAATCATCATGGTCAAGATAAAGAGAGAGAGAGACCAGAGCGTGGAAATTGTAATGATTTGCACATATTTCATTTTAGAGTTTTGTACATAAAAAAGAGTTTTGTAATTCTATTACCACCAAATTATGGGTTCTCTTGAGCTTATTGTTCCTTCAACCTGTACGGTCTTTAACCTTACTGTTAGAAGGGAGAGAGAGGGTTTGGTGAAATTTGATGGATGTATTATTGAGCCTCGAGGGCGAGTATATATAGGAGTACATGATCTACTTGGAGTACAAGGCAAGCCAGAATATTTCCTAGTCTAACCTATGTTTCCTAATACAATCACGTTAGTCAACATCCCCCCTGCGGTCACAACGGTAGCGACGCAGATGGTGAGTCTGGAGAAGAATCTGAAAGCAAGCTGACGAACACCCCCCCACAGTCGTAACGGTTGACGCATCGCGGAGTCATGGCTGGAGTGGAAACCAACGAGGTTGCTCAAGCAGGCGGTAGCCCTTTGTGTCATTTGTCGATGTAGCCAAGAGCGTGGGTGGTGGAGCCATGGTCGAGGTAGCCATGGGAAGAATGTCATGGTCGATGCCGAGTCGGGGTGGCCGGTGTCGAGGAAGTCGCCGTGGAGCCGTGGGCGCAAGGGGGCGCCGAGTTAGCATAGGCGCAATGGTGTCGAATTAGTGGTGCGCCGGGAAGAATATGTGGTTGACGACGCGTCGCGGCGGGTTTGCCAAGCCCGGGGACACATCGTGGATGAAGGCACACACCGGTGTTGCCAGCACCGGGCATGCATAGACGGATGAAAGACGAAGTTGACGAAGTGCCGACCAGGCTGGCCAGGCCCGGGGACACATTGTGGATGAAGGCACGCATCGGTGTTGCCGGCACCGGGCATGCGTAGACGAGGGACCTGCACGAGCTGTACGCCATGTCGGAGAAGTCAGAGGGGCCATCAGAGAAGAACTCGACGATGATTGCGGCGTCCATCGGCGCAGGGCCAATGTCACCAATGGTGGTCGGAGTAGACGAAGTGGTCGGGGTAGATGATGGTGACGCTGGCGACGGGCTGGTGCTTGGACAAAGACGAAGGGGTGGACAGGCGGCGGCGGCGGCTACAAATGTAGCGGCGGTGGAGGCCAAAGAAGAGCGGCGGCGGTGGCCTGACGGCGGCGGCGGCTAGGTTAGTAGTGCGGTGACGGTGCTTGAAGTAGGCGAAGAACCCTGACAGCATGACGAAGACTGGCGCGGATGGTGGCGTTCCCGCGCCAAGGAAGACAGCGCGGCGCATACCACGGGAGGTCAACACACGGTGACGGCGGAGTGGACCGTGGGCCGCGGCGCTACGGCCTGATGGGGCGACGCAGCGACGGGGACCGTGACGCTGCGGCCCAAAGGGGCTACACAACGGGGGTTTGCGAGTCGGTACAACCGCAAGGACGGCCTCGGGGCGGCGGCGGGGACCAGGTATCGCGACACTATGGCCCAAAGGGGCGACGCACGAGTCGATGCAGCCGCGAGGAGTACCACGGGGCAGTGGCGCTGCGGCTCGATGGGGCGACACAGCGGCTGCCCGATGCTCAATCGGTGGAGAGGCACGCTGAATTCGGGAACGATCTTCACGGGATCTGCGGAGGCGCGTGCAACCAATGGACCAGGTCGGTCGCATGGCATAGATGAGGCGGATCAAGGCAGCGAGCGTGTGATCAAGCCGATCGCAAACGAGGTCGGGAACGCCTCTCGGTGGAGGCGTGGTGGCGGCGGAGTCCGAGATGAAGCCGGCGACAACGGACAGCGTGAGACGTTGTGCGTACGAGCTTGTCAGCACCAGCACCTGGGCTGCGAAAGCAACGCCGGCACCCGGGCAACGAGGCCCGAGCGACCAAGGAAGCAGCGGCGCCCGTGTTGAGGCAGCCGACGCAGCCGTCCCGACGCAGACAAGGACGAGACCGGCGAGGTAGACCGCCGGGCCGCCGTGCAGACACGGCGGAGGCAGGTGATGTGGATCGATGGGCGGGACGGTGCGCAAGCGACAGCTATGATTGGCCGTTGCATGGCGCGAGGCCGCCAAGTCAAGGCAATGCAGGTGTCCCGGTCGGAGCAGGGCGGTGACGGCCGGCGCAGGGCTACGGGCGGACCGATGCGCGGACGGCGGCTGGCCCTGACGGGCCGCCTCGGCGCGCGTGGCCGCCGAATCAGAGGAGAGGCCGGCTGGTCACGCCGGTGTCGGAGTAGAGGTGTTCGGGGTCGACAACGGCAGTGGGCGACGCAAACCGATCAAGAATAGATCGGAAAAACAAAAAACCATGCGATCATGATGATCGGCGGGAGAGAGAAAACCCCGGAGCAAGGCTCAGGAAAGACTCTCTAGGGCAGCTAGTCAACACGACCGGCGGATGAACCCTAGGTACCAGCGACGCGGCCCTCGGCGGCGGTCATGGAGGCCGACCGCCCCGGGGGCGGCGCGCAAGTGCGGAAGTGGCGGCGGCTAGGATTTAGGATCGACTTGTGATAGATACCATGTTAGAAGGAAGAGAGAGGGTTTGGTGAAATTTGATGGATGTATTATTGAGCCTCGAGGGTGAGTATGAGTACATGATCTATTTGGAGTATAAGGCAAGCCAGAATATTTCCTAGTCTAACCTATGTTTTCTAATACAATCACATTACTCAACACTTACAACCTGTTTGGGTGTTTTTGTGTAATTTCTACACATATTTTCCTATGTTTTTTAGGTGGTATGTGCAAAATATGACTTGAGTCTGGATAGTTCTCGGATTGAAAGGAGAGCACTGCGAACTACTTCGTAAATGACTATCTGAACATTAGGGTTCATGGGTGTCCGCTGAAGGTTGTTGTTAACTTCCATCAAAGCTTTCCGCTTCATTGTTAGTTTCTTCCATCTTTTTTGTTCATTCGTTATCTTATATGCTAATTTTCCTTTGTGCTTGTTATGAGACATTTTCTGATTGTCGAAAGGAATTGTTTAGTTACCATGAACAAGAGACTTCCACTACTATCACAAGCTGTCCACCAAGAAAAATAGGAGAATTTCTTGGAGAAATTTCCGATAGTATCTTATTTATTTGGACAATTAGGAGGTACTATAAGTTTCTCATGCTTTTTCTGCAATGTGCAGGACTGTCTAGAAGTGGCTTCTTAACCAATGATGTATTATTCTTTTAAAAGGCCACCAACAGTGGCGACGAGGGGATGTCAGATGCAGAGGCTCTTGACCAGGGTTTGGTTGGGCCTTTGGAGCCGCCCTATATTGCGTGTGCTATTTTTTTTGAGAATTTTTCTTCTCCCTCCCTAGCTAGAAAATTGCTAAACGCTGCAGCTGAGTAATTGTGCATGAATATGTAAATTTGCTTCTTCTCAGATGCATGTATGCCTCACCTAGTACAGCTCGTGCTAATTAGTTCTCTGACTACATGCTATTTGCAACAACAGATGCTTTACATGATGTGAATCAACCTTGTAGATATGTGTTGTTTTCATAGCTTGCCAGTAGCAGGAGATATATATGTGTGACTTCTGTTGAATTTTGGAATGTTTGAGATGTCATTTTAATTGTGTGAATGACACTGATAAACTACTCGTATTCTGAAAATGTCTGACTTTCATTCACAGTAATGCTTGAGATGTTCTTTCTCATGTAATATTGAAGAAATATGCAAGAAACACATCATATTGCTAGTTGGAGAACCATGCTACTTGTACTGAGGCCCATCACTGGAGGATAATGGCAAGTGCCTAGCACTAGAGGATAAGCTCTACCACGTGTTTTTAGAACAAGAAAGATTTTCCATTTTCTTTACATGGGATAGCACTCTCTTATAAGATACTTCCTCCGTCCAGAAAAATTTGTCCTTCAAATGAATGTATCTAGCACCAAGTTAGTGCTAGATACATCAATTTGATGGATAAGCTTATGACAAGCTTTTTCAAACGGAGGGAGTATCACCTTAACCGGCTACCACACGGGAGGACTTGCCATTATGCCATCATGCACTTTTCCACTCATGACGCAAGCACTGTTTATATGTCCAATGCACTCTTTTCCGTTTACAAAACATTGGCGATCTGCTATATCCATGGCCTAAGACACTTTTCCGTTTACAAAGATAGTATATTGCTCTTCTAATCTTTGATGCTTCAAAGGGAACTTTTTTGGAAAGCAAGAGAGGCCCTCAATGCAAGGTCCAAAGTGGGGTGTTTGTCTATGAGCTATTATCTCTATGTTCAGGAGATTGAGTGTGTGGTATTGTCTCTTTGTGTTTGATGACCTATATCAAAGTATCTTTTATAGAGACCAAAGTGGGGTGTGTCCGTTAAACTGGGTAGGCGGGCATGACCAACGCTAGTGGTCATTCCGTGAGCTGTGAGCATGTAGTAGGCTAGCAGCCTTTGACTTGTGAGTATGCACGAAGGGATATTTTTTTCGAAACAATGAAGGTGGCTGGCTGCCAACCTTATATTTCAAAACAGGCAAGGCCTGATGAAGTAGAAAGTACAAAGCAAAACTTGGCCATTGCACCAAGGTGCAGGCACAAGTTTAAAGAACAGACAGCAGGAAGGAGGAAAAGAGGGAGAGAGGGGGGGGCAGATTACATCTTGTCTTAGTTGTACTAGGTGGTAATTTTCTGGCACCAAAAAAGTAGATCCTCCTTAACTGATTGACTATGGGCTCTATTGCTCCAGAGATGTAGCATGTGTGCTGCATAGAAGCGAAGGTAAGTCTCAAACCAAACCTTGGAATTGAAAACCCGGTCATTCCTAGCATGCCATAGAGCAAGAGCACATGCGGCAAAAGCAACATTCCAATGGCGTCCGAAACTGAGCTGGTGCTGTGCTTGTTGGACAAAAACTAGGATGCTAGGCACTGAGCAAGCCAAAATATCCAACGCCAGCTTACCCCAAAGAACAGAAGCCGGGGCACATCTTAGCAACAGGTGATCAACGGACTCCACTGCCGGGCAAGCATCGCAATGCACAAAAGGTGCAATAGCAGACCCGCCCTTCTAAACCATATTGTCCCTGGTGTTGAGACGACCTTTGAAAGAAAGCCAGAGGAAGATCCTATGCTTGAGAGGTATAAGCGAATCCCAAACCAAGGGTCAAAGGTCGCCAAAACCCCCCCGAAAAGTGAGCAGACTGTAGAAATGTCTTGTACTGAGCTGCCCAGAGCTGGAGAAAGGGGTGCGTTTGTCATCATTCAAAGGATTAGGGGCAACTTGTGATAACAGCTCATGCAAGGCCAGAAGCTCAATCGCTGCTGTTCGGGAGAGATTAGGATGCAGTTGTATGACCCATGATCTGTTAGCATATTGTGAGAGCACAGAACAAGCCGGTTGAGACACGAAGGAAAACAACGTGGGGTACAACAGGCAAAGGCGACCTGCATCCAGCCATTGATCCGTCCAGAAGGAGGCCAAAGTGCCAGAACCCACAACCCATCTAGAGGAGTTATTGACCAGAGGGATAAGATCCTTGAAACCTTTTGAGATAGTTGTATCTCTACTACGGACACCATGAGGAAGAGTAGCCTGGCAATAGTGTGTGGCAAACCATTTATAGCAAGGTATGTCAGAACTTTGCAGGATCTTGGAAACAAACTTGCACATCATAGCTTGGTTGTGAGCTTGTAGTTGTCGAACACCCAAGCCACCATTGATACGAGGTAGAGAGACAGTATCCCAGGCTACTAAACATTGCCCACCTTTGACCTTATTCTTGACTTGCTAGAAAAAAGCACGCATCAGACCCTCCAACTTTCCAATGGATTCCATAGGCCAGATGAAACAGGCCATGAAATAACTTGGGATACCCGCCAGCACCGAGTTAATACGGGTCAGCCATCCTCCTAAAGATAAGTAAGTAGATAACCATCTAGAGAGGCGACGATCAACCTTGTGAATGACAGGCAGCAACATATCATGAGTTATTTTGTGCAAGGAGAGGGGCAAACCCAAGTACGTACAAGGAAAGGACGAAACTGGGCAGCCAAAGATCCGAGCAATGGCAGAGGTTGTGTTTATATCCACTGAGACAGGCACGAGAGTGCTCTTGTGAAAGTTTATATGGAGCCCAGAGAAAGCAGAGAAAGTTGTGAGGATTGACTTAACGATTTCCGCCTGCTGCGTACTGCCATGAAAAAGAATCGAAGTGTCATCAGCATACTGGAGTACCGGGAAGAAGCTGTCTGAACCAAGGGGGTGCAGCAAAGAGATAGCTTGAAATATTTGACAACACATCCTCTGCAGCACATCAGCTACAAGAATGAAAAGGTACGGGGATAGAGAATCCCCTTGCCGAAAACCTTTCTTTGCCATGATGGGAGCACCCAACTCCCCATTGAGCAGAACTCTAGAGCTGCCAGTAGACAGGAGGGTGCATATCCAGTTAGTCCACACATGTGGAAAGCCTCTGGCATCAAGGATCTTGCGAAGGCAGCACCAACTGATGCTATCGAAAGCCTTATGAAAGTCCAGCTTCAAAGCAATGACTGGCAGCTTTCTTTTATGAGCAAAATAGATCATTTCAGCAGCCAAGGCAAAGTTCTCAACAATCGATCGTCCCTTCAGGAAGCCGGACTGAAGTGTGTGGATCAAGTGAGGGATCCATGTTTTGAGCTGACTAGACAGAACCTTAGAGGCCAGCTTAGGCAAACTATGCACAAGAGAGATTGGCCGAAAGTCACGCATTTCCCGAGGCGTATCTTTTTTAGGCAGCAGGGTAATGAAAGCGGAGTTGATGCTCGAAAGGTCCACTTCATTCTTATGGAAATCACCAAAAAACCTTACGAGGTCGTCCTTTATCAGCAGCTTGAAATCCTTGTAAAACTCATTGGTAAAACCATCAGGGCCCGGACTCCTGTTGTTTGGCGAACAGTTGATAGCTTGCACGATCTCAGCCCAGGAGAACTCTGTTGTGAGCTCCGATAGATCAAGTGGAGTATAAAGAGAGCCAACATCGACTGTATCCATCAAGGTTGCAGGCTGCCCCAAGATAGCCTTGAAATAATCCGTAGCCAAGCGCAATTTCTAATCGGTATCAAAATGCTTGACCCCATTCTGAACAAGCACTCTAATCTTATTACGACGAGCTTGGCAATTGGCCACTGCGTGAAAAAACCGGGTGTTCTCGTCCCCGGACACACACCAGCGCAACTTGGCTCTTCGACGCCAAGCAGCAGTTTGCCAGAGGATCAGGTGCTCAGCCTTGGCGGCCGCAAAAACCCTGAGTGTTGCTTCAACAGGAGAGAGCGATCTCAACTCTTCAACAGCATTTAAATAAGCCAGAACATGCTTTTTGTTGTCCACGAGGATCCGCAGGCTGGGCTTCGAGCGGCACCACTGCCGCAGGGCAGCACGTACGCGCCTCATTTTGAAACTGATCAAAGAAGCAGCAGAGCGGATCTCCCGAGTACCATGAGACCAAGCTTGAGAGATAATGTTGCGAGGTTCCTCCAACTCCGGCCAGTGATTTTCCATACAAAACAGCTTGCTTTTTTGCGTGCTTGCGGAGAAGGACAGAAGCACAGGTGCATGATCAGATGTTGTTGTATGTATGCAAGAGGCAGTCGACTGCAGAAAACTGAGGTTCCAGGCTGCATTGATGAGCACATGGTCCAAACGGACAAGAGTAGGCTGCTCTCTCTTGTTAGACCAAGTGAAGAGTCTGTTATCAAGCTGAACATCGTCCAAAGCATGGTCTCAAATCCATGAGTTAAAACTTTCCAACATACTCCAGTTGATCTGACCCCGGGATTTTTGATGCGCATATCTGTACATATTGAAATGTCCCAACACAACCCAGGGCATGTCAGGGGGACTGGCAACACTACTGACAGCCTCAAAGAAACTCGATCTCTCATGGTTCAAATATGGTGCATAAACAGCTGTGAGGAGGAACGTGATGTTTGTTGATGCAGAGATCATCTTCAGAGTGACATGGAACTTGTGCAGCGCTACCACTTGGCCGAGGAGCACAGCAGGGTCCCAGGCAACCAAGATGCCCCCGGCCGCGCCATCAGACAGAGTAACAGCCTGCTCCTTGAGGTTCATGGGCAAAAATGCATGTAGCTTGAAGGGAGAAATGGAAGGCACCTTTGTTTCCTGCAAGCAGACAACACTAGGGCAGCAAGAGATTATAGTATCATGGACCAACGAGCACTTATCGTCCTCGCCAAGTCCACGAACATTCCAGTTCAGAATCTTCATAGTGCAGTAAAGAACACACAGCCCAGAACAAGCAAAGTAAAAAAGCAACATGATCATGATGAAGTAACCAGAATAGAGCACTAAGAAAGATAACTTGGAGTAGCAGCATACAAACTTAGGACCAACAAACCATAACAAACTACGTGCCTTGAAGAGAGGCAGAGCCAAACTAACTAGAGACTCAAGATGAAACGGACACAAAGGAGAACGACATGACACTACACGAAGGCCCAGACTAGATGCATCCAGCCTAACCATTGAGCGAGTTGAAGACACATGCAGGGGAAGCAGGGGCTGCACCAGCGGATGTGGAGGAGTCAGCCGACGAGACAGGAATGACTTGGATATTGGCTTGTTCCAGGATGGCCCTAGCGTTGAGGTCGCAACACTGGGCAATCTTCTTTAGTTTGCCACGAGTGAGAGGCGATGGCGTGTTCAGCAGGGGCAGCTCGAGCAGGCTGGCCACTGCCACGGTCTTGGTCTTCTTGCGACGGCGAGAGGCGGAGCCAGAGCGTCGCGCCGGCCCTGAGCTGGTGTCAGATCCATCCGCCACTGCCTTCCTCTTAGCCGCGCGCTCGACAGAATCCAAGCGCATGCCGTCGTAGGCACGGCTGATGCGCGGACTGCGTCGGGGCGAAGTAGTGAGCACTGGCGGTAGCACCTCCTCCTCCGCTTGCTGCTCGACGCCAGGCTCCCTGCCCTCCCCGTGACCCCTCTGGCAACTTGATCCCAAAAGGCTGGATCTCGACCGCCTTATTAAGGTCAAGATCCACAGGGACAGCCGCGGCCACCGGCCCCGCACCCAGAGAAGGAGCGGGGAAGAGCTGGAGCATGGCCTTGGGAAGTAGCTCGCCAGCACCAGGCTTGCAAGGCGGCTGGCGGCAGCTGCAGAACATGGTGGCGACCTGAGGAGGCAACGCAGCACAGGCCCCGTGCTGCAGATCGGTGGAAACGGTTGGAGACGGTTGACCACACAGCAGGACCCCCGGCTCGGGTCAAGGGATGCGGTGAAAGGGCCTGGAGCAGATAGGCCGGGCCATAAGGATCTGATGGGCCCGGTAGTGCTGCTGGGCTGGGAACTGGGTTTCCGCAGGAGGTACACCACCGGAAAAGACAAGCGCCGGCCCAACTGCAGGGAGCAGCCCAACAGGCACATTCGCTTTGGGTGGGTGTCTACACTCGACAGAAGGGAGCAAAGGAAGCGTGCGGGAGCACGGCCCACCAGACAGCAACTTGGGCAAAAAGTTGAAGAAGAGGGAATGCAAGCTTTCCCGCGCAAGTACCCCCTTGGTGTAATCAAAGCAAGGAAAGAAATCGTCATCCATGGACAACAGGCGGACTGGGATCGTGCCTGAAGCAACTCTGCTGTTGTTGAGTTCAAGCTTGAAGGAGAAGCACAGGCCCTCCGTGTCGAAGGAGACCGAGACCCGCGGTGTGCGCACTTCCACCGCCCACAGCGAGGAGTGGAGGCATAGCCAGAGCTCGTCCTCGTGTAAGATTTGAGCCTCAGATGGCAGGGAGAAAGCGGATCCTCTGATGAGCTTGGGCTTGGCCGCCAGCTTGAGCATGGCCTGAAAATCGGCCGGAGAGGCCGTCTCCGGGTACAGGAAGGCACGGAAAGCGCGCTCCGCCATACCCTCCCCACCGCTGACATGCCCTCGGGCCGCGGCGGACCTAGGATCCGCACGCCCATGGCGAGGAGAGAGCGGGGCAGGGGGACGGGGATCGGCACCATCCTCATCGAGCCGATTGGGCGGGCGTGGCATGACCGTGGGAGCACCAAGGGACGAGCGACGTCCCAGATTTCATTGATGATGACGTCGGCGTAGATGCCATTGCCATCGACGCGGTGGAAGGTGATATGATGGGGTATGTGATGCAGAGCCTCTACTTTGACGAGGACGAAGATGCTAGAGAACTCGCTGCCATGGAGACAAGCGTGCTCTAGACGAAAGAGACTGGCAAAACCGGCGACGCTCGCCGCCACCCCCAGCCGGTTCCACAGCTCCGGGGGCAACTTCTTGAGCGAGAGGCTGACAACGTGGCGATAGGAGAAGCGGAAAGCATTGTCGCCCGTGTTGTGCGGGAGGATCCAGATGGTGCGGTCGCCCACCTCCATCGGGCTAGCACGCAGAGCAGCAACCTGCTCGGACTCGCGCTGGAACATGAGGAAAGCCGTGCCCACAACAGAGCTGGCGAAGCGAATCGCAGTGGTGCCAAGCCGGTGACGAAAGACCCTGCGAAGACAGGGAGGAAAGAGGCCTTTGGTGGAGAGATGGTGACGAGGCACACTAGGGAGTTCTGATCCGGCACGAGAGGGTAGTGGACATCCAACGAAGAAGGTCGGCCGTGCACTACCGGCTCCATGGCAAGGAGAGGCTGGGGCTGGGCTCAGAGGGGATGGAGGTGTGGAGAGAGCAGGTGAAGAGGCCTATGCGGTGGGGAAAGGCTCTGGGGGAACCGTACTTATAGGTGGATGAGCACGTCGAAGCGAAGGGAAAAGGGACCTATAGCTACAACAGGCGCGAGTGTGGCCAACTAGACAGCAGAGCCAGTAGACCACCGGATCCCTGCAATCCCGTTGCCAGTGTCTATAGGAGAGGCATCGAAAGCAGCGATCATGCAGGTGTTTAGGCTTACCAAACCACAATCGTGGATACGGTGTGGCTCCCGAGGGATTATCAGCAGCGACAGCAGCTAGGGAGGAGAGCAGCGCATCTCTGTAGGGAGTAGGGATAGGATCTGGCGACAACGTAGGAGAAGGACGGGCAGCTGGAGCAACACCAAAATTGCCAGAGGAATCCGCGCGCGGGCCGGCTAACGGTTGGTCAGTGGAAGGCGGTAACGGCGTAATGCAAGGGGCTCGTAGGGATAAGCACAAAGCTAATTGATTGCGGGGCGTCTCTATCCCGCATGCGGCAGAGCGCCCCTCCTGCAGATGCGTTGTGAAATCCCCAGAATCCGGGGCACGCGGGGCCGTGACAGTCAAAGACTTGCTAACAAGCGATGGGGGGGGCAGTGTGCGAAGGACGGGGGTCCGAGGAGAGACGGCAAAAGGGAGTTAGCCTCCCACAAGCGTCGACGTGCATGCACCCATGCAGGAAGTGGCTCATGATGGACAGAAGAGTCCAGAGCAGAAAGAGACATGGCAACAACGATAAAGCCTGACCGCCATGGATCACGGACCACGATCTCCTTAGCAATGCACTCATGAGCCACCTGAAAACAAAAGGAGCCCCTCTGACATGGTTGGACTCGGTAGCCACTGGCACAGCCCCCAAACCAGGTGACCAGGAGGGAGGCGAACGCTGCAGGAGAGAAAACAACACCGTCGTTGAGGACAACGGCGAGAAGGCCGGCCGACCGACTACGGCCAGCCACTACCGATATAGTGCCGCAGCTATACTTGGACAGCATAGCGTCCTCAAACGAAGAACCGTCCATAGAACAAGTCAGAAAACTAGAGACCAGAAACCCTAAAACTAGACCTCAAGGGGAGAGACAGCGCCGGAGCGGCGAGCATGCATCAAAGGAAGGGCTGCTGTCCAGAACAAGCACTACGAAGAACTGACCTGAGAGCCAATGGAGAGCGAAGGCTGAAGAACCGCTGATCCTGAACTAGACCTCAAGCAGCACGACGGGGCTCCACACGGAGGGATATGGTCAGATGCTGCAAGCTTCAATAGCCATATCTCGTAAAATGATATGCGTAGAAACAGCTAAAAGAAGGAAGATGCATGCATGCGCCCATAGTTATTAGTCTCACGTGCATGCATGTAAGAGCCAATTGAATAGGCATGTGCGTTTGACAGCTTGTTGAGCCACTAGTTTGAGGGGAATGGAGCGTCGGTAGAATGAAAACGTTGTCAAGACCGTTAAAACTATTCATTTTCGGTAGCATGTGATAGTACTAAACAGTAATTAATAACTACTCCCTCTGCCTTAAAATAAGTGCCTCAACTTTGTACTAACTTTAATAGTACAAAATTGTACTAAGCTTGAGACACTTATTTTGGGACGAACGAAGTACAATAAAACATGGAAAAATATAATTGATACAGACTAACATAGAAAATTATATTGGCCGCGTAAGAAATAACATTCGAGATACTATTCATTTTTGTTCCCATGCTCGGCCAACCCTCTCTCCCCTGGTCGAGCAACTCCCTTTGACGGTCCACCGTCGCCTTCGATGATCCATATACTCCGGACCTTTCCCTCTTCCTCCGTGTGTGTGTGTGTGTTGATCTAGGGATAGATGGTGTGGTTAAACGCACTTGAAATATATATTTGTAGATTTGGCCTAAGGGGATATACACATTATGAACAAACAATTGTGAATGAAACATGGAACTTATACCCTCACGGTGGTCTACTATCCCTGTATCATCATACTGAAATGGGAACTTTCATTTTCCATTGCCCACGCCTTGCACAATAATATGAGTGCACTCTTTTTTACTCAATCGGGCACCTTTCATACCATGAAGGTCGTACCCCTTGGGGCACCACCTTGGTCGACTAGCTGGTGGACAACTATGGCACCGAACAGAATTTGTCCCTAAACCTTGCATATTGTATGTGGGCACTCTCCTTATTGGACCGAGCACCATTTATACCTCTAAAATTATATCCCTTGGTGCACCACCCAGGTGCGCCGCCGCCTTCGACCATCCATATACTCTTGGCCTTTATCTCTTCTCTTCTCTTCTCTCTCTCTCTCTCTCTCTCTCTCTCTCTCTCTTCTCTCTCTCTCTGTGTGTGTGTATGTGTTGGTCGGGGCATAGATGGATTCGAATGTAATGTTGGCACCAATAGTTGAGGTGTGGTTAAACGCATTCGGAAAATATATATTTGTAGAGTTGGCATAAGAGGACACACCAATTATTAACGAAAATTTGTGAATGAAATATGAAACTTATACCCCTCACAGTGGTCCATCATCCCTTTATCATCATAACGACACGGGAACTTTTATTTTCCATTGCGCAAACCTTGCACAATCATATGAGTGCACTCTTTTTATTGGATCAGGCACCTTTCACACCAAGAAGGTCGTACCCCTCAAGGCACTGCCCTAGTCGACCAAGATGGCAGTGGATCAAATAGAACTAGTCCCAAAAGCTTCCACATCGTATATGTGCACTCTCTTTATTGGGCCGGGCACCTTTTATACCTCTAACAACTGGAACTCTCGGTGCACCACCCTGGTCGAGAAACTCCCTTTGATGGTCCACCATCACCTTCAATGATCCATATACTCCCGGCCTCTGTGTGTGTGTGTGTGCGCGCGCGTGTGTTAGTCTAGGGATAGATGGCTTAGAATGTAATGTTGGCACCAACACTTGACGCGTGGTTAAACACACTTGAAATATATATTTGTAGAGTTGGCCTAAGAGGATACACACATTATGAACAAACAATTGTGAATGAAACATGAAACTTATACCCTCACAGTAGCCTAGTATCCCTATATCATCATAATTGCATGGGAACTTTCATTTTCCATTGCCGACACCTCGCATAATAATATGAGTGCACTCTTTTTTACTGAATCGGGCACCTCTCATACCATGAAGGTCGTACCCCTCGGGGCACCACCCTGGTCGACCAGGTGATGAATAACAGTGGCACTGAACATAATTTGTCCCTAAACCTTGCACATCGTATGTGGGAACTCTCCTTATTGGACCGAGCACCTTTTATACCACTAAAATTATACCCCTCGATGCACCAACCTAGTGCATCACTGCCTTTGACCGTCCATATACATCTAACCTTTATCTCTTCTCTCTGTGTGTGTGTGTCTGCGCGCGCGCACACACACACACACGTGTGCATATGTGTTGGTCGGGGCATAGATGGATTCGAGTGTAATGTTGGCACCAATGGTTGAAAGGGAGAGAGACGGGGGAGGAAGGAAGGAAGGAAGAGAGAAATAGAAGAGGGATGGATTGCGAGAAAGCGAGGAAGAGGGGGAGAAAGAGACGAAGAGAGACCGAGAAAGGTGGTTCAGGTAAAAAAGGTAATAGTAGTATATTTAAATTTCATTAGTATTCATATGTGGACAAAAAATGGATGATTATTTATCAGAACCAAGAAATGAATGAATTTTTTGGTTCTATAGATATTATCTATAGAATACAAAGCACGAAAGCACCAGTCATATTCGAAAAGAGTTCATGATGTAAAAATAAGGTTCTCCCTATCCAATACGAGATCCACTTGATCATGTGTCGCACACATTTGGAGCTGACTCGGTCAAAAGGTTGTGACCATGTGAGCATGCCTTTTTTATTATCAAGTTCATATTTTCCATGAACAAAATTGATCTATCCCTTTCTTTCCTCTCTCATTCCCCGACCATCCCTATAATCCATGCATCCGTTTGAGTCAACGCTTGTGTGTCCGCCTCACGGGCCACCCTTCTTGAGTAGCTTCCTCTCATGGCCCGGCGTTGCCTGCAAACATCCCTATACCACCCGCTCTACCTCTTATTTAGTCTTAGCCACCATGCACCACATGCCACCGACAAAGTTCAACTTGCTTCCACTACAAAAAAAAGACACATCCGTGACATTTTGGACCGAACGAAAAAAATTTCTGTCATACATAGGACACTTCTATGACGATAATTGTGACAAAACCCGGTATCATCATAGATGTGGTGGGCTCCTACTTTTATGACAAAAAATGGGCTTTTCATCCTGGGCGGGCCGGAGACGCGGTTGCATGACATTCTTTGGGCCGTCCATGACGGAAAAAACCATGGTAGAAGCGAGGGGGAGGAAAATTTCGGGGAGTTCCCAGTTACGGTGGGAGGTCAGGGACCGAGTGATGCGCGTTTCTCTCGTACACATACGCGCGTGTGTGCGAGGCGTTGGGCTCTAACTGAACCCGAGCGATTGCACTGCAGGCTACGTGTTACTGAACCCGAGTGATCGATCGATGGCTGTTAACTGAACCCGATCGAGCGATTCCTTCGCTACTGCTGCTAACTGAAGCCAATCGATTGGATGAACAGTGGGCGGTGGCGTTGCCTCTGGATGAACAGGACCCCGTGGTGTGGTGGAGGACTGGATGAACAGTAGACGGTGGAGGGGTGCCCGTGGAGGGGTGTTTGAACAGGACCCCGTGGTGTGGAGGGCTGGATGAACAGTAGACGGTGGAGGGGTGGTTGAACAGTAGCTGGTGGAGTAGCGCGTGGTGGAGGCTGGATTAACAGGAGCCCGTGGAGGCTGGAGGAGGTCGATGGTAGCCCGTGGAGGCTGGAGGAGGTCGATGGTGGAGATGAACAGTATCCCGTGGAGTCCCGTTTTGCAGTACGCCACACCCCTCCCGATGAACAGGACCCCCATTTCGACCGTAGGAGGTCTGTTTCGTCCGTTTTGCGGTACGCCACACCCCTCCCGATCAACAGGACCCCCGTTTCGACCGTAGGAAGTCCGTTTCCTTCGTTTTGCAGTACGCCACACCCTCCCGATCAACAGGACCCCTGTTTCGACCGTAGGAGGTCCGTTTCCTCCGTTCTGCGGTACGCCAGGCCTCGTCTCCATCGCCTGTTCCGTCCAAGCCCTCCCGATGAACACGACCACGCATTCCGTTCGGACCCAGCCGGTTGGCTCCCACGCGTTCCATTGCCTCCCCATGAACACGACGCATTCCGTTGCCTCCCGATGAACACGACACATTCCGTTGCCTCCCCATGAACACGACGCATTCCGTTGCCTCCCCATGAACATGACGCATTCCGTTGCCTCCCCACGAAGAACGACGATGACGCTGTTTCTCCGTTCTGACCCAGCCATGTACACGAGCCCTGGCCGTACATATGCGCGAGTAGGCGTTCGAGACCCTGCCCGTATGTACACATATGTGGCCGTATTTTCTTTCTTGCACCCTGGCCGATGTACGTACATGTACATGCTACGTGCGCGCCTCTACTACGACACGTACGCGCCTCTACTATGACACATGCGCGCCTCTACATCCACCAGTATATATGTACGTACACGTTCGCGACCAGAATGACAACGCTACGTACGCTTCGACCAGGTGGGTCCCGACTGTCAGGCACTTTCTTGCCTGCGAAGATGTAGCTGGTGGGTCCCAACAGTCAGGGGGGCGAATCGTTTTTTTGCCCAGACACACTTCCTTGCATGCGAAGATGTAGCTGGTGGGTCCCAGCAGTCAGGGGCAAATGTTTTTTTTTGCGAAATACGATGGCCCGTCCGGTGGGTCCCCGCTGTCAGGTGGAGGAATAATTATTTTGCACGTAATAAGGAGGCACTTCCGTGCTGCGGCCGTGGACCCAGCTGTCAGTCTCTCCATGTACAGTCCACGTCTGATGGAAGCCGTTCCTTGACCATGTTGACCACACCGCGCTGGGAGCACCAGGGCGATGGACGACGGCGAGGCCTAGGAAGGGGACGACGTGGAGCCGGGGAAATGCGACAGTGGATGCACACGCGGAGAGGAGTACGAGGGTTCACTGGTTCGGCTACGCTGCCATCGCCGCATGATAACAGGGGGTGTGGGTGAGTGGAGGGATGGCCTGGCTAGCGGTGGGAGTAGTAGGGGGCGGTGAGGCCTCCGCGGCAGCATAGTCGGCCACGGGAGGCAGGAGCAGGCAGTACGACCGGCGCTGCTTTGGGCGGCCGGAGCAAGAAGACCAGAGGTTGAAGAAGCACGACGGCCGTTGGATGGACATTGTACGGTCAGTGCAGCTAGAATCGTTTATATTGACTAAGTTGACAAAGCCCTTGGTACGTCAACTTAGTAGGCCCACAGGTCAGCTTCCGAAACAGTGCACCCCAGATGTCAGGGGGAGGAATCATTTTTTGGGCGGGTGAAGCTAGAATATCCGAGACTGAAGAAGAAGCATGGCATCCGTTGGATGGACATCCAACGGCCACTGCTGCTAGAACCGTGTGTTGACTATAAGTTGACAAAGCCTTGCATACACGTCAACTCTGTTTTTTAGGGGATGCATCAACTTAGTAAGGCCAGAAGTATGTGGCAGAGAGCTTATAGCCCATTTGAGATTTGTAAGAATGTGTAGCCCATTTTTGAATTCTAATGGAATTTACTACAGCCCATTTACAGTTTGTTAAAAGTACAACCCATTTCAACCAACCGTTCAAAACAGAATTGAATAAAATTTCCCACATTTTGATGGGATCCGAAATATTTTTATCCCGAAATTTCTAATCGGATTAAATACAATTTCAATATAAATTTATATTACGTAAAAATCCAACGAAACATTGCGCTCGCAACAATTAATGAAATTAAAATTTTCAATATCCAAAAATAATATTTTATAAAGTAATCACGTGTTTGGTGCATCTTTTTATAGTTACCGCCCAGTTTTTATAATTACATCCCATTTATTATTTCTTAAAGCCCAATTTCTTGTCAAGCCTAATGCATCCCTCCTAGGAAAGATTTGCAGCCCAGCGGGGCGGAGAATAACAACTTGACCTTGCCTGAGTATTCCTAAAAAAGGTATAGCTAGGCTAGCCATTTTTAGCTTGAAAAAAAATTAATATCTGGGCTGGATATCTGGCCTGGGCTAGACGGGCCACAGCCTGCCCAGTTAATACATGCAGCGATGTTTTCGTTGTTGTTCAAAGGAGAAAAATTAATGTCTGGGATAAACATTGAAAAACTCTGCAGTGCTCACACCTCAAAAACACAAATACTGCTCGAGCTGCTTGGTCCCAGCTGTCGGTCGCTTCTTGTGCAATTCTCTCGTTTATTGACTACTCCCTCCTTTCCGGTTTATAAGGCTCAATTCAAAAATCTCACCAACCAAGGTAGACGATGAGTGGTGGAATATTTTTTGTAGTTTGCAAAAGCACCCAATTAATGCTCTTGTTTTCCTCAAAAAATTATTTTTACGAATGCATTAATTGCAATGCATGCATGCATAAAGTGCATGCATTGGTCAGTTTTCTCTTAATACTTACATGTGATGGGGAACAACCAAATTGAGCCTTATAAAAAGGAAAACCTAAAATTTTGAGATAAGCCCTATAAACCGGAAAGGAGGGAGTACTACATAGGTTGACAATGGTGTGGGACCGTGATGTCAGGAAACCAGGAGGAAGCAAAATAAATTATAGTTATATATATAATAAGGAGGCACTTGCGTATGTGAGGCCATGGACCTGGTGGGTCCCCATTGTCATCCTCTCCAACATCTCCTCGCCCGCGCGCGCTTTCCGCCCGAAACAGTCAGCGCCACCCGCCCCGCTTCCCGGTGCAGGCGATTGCTCCACCTTCAAACGACACAAGTGTCGTCCGTCCGTCCATCTGCCGCCCACATTAATGATACGCGGTTGCTGAGGCAGCTACTCCGGTGCCACACGTCCGTCCCTCCGCCCGCCCACCATTGCTATATAAACTGCTACGCCGGCCATAGCCGCAGTCATCCGCATCCGTTCCCTTTCTCCTGTCCACACCACTACTGCCCACCATGGCTTCCTCACGCTCCAGCGCTCTTCGGAACGGGCGGACGACGGACCACAAGGAGATGGCAGCCATTGATGGCGACCGGCTGGCCGGCAGGCAACCGGAGGACGACGACGTCCCAATGGAGAACATGATAGTCGACGATCCGGCGCCAACCCCCTCCTTCGTGCCATCCTCGCCGGTGCATTGCACCATGACCATCGGCGAGGCCCGTGCCCAATATATGGACAAGGTGAGACAGATACGTGAGGAGCAGTTCTGGGAGGCGCAGGCCCTCGCCGCCTACAACCACCATCTCCTCGAGGAGCACCTGCAGGTGGAGGAGCAGATCACCGCGGAGCGGGCGGAGTAGGAGGCGCTGCTCGACTCGTACCGCTCCGCCCGCAAGGGCCACCTCGAGCGCTGGCAGTACCGCATGCAGGTGGCAGAGGCTGCGGCCGCCTACAAAGAGGCTAGCAAAGAGGGCGATGAAGCGGGCGAGGTGCTGTTTGGCGAGACCGAGGATGAGGCAGAGGACAATGATGGCTCCGACGACTCCCCGCTCCGCTGGCGTCGACGAGGCCTTGCTCCGCCGAGGCCCCGCGGCGCCAACAACGAGGCAGAGGACACCGCCGGCTCCGCCAAGGCCCCGCCCCGCCAACAACAAGGTAGAGGAGACCACCGGCACCGCCGAGGCCCCGCCCCGCCAGCAAAGAGGCAAAGGACATAGCCGGCTCCGCCGAGGACCCGCCCCGCTGCCAACGAGGCTGTGCCACACAGAAAACAAGGAAGAGTAGAACACGGTAGGTCACCGCCGCTCGGGTCCAAGTATGGCCACCGCTGCTACCCTCCGGTTGAAGCCAAGCTAGGCGGGTTAACCATTGACGACCGGTTAGCTTCTTGGCGGCGACGTGGAGTCGGAGAGCTGTGCTGGAGAAGAACGCTGCTTCTACTTAACTACTGGTGCAGTTGGCTGACTGGCACATGGGCCCAACATGCCACATGTCAGTTACGCAACTGCACCTGCAGTTAAGTCACTGAAGCTTCTGTTCGGCTCAGCGAGACACAGGTGGGTAGCTTCGGTTAATTAATTATACCTCCAGCACACCCCTTTTTAGTTGAAGAATGTATGAAATGTAATGAAATCCGGCATGTTTATATGAAATCCAACCGTGTATGAATGAATTTATTTTGATTAGTTCGAATTCCTGTATCACTGGCATTGGATGAACATGCACAACAATACGTACTAGCATTATTCCCAGGGTGATCACCTCATTTGCAGCAGTTTCACATGTACTCCCTCCGGTCCTTTCTAGTCTGCATACAAGTTTTGTCTGCAGTCAAAGTATCTCTACTTTTACCAATCTTATACAAAAAAGTATGCACTTTCACAATGTGCGAAGTAAAAAGGAACAGAAGGAGTACAAAGAGTTTGAGCAGCTTTTTAGCGTTTCTGTACATTGCAATCAAACACACAGGCCTGGCAATTCATAGAGAACATTCAAAACAATCGATGATTATGCATCTCAGCGACTCACATGTCAGAGGCAATATTTACTTCACAACTAAAGAATAAAGAAAAAATTGATCGATGCTGCTGACAGCAAAGGGCGTCCCATTTGAAAATATCAAACGCATGTCTTGCTAAAATCAATGAGCAAAATTTGACAAGGTTGTCCCATTCCAAAATATCAAATGCCTATGATTGTGGAATGGGCAAGGTTTGCCATTAGTTTGGACATTGACATGGCACCTCGTGCTAAATAAACCAGCTGTTCTTTTTGTGCAGTTCCACCAAAATCAACCAAATTCGCGCATAGCTTGTATGATTTCACCCTTATATGTTGCAACACCTTGAACTTATCGGCACCTCCTTTCTTGTGGTGGAAATGAATGATTCGATGTATTCATGAACATTTTGTGCAATTCCCATTAAAATCAAGCTGAGCACCCCTGTTTGCACAAATACAAAAAAGTGATTAGTATAAAGCAAACTGTACTATGAATTGACAGTTTCAACAGGCACATACATGGTCCATGTAGAGCACACTTTTAGAAAAATGGAACTCACCAGAAAGAATCCTAGAACAACATTGTACTCGCGCATCACAGCAAAAAGATGGAGATTTGTCAGTCCTTCTAAGCTGAAGTTAGTTTGGTCTTGTGGGGAGTAATGTAACCATCCTTCAACTGCTCCTTCTGATGAGAAGATAGACATGGCTTCTTCATCTTGGCATAATCGGAACTAGTCACTTCACGTACTCCATATTCTTCTTCAGATGAAGATGATCCTGTTGTGCAAAGACAAGAGGACCACTAAATGCTAGCATCCCTGTTTGCTCGAAAAAAGGAAAGGAAATATTTAAAACAGCACAGATGAAGCACTTCTCAAGGACAATACCATTTTTCATGACAGTATCTAAACAGTAGCACAACACCAATAGAGATGACAAAGCTCAATCATATGGATGAAATCAGTGGGCGAGTACCAATCTTTGTCAGGAGGCTTATTGTGTAGAGCATACATATGAAGCACTTCTCCTGAACCATTTGTTGCTATCTACGGTGGTGGCCATGCTTACTATATACTCCTCGATTAGTTTAATGTTTCCAACATCTTCTTGTGCAGTTCCACTAAAATATATGGTATCTTCAAAGAAGATCCCTATTTGCACAAGTTGAGATAATTACATATTACATTAAGAGTGGCATCAGATCAGTGGCAAAACAATTGCTCGTTCCAGCCATAGCAATAAATTAAGATGGAAAACTATGTCATTACTTGTGTCATCACAGTTCCAGTGCTTCATTACAGCACCGGGAGTTGATTTTTGGTTTTCTTCCGCTTGTTCTTCCCCTTCATCACTTGGTTCAATAACAGACAAGCTTCGCCTTCAATGTAAGATTTGGCATGTCAATTAGGGAGCACAAGTATAGTACTAAACTTAATTTTCTGATGAAAGTGGCAAAATATAGGCTAGTAGTTGTGAAATATCCTTATCTTACCTGAATGGGATATTACGATGCACATACAGATTGGAAGTCTTATCTCCATTTGTGCAGTTCACTAAAATCAAGCAACATTATCGTACAAGTAGCACAACATATGAAAGCACACTGCAGAATCATGTGAAAGAAGGCTAGTACTGACCTCTCATGATGCGGAATTCAAACAACTCACAAGAAGAAGATCTGAACCAAATTCGCCTTAACGGATAGGAAGTAAGATCTCCTCTTGTGTAGTTCCACTAAGATCAAGCACTCAAGCAACGTTGTCGGTGTGACATTTTGGTTGAACTACACAAAACACTCTTAAAACAAATGTGTTTTGTGCAGTGCAACAAAAGGTCACAATGGCAACGAGGTGAAGTAGATAACACTACTAGGAAAAGGGCTATAGATGGAATGGACACTAATGGCGCACCTGTCATGTGGAGCAGTGGCGCACCATGTGCTGGTGCGCCATTAGTGTGGAAGACACTAATGGCGCACCAGGCACACGGTGCGCCACTAGTAACAAAATGTTTTTTTCATTTTTTCAAACATACTAATGGCGCATCCGGGCAGAGTGCGCCATTAGTAGTTAGAACTACTAATGGCGCACCGGCCATAGAGTGCGCCACTACTGTATTTTTTTAACTTTTTTGCAAAACTACTAATGGCGCACTGTTGCATAGTGCGCCATTACTAGTTTAAACTAGTAATGGAGCACTGTGCCACGATGCGCCATTAGTATAAATATTATTTTTTTTACTTTTTTGCAAAACTACTAATGGCGCATGTCTGTGTGGTGCGCCATTAGTATGTTGGGTTACTAATGACGCATGGCTGTGTGGTGCGCCATTAGTAACCTGGGACCAGCTAGATATTTTTGGACAGCGACACCTACACACTCACTTTCCCCACTTCATTCCCCCCACCTCCTTCTTTAAGCTTGTCGGCTGCCTCCTCCTCCTCACCTCATTTGCACCATAGATTCATCAAAATTAAGTGTTGAAATTACCTTTTTTTTGATAGGTAAGTAAGGGGAAAGCTATCTTCATGTTTTAGATTTACTTTTTTTCTCCCTAGCTCGCTCCAACAACGTGCACATGCACTTTTTGTGGCCTAGCTAGATCTATGTATGTTTGTGGTGTTGCATATGTTTGTGGTGTTGCATATATGTTTGTGTTTGCAGGTACCGGTATTTGAAATGCGATAGTTGCCAATATTTTGCCGGAATGTTGATTCATTTCCGTTTCGGCACGAATTTTGGCACTATGCATTCTTTTTGGTCCTTTTTTTAGGGAAAGTCATGCCAAATTTTTTCTTGGTTCTAAAATATCGTTTTGCTCTACCCCGCAGGCGACCATGGTCCGCACGATGACCGAAGGCATCGTGAATAGGTTTTTGAGCTCCGTGAAGGCCGAGATGCTTCAAAAGAACGAGACGGAGATAAGATGTCCGTGTCGAAGATGCAAGCTAAAGAGCCTTATTGCGGACCCGGATTCCGGGCAGGTGCGGGACCACCTGCTCTTGCGTGGTTTCATGGATTGCTATCAGTGGCAAGGTGATGAAGATGACTATGAAGTCGTCCATGGGGGCCAGGCAAGAAATGAGGAAGGGTAGCAAGACAACCACCGCGGCTCGGGCGGGCGAGAAGACGAAGAATCTCCAGGACATGATCACGACGGTGATGCTGTACACAGTCATCATGTAGAAGATGCCGGACATGATGATGAGGAAGATGCCGGAGCAGAGGAAGGGCATGATCATGAAGATCAAGATGTCGGAGGAGCAGACGATGATGGACCATCGATGGGCTGGGTGCAGGACCCTCATATTCAAGAGCTGCTTCTCAAGAAGACGGATAACACAAGAGCTGCCGCCCGAGAGAAAGCCAAGCTAGATCAACTGGAGATAGACGCGGTTACTCCATTGTATGAAGGATGCAGACCCGAGGATACCCGCCTGAAAGTAACGCGCATGGCTTTGGAGATGAAGGTAAAACACAAAATGACCGACGCATGCTTCGACGAGAACATGTCATTCTGGCACGAACGTCTTCCCAAGGGGAACAAGTGCCCGACCAGTTTCGAGGAGGCGAAGAAAGTCGTGTGTCCTCTGGATTTACCGCATGTGAAATACCATGTGTGCATGAACAATTGCATCATTTATCGGGGCGAGCACACGGAGTCTACCATATGTCCGGTGCGCGGCGTCACTCGATACAAGAAGAGGAAGAAAGCTCCTCGAAAAGTGGTGTGGTACTTTCCGATCACTCCTCGTCTGCAGCGGTATTTCGCGGACCCTAAGGTAGCAAAGCTCTTGCATTGGCACGCGGATAGGGAGGAGAAGAAGCGAGAAGATGACGCAAATGATCCGGAGATAAATAAAAAAGACAAGATGCTGAGTCACCCTAAGGATGGGAGCCAGTGGCAAGAGTTGAACTTCGAACACCTAGAATTTGGGAAGGATCCAAGGAACATCGTGCTGGGCGCGAGCACCGATGGAGTCAATCCATTTGGCAGCCAGAGAAGCACACATAGCACCTGGCCTGTGTTTGTGTGGATGTACAACCTTCCCCCCTGGTTGTGCATGAAGAGGAAGTACATTCACATGAGTATGCTAATTGAAGGGCCGAAACAACCAGGGAACGACATCAATCTGTATCTGGGGCTGCTGAAAGACGAGCTAGACACTCTGTGGAAAACGCCAGCCAATACGTGGGATGCCGCAGAGAAAGAATATTTCCCTATGAGAGCCGCACTGCTCACGACGATGCACGACTATCTCGGTTACGGATATCTCACGGGGCAGGTGGTCCACTGATTTTCTGGATGCGTCAGGTGCATGGATGACACAACATATCGCCAGCTAGATAGAGATCTCGGGTCTTCGAAAACCGTGTTCATGGGACATCGAAGGTGGCTTAGCGACGATGACCCATGGAGGAAACGCAAGGATCTGTTCGATGGTGAAACCGAACTCCGAAGACGCCCGCGTACGAGGAGCGGCGAGGAAATAGACGGGCTGTTGAAAAATTGGAAAGATTGCCCACTGCCGGGAAAGAAGCAAAAGACGCCAGAGCTGGGAAAGAAGCGAAAGGCTCCAGAGCCGCTGTTGAAGGTATGGAAAACAAGGTCTATTTTCTGGGACTTGCCGTACTGGAAGATCCACCGTGTGCCTCACAGCCTTGATGACATGCATATCACAAAGAACGTGTGCGAGAGTCTGCTTGGTACCCTGCTCAACATGCCAGAGAGGACCAAAGATGGGCCGAAAGCAAGGGCGGACTTGAAATCAATGGGCATCAGGCAGGAGCTTCACGCTAATGATGATGATGATGATGATGATGATGATGATGATGAGGCGAAGCAGGACACAGAAAGTCGTCGCAAAGGCAAAAAGGCCAAGAAGACCAGAAATGACTACCCTCCCGCGTGCTTCACTCTAAGTCAGGAGGAGATCGAGTCATTTTTCACCTGCCTCGTAGGAGTAAAACTTCCTTACGGTTACACGGGGAAGATAAGCAGATACCTAGACCCAGCGAAGCAGAAGTTCCGCGGGATGAAGTCTCACGACTGTCACATGCTGATGACGCAGATACTTCCAGTTGCAATCCGTGGGATCATGGACACGCACGTTCGTGAAATGCTATTTGGCCTATGCAACTTTTTCGACGTCATCTCTCGGAAGTCGGTTGGCGTGAGGCAACTCAGAAGGCTACAGGAAGAGATCATGGTGATACTATGCGAGCTTGAGATGTACTTCCCGCCCGCATTCTTCGACGTTATGGTGCATCTGCTGGTCCATATCGTGGAGGATATCATCCAACTCGGGCCGACGTTCTTGCACAGCATGATGCCATTTGAAAGGATGAATGGTGTCATCAAAGGATACGTTCGCAACATGTCACGTCCAGAGGGAAGTATAGCCAGGGGCTTTCTGACCGAAGAGTGCATCTCCTACTGCACGAATTATCTAGGCATTGAGAACCCCGTTGGTCTGTCCGTCAACAGGCACCTCGGCAGGCTCGCTGGATGGGGTCACCGTGAGGGTCGCCGCAAAATGCATGTCGACTTCGAGGGTCGACTCGCCGACTTTGAAATAGCAAACCTAGTCGCGCTACAACACATAGACGTGGTCGATCCTTGGGTGGTAGAGCACAAAACCTTTATTGAGAAGACGTACAATGACCGAGGCCAACAGAGGACGGACGGAGATATAATCAAAGAGTACAACTCATGTTTCACGCATTGGTTCAAGAAGAAGCTTCTGTCGTACCCTTTACATGAGGATTCTTCCGCGGAAGAACAACTCATATTCGCCTTGTCACAGGGCGCCGAGCACAACCTGATGATCTATGAGGCGTACGATATCAACGGCTACACATTCTACACCGAGGACAAGGACATGAAGAGCGATGGTTATCATAACTCCGGGGTAACGATGGAATCCTACACCGGTAACGACAAGGACAGATACTACGGAAGGATCAAGGAGATCTGGGAGCTGAGCTACGCTGGAGAGAAGGTCCCGATGTTCCGTGTCAGATGGGCCAAGAGCGTCCTAAAAGAAGACCGGTATTTCACCACCATGGTTGTACCCGAAGCCAAATCCAAGACCGCGGGCGCAAATATCACGGCGAAAAATGAGCTATGGGTACTAGCTTCCCAAGTGGACCAATGCTTCTTCATTACCGACCCGTCAAAGCCCAGTCGTGTTGTCATGAGGAGAGGCAAAAGGAAGATCATCGGAATGGATGGAGTAGCCAATGAGCAAGACTTCGACAAGTACGGCGACCCAAAGATCGAACAAGACGACGACGATGAAGTAGTAGCAGCATACACCACAAGAAGAAGCAGGACCACCCTACCTAAAGGACGTCCGTTCCACAGAAGAACTCCATTTGCGAAAAAGAAGGGCAAGAAGATTATGAATAGATAGGTAGCTAAGATCGACTGTATTTAAATCGTAGTCTTCATTTCTCGGTTGTATTTCATGGGCACTTTTTGATATCATGACTATTTTTAAATTTCATGGGCACTTTTTGAATTCATGAATATTTTTTCAAATTTGATGATATTTTTTCATATTCAATATGATAAAATATTGAATATTCATGAGGACACTCGATCTCGATCCCCCTCCATCTCGATCTCGATTCCCCCTCCATCTCGATCTTGATGCCCCTTTATCTCGATCGCTATCCCCCTCAATCTCGATCTCGATCCCACCCGCACCCTCCCCCGCTAGCTCCACCGCCGCCGACGAACCACCGCACCCTCCCCCGCTCCGTCGTCGCCGTCGAGCACCCCCCGCACCCTCCCCCGCTCTACCACCGCCGACGAGCACCCCCCCGCACCCTCCCCCGCTCCACCACCGCCAACGAGCACCCCCCGCACCCTCCCCCGCTCCACCACCGCCGACGAGCACCCCCCGCACCCTCCCCCGCTCCCCAGTGAGCTCCGCCTCCTCTCCCCTCTTCATTTTTAAAAAAATAATAATAAAAAATTGTAGACTTCAATTGTTGTTAAACAACAATCATTACTGTTTTTATAAAAAAATATTACTGTTTCATATTCATATTCATTTTCTAAAAAATTATTACATGCAACAAAAAATAAAAATAAATTACTTATGGCGCACCTCTGGCTGGTGCACCATTGCTATATATAAAAAAAGATTACTAATGGCGCACCTCTGCCTGGTGCGCCATTGCTATGTAAAAAAAAGATTACTAATGGCGCACCTCTGCCTGGTGCGCCATTGCTATGTAAAAAAATTACTAATGGCGCACCGACCGTGGGTGCGCCATTAGTAAGATTCCCCCCTAGCTAATCCCTCCCTCTCGCCAGATCCCCTTTGTCCCTCTCCCTCGCCAGATCCACTTCCCCCCGCTGCCCCGACCCACGCTGCCGCCGCCCCCGCACCTCCGTCTCCGTCACCGCCCCCAGTCAGCCCCTGCCCTGCCCCCCATCGCCGTCCGCTCCCAATCCACCCCCTCCCTCGCCTTCACCACACCCACCCACCCCCTCCCTCGCCTTCCCAGCCCTAGAAACCCGTGACGCTCCACCGTGCCTTCTCCGCTCGAGCTCCACCGTGCGAGGCGACAGGCAAGGCGGCGGGCAGAATCTGCTTCAACACCGGGCCGGCGAGCCGCGGAACCAGGGCGCAACGGCGCTCGACCCCTCCACCCCCCTCCACCTCTTCTTCCTCGGGTCACCGCTGTCTTCCTCAACTCCGGCCACCTCTGTTGCAACTAAGCTATCGCAGGGCCTCCTTGCGCCTCCCCGGTGAGCTCCACCTCCTCTCCCCTCTTCCTTCTCGCAAACACTTTGTTTGTCCAGCAAATCGGCGATGGACAGAAGCAGCGGTGGTGCCGGAGTTGAGTTCAGTTAGTAGAACTAGCGCTAGTTCCTTCCGTGATCCTGTAGGCCGAGAGGTGGGTCTCTGGTGAAGCTGGAATTGCAGAAGCTTTCACCCGAGTTAGCCTGAATGTGATGTGGTCGATGTTGAGATGTCTCCTCTATGTAGTCTGTTGGTTGTTCTACTTTTAGGTACCGTGGGCTGTGAAGTGAACTTGCCGGGTTTAACCATCTGACCTCTTATGTATATATTAGTATCTAAGATCAGCAGACATTAGTAAATTTGTGCGCCTGGTTAGTGACTTGTGGAGTTGGCCCGGTTAATGCTTTGCTCTGTGATGCAAGATGTTAGGCTCTGGCACTTTACAGAGTTTCTTTGTGAAATCCCTAACTATGAGTCTTGCTAGTGATCTAATTGTGATAATCATGCTCACATCCCCACTTGCAGCAGAGGCAGGCAATGCCTCTATATGCTCTGTTTTACTGCCTAGCTAGAGCACAAACCTAGACCCAGTTGTGTATTCCCAATTGCTAGTGGTCTAACTGATGTTTCCCTAGTTGGGTGAGACTGACTTGGCTCTTTCGTGGAGGAGACAGATCAAACAAGTGTTGTCAGTTTTTGTTTGAACTTCAAAGAGTGTTGTGACTTGGCTCTTAATCAAAAGAGTGTTGTCAGTTTTTGTTTGAACTTTGTTTGACTGGAGGAAATTACTCTTAAATGCTAGTCCTATTCTGGTGGAGATTTTTCTTGTCTTGAGTTACACTGTGATAATATTATAAAAACTGCCTGGTGTGTGTTCAACTTGTATCTTCTAGCTTAAGTTTAACTTGTCCTGAGTTACACTCAAGTTATAATGTGTTTAACTTGTAGCTTCTAGCTTAAGTGAGTAG
Source organism: Triticum urartu (assembly GCF_056163025.1). Classification (NCBI taxonomy): domain Eukaryota; kingdom Viridiplantae; phylum Streptophyta; class Magnoliopsida; order Poales; family Poaceae; genus Triticum; species Triticum urartu. The sequence continues at coordinate 383,449,345 of NC_141875.1, read as the reverse complement.
CCAGTACTGTAGTCGGTAGCTTAACTTGTTTAAGTACTGCTAGTTAGTTGTACTGGTACTAAATGATGCCTGAAATGATGTATCATGTATCTTTAGCATGATCTGTTTCAGATAATAAATGATGCTTGAAATGAATTCTTGTGTAAGTGAAGGCTTGCTATGTTGTTGCAGCCAGCTATTTTCTATTTCCTCATTTGGATTACTCAGTTATTTAGTTTATTATTACTTGGGAAAAGTACTGTGAGAAAAAAATGATTATTTGCATTGCATTGTTAAATGTTGTACTTGGGCACAATACCTTTTCATCCATCATTTACACTGTGAATCCAATACCGGTTGCCCATGCTAATTATTTCACTTCAAACAGGCCACCTAGTGGCACAAAGCTCCATCAGAAACAGAATCAAAGATGGCCATGCCATGCTTGGCAGTAGCAGAAGTGACATGGAGCAGTGTAGTGGCATGGCCATTGACCTGTGGCTGGCATCTAGACACCACACACATACATACAGAGGCACATTGACTATTACTATGGCAAGTACTGTGTCAAGTACTCCATGTGTTTTTGTTGGCATTTTATCATGAAATTGCAGGTACCCCGAGAGGCCCTTGAGTTTGCCGGAATGTTGATTAACTTCCGTTCTGGCAAATTCGGGTACTCCATATGTCCTATTTTCAGCAAAGGTCATGCTGAAATTTTCCGTGAATTTTAGCATGACTTTGCTAAAAATAGGACATATGGGGTACTTGCGACTAATGCATGGGCCGGGGTATCTTAGTACTTAGTTAAGTAGGATCAACTGCCCCGCTATTCTTGCTTTATTAAACCATAGGTGGCAATAGAGCCAAGTGATTAGGCCCAACTTAGAATTCTCCTTATCATCGATAAACCCTAGATGATAAACCCAACATAGGTGGCAATAAAGCCAAGTGATTAGTGCCAAGTGATTAGGCCCAACCTAGGCTGCCTCGGCATCGATAAACCCTAAATGATGAAAACTTAACTTGGCTTCAATAGGGTGCCTCGGTGTCGATGAGAACCTAAATGATGTACGCTTAGGCTTTTAGGGTGCCTCGGGGTCGACAAACCCTAAATGATAAAAGCTTAGCTTTTAGGATGCCTCGGTGTCGACAACCCTAAATGATGAGACCATGATCTTGTTCCTTGACAATAACCAACTTTTTGACCAAACTTTTTTCCTATTTAGAGCGAAACATGGCCCACAATGATGAGGCCGGCGGTTCGGGCGGCAAGCAATTCTGGGAGCTGTCCCAGGAGTTGGAGGAAGAACCTCACCGCTATGAGGACGCCGTGGAAGACACCGATCCTGACTACACAACACCTAGTGGCGTCGGGGATGCCACCACTGATGATGGCGCCGCGGATGCCACCACTGATGATGGCGGCACACGCACAGATGGCAGCCAACCGAAGAGGCAACGGAAGGACCGGCGCCCGAACGTGCTCGGCACCGTCAGGGAGGAATTTACTGAAGTGAACTCCGACGGGCATCCAACGGTGCCCAAACACGTAGTCAAGGGGTACTCGGTTCAGCTCGGGTGCATTCTCCGGAGCACCGCCTCGATCAACACCGAGAACCTAAGGCATAAGGACCAAGGGAATTTGCGCAGCCTCCTCTTCACGAAGCTGCACAAACGATACAAGTTCCCTGCTGAGTTCACAAACACACGCCTCTCGGGGAATAAAGTGAACGGTGCCTCCCTCACGATGATGAGCACGGCCCTGTCTACTTGGAAAAGCACGGTGAAGGCAATGATTGACAAAGGTGATAGTTATGAGAAGATCAAGGCGAAATATCCTTTGATTAGCGAAGATGACTACAAGGAGTTCAAGATCAAGTGCAAGAGCCCCGCAACCTCTGAATCAAGTCAGTGGGGGAAAGAAATGCGGCAGTTGAACATAGGGGTCCACCAACTCGGTCCCGACGGTTACAGAGTGGCGGAGCATATATGGGACAAGGAGGACGTGGAGCGTGCCGAGCAAGGCCTACCGCCCCGCTTCGAGAAATACCATGACAAGCAGACCAGGAACTTTCTCAGGGCTCGGTACAAGGAGGACCCGGTAACAAAGGAGCTTACCACGAATCCGAAGACCAAGGCGCTTGAGCTTGTTCTGGTAAGGAATACACCCCCGCGTAATTAGCTCCATATGGTTGCATTCTAATTAATCCCCAATATTTCTAAATGGTTCACGTTCCTTCCGCAGGACAAAGAAAGCAGTAGCGCGGGGTCGTCTCAGAGCTCCCCTTTCGACACCCCTTTGAATAGGGTGTTGAACGTAATTAAAAACAAGGATAAGCTCAGTAAGCCAACGTCAGCTGGTCATGTGGCCGGCAAAGGCTTGTCCACAAAATGGTCGTCATACTATACCGCTGGTGGGCGAAAGGAGAAAAAGACCAGCTCGGAAAGCCAGTCGCGCGAGGTTGAAGCACTCAAGGCGCAAGTGGCGCGGATTCCGGAGATGGTCCAAGAGCAAGTGCAACAACAACTGGGATCGACGCCCACCGGCATTATGCCTACCTTGATTCATGGGATAACGACGTGGATTGCGGGTGGCCAACAGGGGCCGCCCCCGATTCCCAGCTTCACGCCCAGCAACTCGCACAACGCGCAGGCCGTGCCATTGGTGTCTCCGGCGGCGGTATTGGTGTCTACGGCAGCGGCGCCATTGGTGTCTCCGGCGGCGGCGGTATTGGTGTCTCCGACGCCAGCATTGGAGCTTAATGCACCCGGGTGTACGCCGGCCAGCACCTCGCCAGCAGGAGGCCCCTCCGTCAGTTGCATGCCCGCCGTTGGCGGTGCCTCGACATTAGCCGAGCTCGACGGCATCACGGTAACTAAGCCTCTCGGCTGAGGACTTCATCTCCTTGCCTTTGACTGGGCATCCCTGACGCCCAACATGTTTTCGCAGGGCGCCGCCGACGTTCCTTGCACTCTCCTGCACTTCGTGGGCAGCGAGTTGGTCGATGTCACCAAGGGCAGAATCATTCAACCAGGCAACCCCGTGTTCCACGGTAATCCGATGCCACCCACAATGTATAGGGTTGAAGTGGTTCGGGTGCTGCCAGGCTCCAACGAGCTGTTACCTCCGATTCGACCCGCTGGGGCCGACGAAGAAGATGAGATGACCCTCAGTGCCTATGTAAGTTGGCCCCTGCTTTGACCGAAGAGCCAGATTCGTTTGGGGGCGGGGGACACCACCCCACAGACAAGACCGCCAGCCGTACTGGCGCCAAGCCATGGCAAGAATGCCGCAACGCTACCGGACATGCCGGACATCCCTATGGCACAGGATCCGGACATGCATATGGCATAAGATCCGGACGACGACAACAACAACGACGGTACATTTACCAACATCGATAAGTACTTTGCCGAACATGGGTACGGTGACGAGTTCTGCGGGCCTCCTTCTCAAGAACCCAACCAAGACGACCGCGATCTAGCTGGTACGGCAGAGAAACCCAGTTGCAACAGGCGTCGTCTGGCGTTCAGTTCTCAGGGGACGCCTCCAACTGCTGCCTTCACCGAGCCTCAGATAGCTGAGGTGCCAAATATTATCAGCCCCAACACGCTCAAGAAGGCGGTCTGTGAGCAGAACTCGGTCCCATTATAGCAGATCAAGAAGAAGGGACGAAAACGGCAGACTAAAAAGGGCGCCGGTGCGAGCCAGCCGGCACCGAGTATGATCCGTGCTCAGGATGGGCCACCTTCACCTAAGGATATCTCGAGGAGGGTGCATGTGGCGGGTAGGGAGATGCTATCGACAAATATGCTCAATGCTGCAACCGGTGCTATGCGGAGTCTGCACGACAATGTTCTTTCTTTGGAGAGGCGGCGTCTAAGAGAGAATGATGTGGCATACCCGGTTTTCGTGGCCAAGGTGCTAGAGGGCAAGGGCTTTCTGGATGGCGACATCGGGGGTACGATCGTCCTGCGGTTTGATGACATCTTTGCTATGTTTAACCTTCATCCGCTGCACTACACCTTTGTTCGGCTGTTTTCGCTGAGTATGGAGATGCGGATCATTAGAGACAAGACCTCGGACATCGTGATCGTCGACCCCTTCTACATGCATGCCAAGCTCTTGAGCAGCGCTGGGGACCGCCAAGTCGCGAGTTCACACCTCGAAGACATCATTCTGGCAAACCCAGATAAGGATAACTTCCTTGTGGCTTACTTTCCCGAGTAAGTCATCCCTTAACCGCCCCGTAACATATGATTTCTTAGATTTCGATCGTTCTTTTTTTCTAACATTCCGTGTTTTGTGCAGTGACACACATTGCACACTCATCCTCTTAAGCCCGAAATATTCCATGGCCACGTATTTCGACCCGAACTGTAACTCCAAGATAGACTATACAAATATCAAGAAAGTTCTTGATGATGTTCTCCCCGGCTACGCCAAATCTGGAGGCACCTTCACCAGAGCAGTTCGTAAGTACGAAAAGCACGTGTTCGCCCACAATACGACGTTCTGCTGCGTCAAGCAGCCGCCTAGCGGTCAGAAGGATGCCTACTATGCCCTCCATCACATGTGGGCGATCGTAAGGGACCATCATCACCTTCTGCTACCAAATAATCTCAAAGATTGGGCCGCGAGCTTGTCGGCAATCCAGGACGCGGACATGAGACAAGAATTCTTTCGCATCCAGTCGGAGTTTGTGGACATCATCCATCAAGATGTCCTTCATACCTCGGGGCAGTTCTTCCTCAGATATCAACCGTCCAACATTGAGATAGACGGAATGCTACAAATGCAGGCTGACAACGCCCGCGATTTCATGACCATCACGATAGACGGCGGCTTCATCCACGCTCCTGTCCATGAGTCGAGTCGAAAGTAGTGATGCTATGTGTAGTTCTGAAACATTGATTGGCTCATGTTGTAATTAAAATTTAATGAATTGTATGTCTCTTTGGTTTGGACAGTCGTTCAACTTAGATGTAATCGATGCTATTTATTAGTAGGACCATGAATCGTGCTATTAATGTCATGTCTTGCTTTTCTCTTCCGATCCTTTTGTTGCATACTTATATATTGCTTATGTATGTATTGTTTGTTGTTTGGCTTGTGCATAGAGATGCCGTCGTATGTCGTGTACAAGGGTAAGGTTCCCGGAGTCTACGACGACTGGGAGGAGTGTCGGAGACAGGTTCACCGTTTCAGCGGTAACAGTTACAAAGGGTACACCACTAGGGCGGAGGCGGAATCTAGATACGCCCGCTATCTAGCGGGAGAGAGGAGGGAGCGTTGGAGGAACCGGATGAAGACTAGTTTCATCGCGATGATGCTCATCGTGATGACCGCAGATCTCTTCTATGTGATGGTAGTTTAGATGATCGATATCGACTTGTAATGTGAAGACAAACTCGATAATCGCGGTCTCGAGACTTGTATTGTTTTATCTTTGTTCGGTCTTTTGAATTCGGAGACTAATATGATGAATTGTATTCGGAGACTAATCTTCTATTGTATTCAATAAATCTGCTGTTGCTGTGTGCTACTGTCTATATTCTGTCAACTAATATATTTTGTAACCTGTGCAAAAATCGGAAAAGTAAAAAAACCTAATATTCATACTAATGGCGCATCACTACAGAGTGCGCCATTAGTATGCCAAAGTATACTAATGGCGCATCACCAAACAGTGCGCCATTAGTATGCCAAGTATACTAATGGCGCATCCATCCGCAGTGCGCCATTAGTGTGCCAAAGCACATGGTTAAATATGGCCCCTGGGAGGCATACTAATGGCGCATGGTGTTATATACTAATGGCGCACTGGGTGGTGCGCCATTAGTATACCAGATACTAATGGCGCACCAGTGGTGCACCATTAGTAATAAATACTAGTGGCGTGATACTAATGGCGCACCAGTGATGCGCCATTAGTAGGCAAAACTGGTGCGCCATTAGTAGGCCTTTTCCTAGTAGTGTAACCCTGTTTACATAGAGGTGCAAAGGAAACAATTAGTGGTCAATAACGGTGGATGATACAGAAGCCAACAAAAAGAAGCATCTACCTTATCTAAATGGGAAAGAAAGCAAGACAGTAGCATTTCTCAAACGGTGGCATTGATTAATATTAACATAGATATTATATTAACAATAAAATTTGTTAAACATGTAATTTGCTTTTAACTATGGCATTGCATCAATTTTCCAGCGGCATTATTAGAGGGTGTTTGTTTACAGGGACATTTTGGTGTAGGGACTAAAAAACCTCCATGTCAGTCCCATCTAAACCAAACAGGAGGGACTTTTAGGGACTAAAAGTGGGCATTTGGGACTAAAGAAAGAAGACCCTGAGGGAGTCTTTTTCGGACTTTTTCCAATAGTTGCCCCTGCCACGCATCGCACCTTGTCTCTATTAGTTCATTACTAGGGGTAACATGGTATTTTAGCATGTCATTTAATAACCTCTAGTCCATGTTTAGTCTCTGGAACCAAGAAGGTAGGGACTAAGGAGTTTTTAACCAAACAGGTCCTTAGATTAACAACAGCTAATGAGTTGCACGGGACAGTGGACGCACCAGCATCATGTGCATCTACCGATGTAATGTGGTCATGCACGGTCTATTGCAACAAAGAACAAACAACTAAGGAGCATATTTGTGTTGGTCCCAGTTTTGTTATCTTTAGACACCTTTCCCTATGTGAGCGCAGCAAATCTAGTCCTGCTCAAACTCTACAGCCTTGTCCCTTCCTTTCCTTTTTGAACTAGTACGTTCGCCCCTTCCTTTCCTCTTTGAACCACATCCTAGATTTATGCGATACAACTTTCCCCCTACTTTCCCCCATTCCTTTCCTCTTTGAACCACGTCCTAGATTCATGATATACAACTTTCCCCCTTCATTTCCTCTTTGAACCACGTCCTAGATTAATGCTATATACAACTTTTCCCACTACTTTCCCCCACTCCTTTCCTCTTTGAACCACGTCCTAGATTCATGTTATACATGCAGCTAGAGCAATGCATGTGGCGTAAGTAAATTATACCTTACGGTTCTTGGGGCATGGTTCGGTGGGCGACGGGACGACGGCGAAGAAGAAGGGGTCGGAGGCCCTCCCGCGCCGCCGCTGGGTGGAAAGTGAACAGCTGCGCCGGTAGTCCCTCGTCGACGGCGACAACGTTAAGCCTCCTTCCCTTCCCGACGGACGGATCCTACCGGCTCTTTGAGCAGCAGTGAGGGGAGAGAGAGGCCAACGAAGTCTTGTTTAGATCTGGAGAGGGCGAGAGAGTGTGAAGAGAGCAACTACTCCCTCCGTTCCAAATTACTCATCGAAGAAATGGATGTATCTAGAACTAAAATACATCGAGATACATCCATACCTGCGACAAGTAATTCGGAACGGAGGGAGTACAAGCGCTGAGGCTCCCGAAACGGTCAGCGCCGCTCCAAAGAATCGGTGCCGCATTCATGCCCGGGCAGAGCGGATGCGACCTCTCACTGGCGCAAGAGTGATGGTTACTGCTGGGTCTATGTGATTTGACGGCTCATTGGTCTTTATTACTGAGGTGGTAGGACTGCTGGATGTCCCACGCTTTCAGCGAAAGGAGGTACTACTACTAGATTACAATTTTCTCCATTCTTATAGCGGAGGCGTGCAAGAGCAGTGAAAACACGCAGGCTCAGTGATTACATGGCCCAGCTCACACTATCACCGTGCGACACCTAACTCTTTACATAGTACTCCCTCCGTTCCTAAATATTACTAGATGAGTCCCCGTGCGTTGCCGCGGAACAGCGGTATATCTCTCTGCGCAAAATTATCGATTTCATAGAACTAAAAAAAACTCTATAACCGCATGACAAATGTGGTAGCCAAACTAAATAAACTCCCATCATCATTTAGATCATCCCATGTAAGGAAAAAAGAGCAGCCAACTCCTACTGCATAATGGGATTATATTTTTCTTTTTGACATGTTAATGGGACTTAAAAGCTCACTTACATGCATGCTGCCGGTGCATGCTTGCATGCAGACATGTTGATGTGATTTAAAACCCACTCACATGCATGTGCCACGGTATTTCTGCATGCTTGCATGTGGCTTAGTGCGGAGCCTCTCAACGTCTAGATCAGACGGCTATTATGGACTGATTTACTTCATCTAACAGCTACATCAATTTTGATGATGTGACTCAAGGAGAGGATAGAGAATTCCTAGTAGTGGGGGCTAGCTATTACTAGTAGATAAGTCTTTGTAGAGATTCCACTACATACGGAACAAATGAATCTACACTTAAAATGCATCTATATACATCCGCATGTGGTTCATGGTGAAATCTCTACAAAGACTTATATTTAGGAACGGGGGAGACGGCATACTAAGCAAGCTTCTCCTCGTTCTGCGAGTTGACGGGACACATCAAAAGTACTCTAGTGTATAGAGCCTTGCCTCTAAGGTAGGCCCCACATGGTTTTGCTTCTTTTTTTAACATAACACGTCAAGTCGCAATTTGTTTGTTCACTCATGGTAGACGATCCTCCCTCCACCAAGTGGACAACTAGCACACGTGCCAAATTACCACGTGGGCTGCCTTTTCGTACAGAAATGAGCTCCACAGTGTACCCGCGCGGGTGTGGTTGGGAAAGAGAGGGGAGTACGTGCACCGTGCATGCACCTCTTCTCTTCGTGCACGTCCCCCACCTACGTGTGTGTGTGCGAGAGATACAAACCACGTTCATGAGTGTTTTTTGTTTTGGGGTGGGGGTGGGATGGGGGGGTTGATTTCGTGAATTATTTGTGGGAATATGTGTCGATGACATCTCAAACAAAATTTTGCATGCAATGTGTGTGAAATGGAGGCCTATCCATATCATACATAGAGGGTCGGGAAATCCAAGAGAAGAGAGGGAGGGGTCATAGCTATCGATAGAGTCAAAGAGAGGATCAAGTGGGTGGGTGCGAGATCGATGAAGAGAGCCATTGAAATTGTGTGTGTGTGTGTGTGTGTGCAAGTCAAAGATATAGGGTGACTGGCCTACCGTAACGTTAGAGGGCACATGTCAAGTTTGTGTGTGGCAGGGAGACATGACTAGAGCGCTCGATGTATCGGTGTCTATGGGGGAGGGGGTGGGGGGAGGGGTAGGCATAGGCCTAACTATAGAGGTAAAACGACTCGTATATGTGTTGAGAAGGAGAGACCCAACAATGTTTTGAGGGAGATCGGTCGACATCCATACATAACTGAAGGATGGGAAATATGATGGGACAGAGAGAGAGAGAGGAGAGAGAGGGAGGGAGGGAGAGGGGTAGAGTGCTGGATGGGTGATGGAGTTGCTTCTCGAAGATAGTGGGAGAGGCCTACTAGACAAACTGAGGGTGGAACTGCAATGTTATCAATAAGAGTGGGGATGTGTTTCTGTGTGTGCCTGTGCGTGATAGATCTGTCGGGACGCATCCATGGATGATGAAGGGGAACCATGTGTTTGGTAAGCAAACCTAACTAGATCGGTAGATCAATTGTTGTTTGTCGGAGGAAGGGAGAGACACAACTAATGAGGTAGATCGATTGATGTGTGGGTAAAAACGAGTTATAAGGACCTAGCTAGCTATATGTATAGCGAGAGATCGGTCGGTGTACGTCCATTTGTTAGAGGAAAATAAGGCCCAGCGATATGGATAGATAGAGAGAATGGAGCTAGGAGGTGGTGCGAGAGGCCCAACTACTAGCTAGATACAGGGAGGAGTGTGCGGTTGTGAGATCGATTAAAAGAGGGGCGAGAGTTTACACGTGTGTCTGACCGTATGAGAGACACGAGGCAAGGACACATAAAGGAGGAGATTGAAGGTGTGTGTGTATGTTGTAGGCAGGCATCGCTGGAGAGGTTTATCGATCAGTGTGTCTCGGAATGGAGTTGTGGAGACTCTGGGAGAACGACCTAAAGAAAAAAATGAATGTGCCCGGTGTATAGAATGCCAGGGGAGGGGGAGGGCGAGGAGGGTGTGTGCATGCACGAGAGAAAGTTAGTGGTAGCTACAAAGGTTAGAGGATTGTGTGGGTGTAAGAGACTAACAAAGATCATAATTTGATATGAAAGCGGATTCATATATTTGAATAGGAGATCATAGTGTTTTAAACATTGCATGCATGAATATAGCGGTGATACACGTGCTGTGCACATGTTATACCATAATGTGATAATGCATGGCGTTTGCAACTCACAGCTAAATGCCGAACAATCTAAACCATACTATACGTCAAACAATCTCACATTTTATTTGAATTTGTGATAATGTGTGGCGTTTGCAGCTTACAACTAAATATCGAACAATATAAACAATACTATATATCGAACATTCTCACATTTTATTTGAATTTGTGGTAATGTGTGGTGTTTGCAACTCACATCTAAATACTTGTAGGCGTAGGGGGCGGGGCACCATACGTAATGTGATAAACACATTATACATATGAGACATGGTTTAGATTATGAAGATCTAGCTAGAGCTAGAAATGTAATGTGACCTGAAATCAAAATAAAGTGGATTCAAAAAATCTAGTTCGAGTTCATATAGTACACATAGTTCATATGTAACTCGAGACTAATCATGTGGTGTGCTGTGAAGATAATACAGAAACGATGGTTTAACTTGACAATAATGATGATTGTAGATCTTATTAAAATAGAGAAACGAATTCAAATGCTTTGACATCACAACAATCATTACTGTAGATCTTATTCAAATAGAGAAACAAATTCAAATTTAGTTCAGATTGAAGCGGTAGTATATACGTTTGGAATGCACTAAAACGTTCATTTGAGTAGTAGGTTGCATGCATTATACATGTAGCGAAATATTTTAATTGAACATAACATGAATTCAAAGTTTTGAATGACGTTTTTAGTGCACATTGATTTGGTACAGTACACGTTAGGCTTGTCCGAAAATTTCAACCCGCGCCTTGTTAGCCCGAAATATTTAAGATATATCTTTGTCTCGTTGTGCTCCAACAACTCCCTCCATCTCAACCCGCGCCTTGCTATTCCGAAATTACAACGCACGTGAAAACTCCCACCTCCTGTGTAATCCCGACACGCGAAATGCCCATGGTACCCCTGAACCGAAAGAACCGCCTCAAATCGGTGGGGGTACTTTCGTAACTTACCCCACATTTCAGACAAGCACGTCTCTAAGCCATGGTTCCCCACTGCCATCCCATCCGCCCACCCATTCGTACACCGAGGCCGTGAAAACCCGCGACGAGACCCCACACCCTGCTCCGTCCACCACCCAGCCGGAGCCTCTTCCCCGACGATGTCGTCCACAGCAACACCTCGACGTCCCTCATCCATCGTATCGGATGAGGATCCGTTGTCGATCTCATCGTCCCGCCGGTTCAGCCACCCCGTCCTCCACCTCCAAGGAGCTGCCCCGATGTTCCCCTCGTCTTTCGCGCCACCTCCATTCCCACACCGCTGTCTTCACCTGCACCACCAGAAGAGCATCATCATCACCACTTTCCTCGGATGAAGTTGCGGCCTAATCGGCGCCACCGAAGAGGTTGTACACTAATCGCCGCATTTTCTTCTTGATTTGATCTCACGGTGCTGCCGGCACTCGGTCCCGAGCCGACACGGCGCGACTCCATCCAAAGCGGCGTCGCCGGCCACTTCCTCCACGGCATCGCTCCCTCGGCGGCGACGTCCACATCAGTAGGAGCTGCTGCTGCTTTAGCTCTCGCTCGCGTTGCTGCTCTGCTCTTGCTCTTGGTCCCCTGCCTGGTTTGCTCTTGCTATTGCTCTTGCTCGCGCTGCTGCTCTCGCTCTTGCTCTTGCTTGCGATGCTGCTCCGATTTAGCTACACTTTAGTCGACTGAATCGACTTTTGGGTCAGTCGATTTTCAGGGGGTGGGAGGGGGCTCGTCGGGGTGAAGGAAGAACCAGCCGCAGCAGGGAGGGGGATCGCCGGAGAGGTACCCCACTGTCTATCTTAGGGTTTAGGATGGGGCGGTGGTCGCCGGCGGTGGCGGGGCGTTGGCGGGGCGGTGGCGTGGGGATCGCCGGAGAAAAAGCTCGGCACGGGGGGGGGGAGCTAGAGGGATGGCCGTGGCGGCGGCGGACCGGCAGTGGGGAGTGTTTTCGGGGTGGGCGGGGCGGCGCACCGCCGGCCGCGGGTGGTGGGGGGCTGCTGTTTAGCCGGTGGTGGCTGGCGGCTTAGGGGGGTGGAGGTTGAAGATGAACCGCGGGCCCTTGATTTCATATCCAACGGCTGCAAAATCGACTGACCAGAGATAAAAAAGTCAGTTGACCGACGTGTAGCCTCACCTTGCTAGTGCGTTCAGTTTCGACAGCAAAATTCAGCTTCGACGGTTAAGTTCAGTTTCGACAGTTAAGTTCAGAGATGAGTGGCTGATGTATTTTACATCTAACACTTTGTGGTTATGTATTTTACGTCATGTATTGGAGATGCTATTAGAATTCCACTCAGGTTAATGTTGTTCGTTGTCTCTCTTGTCCTGCTTCAGCCTCGGCGTCGTACAACTCACCGGAGCTGCTCCAACGACGAAACCCTCCATCACAGCAGAGCAGTACCTCGGGCTCCATCTCCAGATGCCTAAGATCTTCTTCCCCTCCTCCGGCAGCAAAGTCAGCCGGAGCATCCTCACCGGCCAACCCAATCACGCTGAGATCGACATGGCTTCGCAAAAGAGGTTGTACACTTGTTGCATCTCTTTTTTGCTCTACATGTTATATATATTGTCCATTGAGCACACGGATTTGTTCCTTTAGTGTCTCCTTGAAAGAAAAAACGTAGGAATTTTAATTTTCACTTGTCCTCCTTTTCAAATTCCTATTCATGAAGTACAAGACTAAGAGATAGTAGCATAATACCATTATAACCGTACATTTTCTTGTGGTTTGACTTAATCTCACCATGCTTCTTTGCATCCTGTGATCTTCCAATTGTTGTGAATCAAACACCCAGATTGGCAGAAATCTTGTGTTTTTAAATTCTCTGTTTTGCACGTGCATTCCTATCCTATTCCTATCTATTTCCTATCCCTGCATTGTTGGAATCCTCTAATTCAAACGAGCCCTTACAGAATTACTTCTCTTACAGATAGTTGTCAAAGAAAACCTTGCATGGTTTGTCCTGCTCCTGCTGCGCCGTCGTCCACCCCAGTTCAGCTGCTCCAACGACAGAAGGGTCCAGCACAGTAGGGATCCGGCCTCCAGACTGTCTTTCGCCATCTCAGATCTTCTTCCCCGCTGCTGGCAGCCATGAAAACTGCATTACCATCATCAACCGAGTAGATGACCTCGAGGACTACACGGGTCCGCAAGAGAGGTCGCACTCTTTCTTGTCTGCTTACGTTATGCATCGCTTAATATTACATGCTACTTTATCGTCCTGTTCACCGATTAGACTCTAAGTCAGCTCCAAACTAATGGTCAAACTTGAGTTTTTAAATGATTGTGGGGTACATATCGGGGCCGCTATCAATAGTATCTATCTACTATCTGGTTAATCTCCGGTGTCTACTATGAGTTTCATGTTGGGTGGGAAACAAACAGTAAAGAAGCCATTATCTGTATTTTTTAACTGAAGCCATTATCTGCCTGCTATTATTAGTTTTGGGTCTATCCACAGGTTGCTACCATCACTCTGGATTTCTGCATGCACTCCTTACATAATCTCACTATGTTTTATTCCTATGCATGATAGTTATTGTAAACAATGGAACTAAACATGTAGAGAAAAAGAGACGAGCCTTGCGTGGCAATAAAATTTCATGCAGACGTCGCTCCATGGTAGGCGCAAAGGCAGCCCCCCTCCATGCATTTCGGATTGTAATTGAGAGGAAGATATCTGTTCTGAGGGGGATTCAGAAGGAGAAGACAACTCCTATTTACCCCCTGAGGGCTTCGCTCTAACTTGGCATGCTGATGTTGGTTATATCATGCATATGGTGTCTTGCATTGCTTACTTTATACATCAAATATGTCATCTGCTTAGTTTAGACATCCTTTGTGCGAATGCCATCTGTTTAGTTTATTCATCGTTTATGTGAATTATGCAACGCCATCTTGTTTAGCCAGGCATCATATATGTGAATTTTGCAATGCCATCCTGCTTAGCCAGTCATCTTATATGTAAATTATATCAGGCCATCCTTTTTTTGTTACATATTACATTTGTCAACAATGTTAGTACATTCAACTGCTCTTCGTGTGCATCAGCCATTTGACACGGTGATGGCAAATTCTGGAGTGCAAACAAGGTCTTCAGAGCAGACTATGCTATCTAACGAAGCACATATCGCTGGTTACGGATAGCTCCTCAGAGGAGGATTCAGAGACAGATGACCATTCCTATTCCCCCCCCCCCGAGGTGTATGCTCTAACTTGGCAGGGTTATGTTGCTCATATCGTGCGTATGTTGTCTCACATTGCTATGTCATTTGATTAGTTTAGACATGCTTTGTGTGAATGCCACCTGTTCAGTGTCTAATTACCATATATGTGAATTATGCATTGCCATCTTGTTGGAAGACATTATATATGTGAATTATACAATGCTATCTTGTTGCAAATGCATTATATATGTGAATTATGCAATGCCATGCTGTTTAGCCAATCATCATGTATGTGAATTATATCATGCTATCATTTTTTTGTATTACGTGTTCCATTTGTCGACAACGTTTGTATATTCAACTACTCTTCCTGTGCATCAGCCATTAGAAGCGGTGGTGGAAGTATCTGAAGTGAAAACAAGGTATTCAGAGCAGACAATGCTACCTGCTGAAGCAGACATCTTGCTGGTTACAGAGAGCTCCTCAGAGGAGGATTCAGAGACTGATGACCAGTCCTATTTCCCCCTGAGGTCTATGCTCAAACTTGGCAGGGTTATATTACCCATGTCATGCATGTTGTCTTGCATTGCTTAGTTTTTACATCATATATGGATTGCCATCTTCTTACTTGCTTACTATATAAATCATATATTTGAATTATATCATGCCATCATGTTTACATAGTACATACACATCATCTATCTGAATTATGGCATGCCAACCCATTTAATAAAGACATCATATAGTTATATAATATCATCATGTTTAGTGTTTACAGTCATCATATTTTGAATTATGGCATTCTATCCGTGAATGTATGTGAATTATGGCATGCCAACCTATTTAATAAACACATTATATAGTTATGTCATGTCATCCTGTTTACATAGTCTCATATTTTTAACTATCTCTTTCCATCTTTTTTAGTTAGCCATCATAATGTGAAATTGTGTCATGCTATCCTGTTTAGTTAGCCATCATATATGTGAAATTGTGTCATGCTATCCTGTTTGGTTAGACAACATAAATATGAATTATTTCATGCCCTCTTTTATTCCCCACTATCCATTGCACCTGTCTATCATACAATGTCTATACTTTCAATTACTTTTCTTGTTTATCAGCCATTTGAATTGGAGAGCGTGATGGCAGTATCTAAGGGAGTAACAACATGGTCTTCAGAAAAGATAGTGCTACCAGTTGATGCAGATAGAACCACGGTTGTACTTGCCCAAGGACCAGATCCACCACACATAACCCAGACTCTCGCAGATTGTACCCCTACCCAGTTGGACAGAGAATCAGCTATACCCCTTCTAACCCCAACCCCGGCAGATAGTAACCCATTTCCAATTGACACAGCACCGTCTCCACCACAGAGCACCCAAGCACGAGCAGTTAGTAAGGGAACTGCATTGCCCAAAGCACGAGGACCACCACTCTGAATCCCAACTCAACGCTTAAAGGAGAAGAAGATTTGTTCTCAGGTCAGGTTCTGTAGCTATGGTTCATACTCCTTTGTTCTTGCATTACTGTATTTACTCATACCAACTATTTTCAAATTTGAAGGATGGAATTGAAACTCCAATGGTGCAACAGGTATGTTTTAAACCTGTTTCTTTAACTGGTTTGTTGTTGTAACCTGCTCTATGTTGATTTCAGTTTCAATTGAATAAACAGTTATGTTCTCATGTCATGCACATTACAAGTGTTATTATTGCTCTATAGTTACCCACACTTATATTCTGTCTATTCTGCTTTGTCTTGAACAAATATTATTTGAACTGTGTCTCTATCTTGATTTGGCAACAAAAACTAGAATGATATAGACCATAAAGTGACCATGGTACATAGATATATGTTTGTTTCATGCTGTTATCCTGTCCACTTTACTACTGAACTCATTTACCAAAATGAGTTTCATATACAACATGGTAAACATGTGATGTGTCTGCTTGTTTCTCTTTTAGAATGTGGACAAAATATTGGAGAACAGTACCGCGTTATCCAATGGTAAAGGAAGTAATGCAGATAAGGTTCAAGATAGTGAGACATCCCTGTTGGTCTCCAAGAAAGCTGATAAAAACTATCTTGACGACAGTGAGGGAACCCAAAAATCCTGTCTTGATGTAGTGTTCGTGTTACTGGCCACTACTGCTGGCACAAGCTCTTCGAACTCGCTGCCTGAATCAGTTCGTCTTCTTGATTCTCAACTTCAAGTTGAAAGACATCGATCAGATGTGCTGTGATAGGAAGCTGAAGGACTGAGGAAGTCCCTGTAGAATTTAGATGCATATTTTCTGGTGCAACAGCAAGTGCTAGAGGATTTAAGCGCCAAACAAGAGAAAGTTAATAAGCTTGCTAAGCATCTTGCCAGCATTATGGGTACCCAGGATATTGTTTCTTGAGATCTTCTGAAGTGGTTTCAGTTCTAGATTTGTTTTGCTGTGGCGTTTATTTGCGCTGGTCGCCAACTTTGACAACCAGTGTATATGATATGCTGCTTTGTTCCCTATATTTGCACTGGTGGCGAACTTTGATGCCCAGTGGATGTAATATGTGTAATAGCCGTGATAGCCTTGTTGGAAATATGCCCTATAGGCAATAATAAATTAGTTATTATTATATTTCCTTGTTCATGGTAATCGTTTATTATCCATGCTAGAATTGTATTGATAGGAAACTCAGATACATGTGTGGATACATAGACAACACCATGTCCCTAGTAAGCCTCTAGTTGACTAGCTCGTTAATCAATAGATGGTTACGGTTTCCTGACCATGGACATTGGATGTCGTTGATAACGGGATCACATCATTTGGAGAATGATGTGATGGACAAGACCCAATCCTAAGCCTAGCACAAAATCGTGTAGTTCGTATGCTAAAGCTTTTCTAATGTCAAGTATCATTTCCTTAGACCATGAGATTGTGCAACTCCCGAATACCGTAGGAATGCTTTGGGTGTACCAAACGTCACAACGTAACTGGGTGGCTATTAAGGTGCACTATGGGTATCTCCGAAAGTGTCTGTTGGGTTGGCACGAATCGAGACTGGGATTTGACACTCCGTGTAACGGAGAGGTATCTCTGGGCCCACTCGGTAGGACATCATCATAATGTGCACAATGTGACCAAGGAGTTGATCACGGGATGATGTGTTACGGAACGAGTAAAGAGACTTGCTAGTAACGAGATTGAACAAGGTATCGGGATACCGATGATCGAATCTCGGGCAAGTATCATACCAGTAGACAAAGGGAGTTGTATACGGGATTGATTGAATCCTTGACATCGTGGTTCATCCGATGAGATCATCGTGGAACATGTGGGAGCCAATATGGGTATCCAGATCCCGCTGTTGGTTATTGACCAGAGAGATGTCTCGGTCATGTCTGCATGATTCCCAAACCCGTAGGGTCTACACACTTAAGGTTCGATGACGCTAGGGTTATAGGGAAAGTATGTGTGCGGTTATTGAATGTTGTTCAGAGTCCCGGATGAGATCCCGGACGTCAAGAGGAGTTCCGGAATGGTCCGGAGGTAAAGATTGATATATAGGAAGTGTGGATTTGGCCACCGGAAGTGTTCCGGGCATCACCGGTAATGTACCGGGACCACCGGAAGGGTTCCGGGGGTCCACCGGGAGGTGCCACCAGCCCCGAAGGCTTTTGTGGGCCAAGAGTGGGAAGGGACTAGCCCCTAGGTGGGCTGGGGCGCCTCCCACCAAGGCCTAAGGCGCCCTCAAGAGGAGAGGGGCAAACCCTAGGGGCAGATGGGCCCTAAGGCCCACCCTAGGTGCGCCCACCTCTCTCTCCCCTTGGCCGCCACCCAGATGTGATCTGGGGGCTGCCGCCACCCCTAGGGAGGGAACCCTAGGTGGGGGCGTAGCGCCTCCCCTCCCCTATATATAGTGGAGGTTTTGGGCTGCCCAACACACGAGTCTCTCTCTCCCAAGGCGCAGCCCTACCTCTCTCCCTCCTCGTCTCTCGCAGTGCTTGGCGAAGCCCTGCAGGAGTACCGCGCTCCTCCACCACCACCACACCATCGTGCTGCTGCTGGATGGAGTCTTCCCCAACCTCTCCCTCTCTCCTTGCTGGATCAGGGCATGGGAGACATCACCGGGCTTCACGTGTGTTGAACGCGGAGGCGCCGTTGTTTGGCGCTTAGATCGGAATCGGCCGCGATCTGAATCGCCATGAGTACGACTACCTCATCCGCGTTCTTGCAACACTTCCTCTTAGGGATCTACAAGGGTATGTAGATGCACTCCCCTTCCCCTTGTTGCTAGATTACTCCATAGATTGATCTTGGTGATGCGTAGAAAATTTTAAATTTGTGTTACGATCCCCAACAGTGGCATCATGAGCTAGGTCTATGCGTAGTTTCTATGCACGAGTAGAACACAAGTTGTTGTGGGCGTAGATTTTGTCAATTTACTTGCCGTTACTAGTCTTATATTGATTCGGCGGCATTGTGGGATGAAGCGGCCCGGACCGACCTTACACGTATTCTTATGTGAGACAGGTTCCACCGACTGACATGCACTAGTTGCATAAGGTGGCTAGCGGGTGTCTGTCTCTCCCACTTTAGTCGGATCGGATTCGATGAAAAGGGTCCTTATGAAGGGTAAATATAAATTGGCATATCACGTTGTGGTTTTGGCGTAGGTAAGAAACGTTCTTGCTAAGAAACCTATAGCAGCCACGTAAAATTTGCAACAACAATTAGAGGACGTCTAACTTGTTTTTGCAGCATATGTCGTGTGATGTGATATGGCCAAAAGGATGTGATGAATGATATATCTGATGTATGAGATTGATCATGTTCTTGTAATAGGAATCATGACTTGCATGTTGATGAGTATGACAACCGGTAGGAGCCATAGGAGTTGCCTTAATTTATTTATGACCTGCGTGTCAACATAAACGTCATGTAATTACTTTACTTTATTGCTAACCGTTAGCCGTAGTAGTAGAAGTAATAGTTGGCAAGACAACTTCACGAAGACACGATGATGGAGATCATGGTGTCATGCCGGTGACGATGATGATCATGGCGCCCCAAAGATGGAGATCAAAAGGAGCAAAATGATATTGGCCATATCATGTCACTATTTGATTGCATGTGATGTTTATCATGTTTCACATCTTATTTGCTTAGAACGACGGTAGCTTAAATAAGATGATCCCTCGCAATAATTTCAAGAAAGCGTTCCCCCTAACTGTGCACCGTTGCGAAGGTTCATTGTTTCGAAGCACCACGTGAAGATCGGGTGTGATAGATTCAAACGTTCGAATACAACGGGTGTAAGCCAGATTTACACACGCAATACACTTAGGTTGACTTGACGAGCCTAGCATGTACAGACATGGCCTCGGAACACGGAAGACCGAAAGGTCGAACATGAGTCGTATAGAAGATACGATCAACATGAAGATGTTCACCGATGATGACTAGTCCGTCTCACGTGATGATCAGACACGGCCTAGTTGACTCGGATCATGTATCAACTTAGATGACTAGAGGGATGTCTATCTGAGTGGGAGTTCATTATATAATTTGATTAGATGAACTTATTTATCATGAACAATAGTCTAAGTTGTCTTTGCAAAAAGGGTTGTAGATCAATAGCTCGCGTTGTAGCTCCCTGTTTCAATACATTCCTAGAGAAAGATTAAGTTGAAAGATATTGTAAGCAATGATCCGTTGCCTGAGGAGTGTCCTCACCGCTACACAGAAGGCTTATGTCTTTGATGCACCACTCGGTGTGCCAACCCATCCAGCGTCATCTGTGGATGTTATGAACATCTGACAGATACGTCTTGATGACTACTTGATAGTTAAGTACACCATACTTTACGGCTTAGAATCGGGATTCCAATAACGTTCTGAACGACATAGAACATATGAGATGTTCCAAGAGCTAAAATTGGGATTTCAGGTTCATGCCTGTGTTGAGAGGTATGAGACCTCTGACAAGTTCTTTTCCTACAAGATGGAGGAGAATAGCTCAGCTAGTGAGCATGTGCTCAGAATGTCTGGGTGCTACAATCACTTGAATCAAGTGGGAGTTAAACTTCTAGATAAGATAGTGATTGATAGAGTTCTCTAGTCACTATCACTAAGCTACTAGATCTTCGTGATGAACTATGACATGCAAGGGATGGAGATGATCCCGGAGCTGTTCGCGGTGCTTAAGACCGCAAAAGTAGATATCAAGAAGGAGCATCAAGTGTTGATGGTTTAACAAGACCACTGGTTTCAAGAAGGGCAAGGGCTAGAAGGGAAACTTCATGAATGGCAAACCAGTTGCCGCTCCAGTGAAGGAACCCAAGGTTGAACCCAAACCCGAGACTAAGTGCTTCTATTGTAAGGGGAATGGTCACTGGTAGTGGAACTACCCCAAATGCATGGTAGATAAGAAGGATGGCAACTTCAACAAAGTATATACGTGTTATTAATGTGTACCTTACTAGTACTCCTGGTAGCACCTGGGTATTGGATACCGGTTCAGTTGCTATTATTGGTGACTTGAAGCAAAAAGCTACGGACTAAACGGAGACTGGCTAAGGGCGAGGTGACGATGTATGTTGGAAGTGTTTCCAAAGTTGATGAGATCACCATCGCACGCTCCATCTGCCTTCGGGATTAGTATTGAACCTAGATAAATGTTATCAGGTGTATACGTTGAGCATGAACATGATTAGATCATGTTCATTGCAATACGGTTATTCATTTAAGTTAGAGAATAATGGTTATTCTGTTTACATGAATAGTACCTTTCAAGGTCATGCACCCTATGTGAATGGTTCATTGAATCTCGGTCGTGGTAATACACATGTTCACGCCAAAAGATGTAGAGTTAATAATGATAGTACCACTTTCTTGTGGCACTGCCGCTTAGGTCATATTGGCGTAAGATGCATGAAGAAACTCCATGTCGATGGATGTTTGGAGTCACTTGATTTTGAATCGCTTGACACATGCGAGCCATGCCTCATGGGCAGGATGACTAAGACCCTGTTTTCAGGTACAATGAAACGGGCAAGTGACTTGATGGAAATCGTACATGCTGATGTGTGTGATCCAATATGAATTGAGGCATGCGGTGGACATCGCTATTTTCTCATCTTCACTGACAATTTGAGTAGATATGGGTATATTTACTTAATGAAGCACAAGTCTGAAACGTTTGAAAAGTTCAAGCAATTTCAGAGTGAAGTTAAGAACCATCATAATAAGAAGAAGATCAAATTCCTACGATCTGATCGATGGAGAATTTCTGAGTTATGAGTTTGGCAATCACTTAAACACATTGTGAAATTGTTTCACAGTTGACACCACCTGGAACACCACAGCATAATGGCATGTCCGGACGTCGTAATCGAACCTTATGAGATATGGTGCGATCTATGATGTCTCTTACCGATCTACCACTATCATTTTGAGGTTATGTGTTAGAGACAGCTGCATTCACTTTAGATAGGGCACCATCTAAGTCCGTTGAGACGACGTCATATGAACATTAGTTTGGCAAGAAACCAAAGTTTTCGTTTCTTAACATTTGGTGCTGCGATGCTTAAGGCTTCAGCCGAAAAAGCTCGAACCCAAAGCGGACAAATACATCTTCATAGGATACCGAAAGGTAATAGTTGGGTATACCTTCTGTCTCAGATCCGAGGGCAAAGTGGTTGTTGCTAAGAACGGGTTCTTTCTCGAGAAGGAGTTTCTCTCGAAAGAATTGAGTGGGAGGAAGATAGAACTTGATGAGGTTGTTAAACCTCTACTTCAACCGGAAAATGGTGCAACACAGAAAGATGTTTCTGTGGCGCCTGTGTCGGTTGAAGAGGAAGTTAATGATAGTGATCATGAAGCTTCGGATCAAGTTTCTATCGAACCTCATAGGTCGACAAGGATATGTACTACTCCTGAGTGGTACGGTGATCATGTCTTAGATATCATGTTGGACAACAATGAACCTACGAGCTATGGAGAAGCGATGGTGGGCCCATATTCTGACAAATGGTTAGAAGCCATGAAATCCGAGATAGGATCCATGTATCAGAAGAAAGCATGGACTTTGCTGGACTTGCCCATTCATCGGCAAGCCATTGAGATAAATGGATCTTTAAGAAGAAGACGGACGTGGACGGTAATGTTACCGTCTATGAAGCTCGACTTGTGGCAAAGAGTTTCTCACAAGTTCAAGGAGTTAACTACGATGAGATTTTCTCACCCGTAGCGACGTTTAAGTCCGTCGGAATCATGTTAGCATTAGCTGTATTTTTCGATTATGAAATCTGACAGATGGATGTCAAAACAAGTTTTCTTACCAGTTTTTGTAAGAAAATGTTGTATGTGATACAATAAAAGGTTTTGTCGATCCTAAGGATGCTAAAAGGTATGCTGGCTCCAGCAATCCTTCTATGGACTAGAGCAAGCATCTCGGAGTCGGGATATATGCTTTGATGGAGTGATCAAAGCTTTTAGGTTTATACAATGTTTGCTAGAAACTTGTATTTACAAGAAAGTGAGTGGGAGCACTACAACATTTCTGATAAGTATATGTGGATGACATATTGTTGATCTAAAATAAGGTAGAATTTCTGGAAAGCATACACGGTTGTTTGAAGAGTGGTTTTCAAGGAAGACCTGGATAAAGCTGCTTACATATTGGGCATCAAGATCTATAGAGATAGATCAAGACGCCTGATGATACTTTCAAAGAACGCACACCTTGACATGATTTTGAAGGAGTTCAAAATAGATCAGTCAAAGAAGGGATTCTTACCTGAGTTGTAAGGTGTGAAGTTGAGTAAGACTCAAAGCTTGACCACGGCAGAAGAAAGAGGAAGGACAAAGGTCGTCCCCTATGCTTTTGTCGTAGGCTCTATACGGTATGCCATGCTGAGTACCGCACCTGATTTGTGCCTTGCCACATGTCTGGCAAGAGGGTACAAAGGTGATCCAGCAGTGGATAACTGGTCAATGGTCAAAATTATCCTTAGAGGAATAAGGAAATATTTCTCGGTTATGGAGGTGATAAAGAGTTCAACGTTAAGAGTTACGTCGATGCAAGCTTTAACACCTATCCGGATGACTATGAGTAGAAAAACCGGATATGTATAATGGAGCAACCATTTGGAATAGCTCCAAGTGGAACGTGGTAGCAGCATCTATGATATGACATAAAGTTTTGCGAAGTACATGCGGATCTGATTGTTGCAGACCCGTTTACTATAACATCTCTCACAAGCATAACATGATCAAACCCAGAACTCATTGAGTGTTAATCACATGGTAATGTGAACTAGATTATTGACTCTAGTAAACTCTTTGGGTGTTAGTCACATGGCGATGTGACCTTGAGTGTTAATCACATAGCGATGTGAACTGGATTATTGACTCTAGTGCAAGTGGGAGATTGTTGGAAATATGCCCTAGAGGCAATAATAAATTAGTTATTATTATATTGTTCATGATAATCGTTTATTATCCATGCTAGAAATGTATTGATAGGAAACTCAGATACATGTGTGGATACATAGACAACACCATGTCCCTAGTAAGCCTCTAGTTGACTAGCTCGTTAATCAATAGATGGTTACGGTTTCTTGACCATGGACATTGGATGTCGTTGATATAGGGATCACATCATTAGGAGAATGATGTGATGGACAAGACCCAATCCTAAGCCTAGCACAAGATCGCATAGTTCGTATGCTAAAGCTTTTCTAATGTCAAGTATCATTTCCTTAGACCATGAGATTGTGCAACTCCCGGATACCGTAGGAATGCTTTGGGTGTACCAAACGTCACAACGTAACTGGGTGGCTATAAAGGTGCACTATGGGTATCTCCGAAAGTGTCTATTGGGTTGGCACGAATCGAGACTGGGATTTGTCACTCCGTGTAACGGAGAGGTATCTCTGGGCCCACTCGGTAGGACATCATCATAATGTGCACAATGTGACCAAGGAGTTGATCATGGGATGATGTGTTACGGAACAAGTAAAGAGACTTGCCGGTAACGAGATTGAACAAGGTATCGGGATACCGACGATCGAATCTCGGGCAAGTATCATACCAGTAGACAAATGGAATTGTATACTGGATTGATTGAATCCTTTACATCGTGGCTCATCCGATGAGATCATCATGGAACATGTGGGAGCCAACATGGGTATCTAGATCCTGTTGTTGGTTATTGACCAGACAGATGTCTCGGTCATGTCTGCATGATTCCCAAACCCGTAGGGTCTACACACTTAAGGTTCGATGATGCTAGGGTTATAGGGAAAGTATGTATGCAGTTACTGAATGTTGTTCAGAGTCCCGGATGAGATCCCGGATGTCACGAGGAGTCCGCAATGGTCCAGAGGTAAAGATTGATATATAGGAAGTGTAGATTTGGCCACCGGAAGTGTACCGGGCATCACCGGTAATGTACCGGGACCACCGAAAGGGTTTCGGGGGTCAACCGGGAGGTGCCACCAGCCCCGGAGGCTTTCGTGGGCCAAGAGTGGGAAGGGAACAACCCCTAGGTGGGCTGGGGCGCCTCCCACCAAGGTCCAAGGCGCCCTCAAGAGGAGAGGGGGAAAACCCTAGGGGCAGATGGGCCCTAAGGCCCACCCTAGGTGCGCCCACCTCTCTCTCCCCTTGGCCGCCACCCAGATGTGATCTGGGGGCTGCTGCCACCCCTAGGGAGGGAACCCTAGGTGGGGGCGCAGCCCCTCCCCTCCCCCTATATATAGTGGAGGTTTTGGGCTGCCCAACACACGAGTCTCTCTCTCCCAAGGCGCAGCCCTACCTCTCTCCCTCCTCGTCTCTCGCAGTGCTTGGCGAAGCCCTGCAAGAGTACCGCGCTCCTCCACCACCACCACGCCATCGTGCTGCTGCTGGATGGAGTCTTCCCCAACCTCTCCCTCTCTCCTTGCTGGATCAAGGCATGGGAGACGTCACCGGGCTGCACGTGTGTTGAACGCGGAGGCGTCGTTGTTCGGCGCTTAGATCAGAATCGATTGCGATCTGAATCGCCATGAGTACGACTACCTCATCCGCGTTCTTGCAACGCTTCCGCCTAGCGATCTACAAGGGTATGTAGATGCACTCCCCTTCCCCTCGTTGCTAGATTACTCCATAGATTGATCTTGGTGATGCGTAGAAAAATTTTAAATTTCTGCTACGATTCCCAACAAGCCTAGCGTTAGTTGCTTGCTTATTTATTTCCTTGTTGTCTTGTTTATTTGTTTGCTTGTAGTCATTGCAGCTCTTTTTCCACGGTTAGCTAGTGGCTGCAATAACCTATTTTTTAAAACTAGGCCACAATAACCATGGGCTAATATTTACTGTAGTGACACTGGGCCTCCTACTGGTCGTAGAAATAGTGGGCCTTCTATGGGCCGTAGAAACAATGGGCCTTCTACGGGCCGTAGAAACAATGGGCCTTCTACGGGCCGTATCATCAATGGGCCTTATACGGGCCGTATGATCGATTGGCCAAACATAGGCCAAACAGACCGCATTATGGTCGTAAATGGGCTAGAGTTGGAATCTCCCGTTCATGGGCCGACCATAACGGGCCATCGTTAATAGGCTGTATTTGATGATGCTATGAAAACGACCAAACGCATTAACGGACCACAAACGGGCCGACTGTAACCATGGGCTGAATCTGGCCCACAAGCAGAAAATGACAGTAACGGGCCGTAAGTAAACGAATGCTGGAAATGAGCCCAAGAATAAATGGGCTCTGAGAAGGCCGACAGATAACATGGGCTGGAAACGGCCCAATGGAATAACGGGCCGTTAATGGGTATAAAGTGATACACTGTTCATTATGGGCCAGTTTCACCACGGGCCGTTAATGGGTGTAAAGTGATACACTGTTCATTACGGGCCAGTTTCACCACGGGCCGTTAATAGGCCAAGAGTTATATAGGGCCTCATATGGGCCGAAAGACGTCATGGGCCATACATGGGACAGAAGTGAAAACGGGCTGGAATCATATTGGGTGGCCCAGATGACGCTACTGGGCCTAATTTGGATAGGGCGTAATGGGCCTTGGGTTAGCGGGCTATAAATGGGCTATATGCGAACAGGCCGTTAACAGGCTTTACATGGGCTGGCCCGCCACCTTTTGACCAAGTCAAACGGGCCGGCCTTTTCACAGGAATGGGCCTCTGTTGGGCCGTGCCGCATGTCGACGTATCATAGGCGCCTTCTGTCCAATCAGTGGATGACATCTATCCCAACGATGAGCCGACACGTGTTTCCTCCAGGCAATGATGATTATAGAGAATGGATTTGCTACCAATGGTTACTAGGGTCACTGCTATCGGAACCATTCATTTACTTGAAGATTCAAACCTTTTTCAGGATAAGGTTCCCTATTCTTGGTTTACTGAAAATCATCAGACCAAAGGAGAAGCTTGGTTGAGGACTTTTACCGACGCCTGGACCAAAATGGCAACCTACATGGATTTCTTTTAATCAATGTTGAGGAAAGCCAGCCACATGAGACAACGTCTTGGGACATGCCATGGCCCCATTTTGGCAATCCTATCTGTTGTCTTCAAGCTTTCCATTTATATGAAAAGTTCTATGAAATGTCAATGCTAGTGCAGTTGTCCTCTAGCTAGTGTCTCATGTATAGTACGTTTTGTATTTGACAACTAAAACACTAGTGCTGCTTGTCCATCTAAAGTATTGTAGCTTCATCACTCCTGTGAGTTTGAAAACAAAAGAGAGAGATTAGTACACTCCATCTAGTTGTTCCCTTCTCGAGCGGGAACTCAAACAGATCACGAGCAGCTAGAGGTTATCTTTATGCTGCCGTTCTTCTCATAAGCTTAGATTTATATAAAATTACATTAGTACTCCCTCCGTTTCATATTACTCCTCGCTGATTTAGTACAACTTTGTACTAAATTAGCGACGAGTAATATGGAACGGAGGCAGTACAAAATAAGAGCTATGCTACTAGTTTCAAAGCAAGGCACTGTATGATTTGTGTTAGTTAATTCAGAGCAAAACGGCTCAAGTGGGACAACGAGGCGGTATGGTAGGGACAATGAGGTGGCGCGCAGCGACACTGGCCACAAGATTGGTGGTTTGTCCGGCAACGGTGAGTGTGTCAACGAGGAGTGGGCAGAAACAACTGAACCTATTTTTTTCAGACGACTAACAGTCGGCTAAAAATTTCTTAATACATAGGACAAGCTTTATGCTCACATTGTTCGTTTTCCGCACATGACCCATCAAAACAACACAAAGATTATACACATGCACTTTACATTCATGGGATGTCGATCAAGACATTAATCAGTGTTTACTCTGCACCCATTTTCTTCCCTTCCTTTTCTTGCCTGATAGCAAAAGATAAACATGCTTTCGTTTAAATGCAGGTCGTCTCGTCCGTGTTGTGCGGAGTCGGCGTGACTTAGAGAATGAGATTTAGTTTAATTTTGACGATAGGACATGCAGGATTAAACCAAGGATATGCTTTGTTTTCTAACAGGAAGGGATGTTTTTGCAAAACAACATGTGCTGGTCATGTGATTATGATTTCCTTACATGCATGACCGCGCACTACCAGCAGCACTTAACAGTATTTGTGGAATGAACAGACCGTAGATTCTGTGCACTAAATGGTTGGCCTTTTATTTTTAGTTGTTTTTTACTCCACATCATTAACTTTATGCAACAGAGAAAGCTGCTCTCCTGGATTTCGGCTACCATTACTTGGCATATATGGCCTGCTCGCTGGGGCGGGTGCAAGTTGGAAATGTTGCAGAAAGTTTTTTGTTTGCTACTCCCTCCGTTCCATATTACTTGTCGCTGATTTAGTTTGTACTAAATCAGCAACAAGTAATATGGAACGGAGGGAGTAGGTTTGAAAC
Source organism: Triticum urartu (assembly GCF_056163025.1). NCBI lineage: Eukaryota > Viridiplantae > Streptophyta > Magnoliopsida > Poales > Poaceae > Triticum > Triticum urartu. Next base: position 383,421,104 of record NC_141875.1, on the reverse strand, counting down.
AACCTATTTTTGGTGTACTACTTACATGGCGGAGATCCTATGTCTGAGAAAATTATTTGGAGCCACAGACCCATTACGTCTGTTTCAGTTCGCTTGTGTCCGCATAGATTAAATTTTTTTGCCCAATGCACGGACCCATTTTCATATTATGTTTGTTTGTGTCCGTTCGGACCCATTTCAGTCTTAAATTTAGGTCAGCTTTGTGGTCCGAGGCGTTTTCTGTGTCTTCTTCATCTGACTCTGTCTGCTGCATGTCTGTGTGGCCCACCTGCCAACCACTCACACAACTTTTTTCTCTTTCATCTCTCTCCCTTGCAATGCCGCCTGCCCATGCCGCGCCGCGCCGCGCAACTGCTCTCCGCGGCCCTGCCTGCGCCCGGCTTCTCTCTCCTCAGCCGCGCTCGCCCGTCCGGCCGATGCCGGGCCTCTCTCTCACCATCCACTCGCGCTCGTGCCCGCGCCCGGCCTCTCTCTCCCAGTCCGCTCCCGCTAGTGCCCGAGCCCGGCCGGCCTTGCCTCGTGCCCACCCTGGCCGCGCTCACCCAGCCGCTTCACGTGCTCCCTGCGCCCAGCCGCTGCACGCCCTTGCTCTGCACCCGACCTCAAGCAGCAGGAGCAGGTGGTCGCAGCCTCAAGGCACCCGTCATACGCACTCGCGTGTGTGCAACTCGTCCCAGCCATGGTCAACATGCACCGGAATTGGAGGCCGCCTACAAGGAGTTCAACGAGGCGGCAGACGAGGTGTGGGGAAAGATCGGCGATGAGGAGGAGGACATCGCCGTCTCCGCCACAGCCGCGTACCACCGCCACAACCACGAAGCCGACACGTTCGAGGGCACCGCCGACAACGAGGAAGAGTAGTGCATGATAGGCCACCGCCGCTCGGGTCCCAAGAAGGCCACCACTCATCCCCTCCCGTTGAAGCCAATCTTGGTGGACTGAACATCTTCATCCCATTAGCCGCTTGGTGACATGGAGACGGCCAACTTCACTTCCCAAGGCTCTGGAGGTGGAGGTTACGGAGGCGAGGAACACTACAAAAAAAATACACTTCCATGATGATACGTGTTTGTCACAGTAGGTCGCATTTTCTGTCATGCATTTACATCCATGATGATTTTATGACAGAATCAAGATAGTCATACCTGTGATGTCGTAGAAGTGTTCCATGACATTACCAAAATTATCATCACAGAAGTGTCCACTTCCATGATGATAAATCCCGCATCACAGAAGTGCTTTCGTCAAGGGTGACCGACACGTGGCATCCACCGTAACGGAACGCCGTTAAGCTATTGGGTCGGGTTTTGGATCCGATAACCCGTTAACAGCCCCGACCAATGGGTATTTTCCACATGTAAAATCATCATTGCCTGGAGGAAACACGTGCCAGCTCATCGTTGGGACAGATGTCATCCACTCATTGGACAGATGTCATCCATATATATATATAATTTTTAGCCTCGCGAAGGAGAAAGTATCGCTCAAGCTTGGGGGGGCTTAAATACATGATGTATACATGCCCCAATCATGAGCTGTCCAAAGAAATTATCTTACATAATTTTTATGCTCGGCTTTCTCATGATAATCAAAACATGCTCGATTCTTCTTTGACTGGCTCTTTTATGAAGAAACCCATTGAGTTCAGATGGAAACTTCTAGAAAGAATTAAATGCATCTCTGAAGATTGGGAACTCGACAAAGGTAATGAGCCAGGTATAACACTTAAGTTCCATTGTGTTAATCTTTTATGGATACCGATGTTTTTCACAAGTTTAGCACTAAATATGGACTTGACTCTGAGATAGTAGCTTCCTTTTGTGAATCTTTTTCTACTCATGTTGATCTCCCCAAGGAGAAATGGTTTAAATGTCACCCCTGTTAAAGAAAAGATTGTGAAACCTACTATGGTTAAAGAAGAAACTATCATTTACAATCTTGATTCAGTTGTGCCTACTTCTTATATTGAGAAACCACCTTTCCCTGTTAGGATAAAGGAACATGCTAAGGTTTCAACCGTCGTTAACAAAAGTAATATTAGATCACCTAGACCCTCTGAACAAATTAGAGTTGAACCTAATGCTGTTATGGTTAAAGATCTCTTGGTCGATAATATTGATGGGCATGTTATTTATTTTTGTGATGAAGCCACTAGAATTGCTAAACCCGATGATAAAGATAAGAATAAACCTGTTGTTGGCATGCCTGTTGTCTTAGTTAAGATAGGAGATCATTGTTATCATGGTTTATGTGATTTGGGTGCTAGCGTGAGCGCTATCCCGTTTACCTTATATCAAGAAATTATGAATGATATTGCTCGAGCTGAAATAGAAGACATTAATGTTACTATTAAGCTTGCTAATAGAAATACTATTACACCAATTGGGATTGTTAGAGATGTTGAAGTATATTGTGTGGGAAAATAAAATACCCCACTGATTTCCTAGTCCTTGGTTCTCCACCACATGAATTTTGTCCCATTATATTTGGTAGACCTTTCTTGAATATTGTTAATGCTAAGATTGATTGTGCTAAAGAAACTGTTAGTGTTAACTTTGGTGATATGTCTCCTGAGTTTAATTTTTCTAAGTTTCCTAGAAAACCTCATGATAAAGAATTGCCTAGTAAAGATGAAATAATTGGTCTTGCTTCTATTCCCGAATATCTTAATGATCCGTTAGAACAATATTTGCTAGACCATGAAAATTATATGCAGTTGAATGAAAGAAATGAAATACATAAGATGTTATTTGATCAACAACCTATTCTTAAACACAATTTTCCTGTTGAAACTCTTGGAGGTCCTCCTCCACCTAAAGGTGATCCTATGTTTGAATTAAAACAATTGCCTGATACACTGAAATATGCTTATCTTGATGAAAAGAAGATATAACATTTTATTATTAGTGCTAACCTTTCAAAGCATGAAGAAAAGACATTATTAAAAACTCTGAGGGAAGCACCGTGCTGCTATTGGATATACTCTTGATCATATTAAGGGCATTATTCCCACTCTATGTCAGCATAAAATTAATATGGAGCCCGATGCTAAACTAGTTGTTGATCATCAATGACGACTAAATCCTAAGATGAAGGAAGTGGTAAGAACTGAAATATTAAATCTTCTGGAAGCAGATATAATTTATCCTGTAGCTGATAGTAGATGGCTAAGTCCAGTTCATTGTGTTCCTAAGAAAGGTGGTATTACTGTTGTTCCAAATGATAAAAATGAACATATTCCACAAAGAATTGTGACTGGTTATACGATTGTAATTGATTTTAGAAAACTGAATAAAGCTACTAGAAAAGATCATTACCCCTTACCTTATTGATCAAATGTTAGAAAGATTGTCTAAGCATACACACTTTTGCTTCCTTAATGGATATTCTGGTTTCTCTCAAATACCTGTATCACAACCCGGCTAAGAGAAAACCACTTTTACTTATCCTTTTGGAACTTATGCTTATAGACGTATGCCTTTTGTCTTATGTAATGCACCTGCTACCTTTCAAAGATGTATGACTGCTATATTCTTTGAGTTTTGTGAAAAGATTGTTGAGATTTTTCATGGATGATTTTTTGTTTACGGAACTTCTTTTGATGATTGCTTAAGAAACCTTGATCGAGTTTTGCAGAGATGTGAACAAACTAATCTTGTGTTGAATTAGGAGAAGTACCACTTTATGATGAATGAAGGTATTGTCTTGGGGCATAAAATTTCTGAGTGTGGCATTGAAGTGGATAAAGCCAAAGTTGATGCAATTGAGAAAATGCCATGTCCTAAAGATATTAAAGGTATCCAAAGTTTCCTTGGTCATGCTAGTTTCTATAGGAGGTTTATTAAAGACTTCTCTAAAATTTCTAGGCCACTTACTAATCTCTTGCAAAAAGGTGCTCCATTTGTTTTTGATGATGATTGTGTAGAAGCCTTTGAAACACTTAAGAAAGCCTTAACTTCTGCACCAATTGTTCAACCACCTGATTGAAACTTACCTTTTGAAATTATGTGTGATTCTAGTGCTTATGCTGTTGGTGTTGTTCTAGGACAAAGAGTTGATAAGAAATTAAATGTTATACACTATGCTAGGAAAACTCTAGACAGTGCCCAAAGAAATTATACTACCACTGAGAAAGAATTTCTAGCAGATGTGTTTTCTTGTGATAAATTCAGATATTACATTGTTGAATCTAAAGTAACTTTTCACACCGATCATGCTGCTATCAAATACCTTATGGAAAATAAAGATGCCAAACCTAGACTCATTAGGTGGGTTCTTTTTCTACAAGAATTTGACTTGCATATTACTGGTAGGAAGGGAGCTGGGAATCCCGTACCTGATGACTTGTCTAGGTTAGAAAATATTCTTGATGACCCATTACCTATTGATGATAGTTTTCCTAATGAACAACTAGTTGTCATAAATTCTTATTGCAATACTCATTGGTACACATACTATGCTAATTATATTGTTGCCAAATTTATGCCACCTAGTTTTACATACCAACAAAAGAAAAATATCTTCTTTGATTTAAGAAATTACTTTTGGGATGATCCACATCTTTATAAAGGAGTAGATGGTATTATTGGACATTGTATACCTAAGCATGAATAGGAACAAATCCTATAGAAGTGTCACTCCGAGGCTTATGGAGGACACCATGCGGGAGATAGAACTGCACACAAGGTATTACAATCTAGTTTTTATTGGCCTACTCTTTTCAAGGATGCTCATTGATACGTCTCCAATGTATCTATAATTTTTGATTGTTCCATGTTGTTTTATTACCAATCTTGGATGTTTTATAATCATTTTATGGTCATTTTATATCATTTTTTGGTACTAACCTGTTGACATAGTGCCCAGTGTTAGTTCCTGTTTTTCCATGTTTTTTACATCGCAGGAAATCAATATCAAACGGAGTCCAAATGGCACGAAACTTTACGATGATTTTTTATGGGCCAAAAGGAAGCAGATGAGCCCTGGTTGCACCTTGGGGGTGCCCCGAGGGGGCACAACCCACTAGGGAGCGCCAGGAGGCCCTAGCACTCCCCGGTGGGTTGTGCCCACCTCGGGTGCCCCCCGGACCGCCTCTTTGCTCTATAAATACCCAAATATTCCCAAAACCCTAGGGGAGTCGACGAAATATTCATCCAGCCGTCGCAGAGTCTAGAAACACCAGATCCAATCTAAACACCATCATAGAGGGGTTCACCACTTCCATTGGTGTAACATCCCAAATTTTCAATTTGGAATGTTATACACTAGATCATCATTGCATATCATAATTATTGCATTTCGGTTGATCCTAGAAATTTCACGCAACTCAAGGACCCTCGGAGAGAGTTGGGGATTTCGTTATTTTCATATTTGAGTTGTCTCAAATTTTGAAAATAGGATCATTTGATTTTATTTATTTTATCTTCAATTATTTCTATTATAAAATTTAAGAGAGAGGGAATAAAATGACTTCCCCAAAATAAAGAAATATTGAGGATTTAATAAAAAATCAAATAAGATTTTATTTGGTTTTATTTGCTATTTTATTTGAATTTTTGAAAAATGTGCATTTTTCAAAATTGCATTTAGGCCCCAAATAAATGTTCATCCTGTGCGACTTGGTTTTAGAAGCCGGGGAAAATTTATTTCGGGATTTTTGGAGTCCATTTAGTATTTCTTTCGTTAGTTTTTCTGCGCAGAATTATTTAAAAAAATCTGAACCGACTCCGGGCCGTACCCGAGCGGGACTCCGCCCGGAGGGGCTTTTTAAGCCGACCCCGCCGAGCCGCCGAAGCCCACCAGCCGCCCGTCGAAACCCTAGCGCCGCGCCGCCGCCGCCTCACCGCCGCCTAGCCCCGCGCCGCGCCGCCTCGCCCCTCCCCGCGCCGCCTTGCCCCGCGCCGCGTCGCCCCGCCGCCGCCCCGCCGCCCCGCTGCCCGAGGTAGCCGCTGTCGCCGGCGGTTTCCGCTTTTTTTATTATTAAGAACGGTTTTTTTACGGTTTAGTTATTTAGCGAGCGTTCGCTCGTTCGTTCGTTTTAACGAATGTGTTCGTCGGTTAGATCCAGATAACGAATGTTTGTTCGTTAATCTGTTCGTCGTTTTTCTTTTTCTCGGATTTTCCGTGATTATTTCTGATCGTGATTTCTGATCCGATTTTTGTTTTAGTATAACTTTTCGCTCGCTTATCGGAATCAGGCGATTCAAGCGCCTGGAGTTTCATCTCAAAACCCTCTTTCCGTTTAACTAACTTAAATAAGTTTTGCTTCTGTAAAAATTGCCTTAGATCCAGAATAGTAAACGAAGCCTATTTCTTTTGTTGTTTGTCTTTCGTTGCTTCGTTTGATTTGATTCTTTTTGCCAACCGGAGTTCTTAAGTTGAACTTTCTAGTGAGATCTCTTATTTGAGTTTTACCTATGCATTAATTGAGCGCTTATTGTGTGTTTGTTTGTTTGCGATAGAGTACCCGGAGTGCGCCACTTGTTACTTCGAATCGCTAGGTTTCCCGGATCATCAGCAAGGCAAGTAACACTTTGATCATACCTCCTACTACCCAGTTTTATTGCATTAGATCAATCCTCACACATTGCATGATTAGGATCTAATTAAATTGTGGGTTTGGGGAGTAGTTGAGGTAGAACCTATTACCTGTTTATTATCAAACCTTTGGGAGTTACTCTACGTTTGCTTATTATTGCTATGCTATGCTAGTAGATGTGGATTGGGTGAGTGTATCCATGACAGATGTGAGCTTTGTTAATTAATGGTTTATCTAAGGTGGCAACCTAAACACACATCTGGGTGGATTGAGGCACCTGGGTATTCCAGCGATTGCCTCTTTTCTTTTGGACCGCCACCCAGGTTCAAAGGGATCATGAGATTATTCATACTAGAAACTTCCGTGTGCAGCCACAAGCTATTATGGGCTCTAGCATAGTTGACTAAGTCGTGCGAACTCTTACAGTGGTAGACTAGCAGATGTAGGGGATGTAGGTGGTACGGTCTACCCATCGTAAGGTGCTAGCGCTTCTGAAAGACTATGTCTCGGTCATCCGTCTTCTCAAACACCTTGTAGTGCGAGAAACCAAACGGAGGCGATCGAGTCTTGTGGGGAAAAGTGCGCAAACCTCTGCAGAGTGTATGAACTAATCATGGTTAGCCGTGTCCCCGGTTATGGACATCTTGAGTTTCTAGTACCTGGATTATCATGTGAATCTCAACATGTTACTCTAAAAATTAATTTTGCTGGGTTTTGTTTAATGATGATGTTTAATTGGGATTGAGAATGCTGTCAACCATTCTCAATGTTTAACAACCACCATGATAGTTAAATAAATTTATTCCTTTGCAGTAGGGAAAAATTGGCTTTACACAAAACTATAACCATAGTGCTTTCCACCAGCCAAATATGCATGTAGAATAGCTGTTTCTTTCCATTACTCTCTATGTGTTACATTGCCAGCATATTCCATGTGCTGACCCATTTTCGGGCTGCAACATTAATGTTGCAGACTTTTCAGACGACGATTTAGGAGTTTTAGGTCGTGGTTCTATACTCAGTGATGCCGTTGGAGTTGATGGACTCACTTATCTTCCAAGCCTTCCGCTGTTATCATTATTAGATGGCCTTAAGCCATATTTATTGTAATAAGTTCTCTTTTGAGACACTTGATGTAATAAGTGTGTGATTGCTACTCTGCTATAAATCCTTCAAGTACTGTGTGGTGTCAGCATTACTGATCCAGGGATGACACCGGAGCACAGAGATTGGACCGTTTGAGGTCTGGTCGCTACAAGATGATATCAGAGCACACGCTGACTGTAGGACATGACCACTAAGCTAAAGACCTAGATCACTACTCACTCTCTTCTCTTCTGACCTCTCATCTTTTCTACTCTTTTAGGATGGCGGATGCAAGGAACAAGTTCACTCAACCGGATGAAGATACACCCTTTGGACGTCACTTGAAGGAAGTCACTAGATACCTGAACATAGGAGTACCAAGCTTCACCGGAACCTACAACACCACTCTACCTGAAGAAGAGCGCTGGATGATTCAAGTTCAAGTTCCAGGAAGGACGTTCATGCCAGTCACTGAGCCCATAGAGTTTTCTTTCGATGCACCAACTTGGAATCTAGGAAAGAGCATGGCAGCTCACATCGCCATGGGACGCATTGGAGAAGTCTACCGCAATGATCTCAAGGATACTATCTACCAGATTTGTGGGCGCCGAGATGAGCACTGGGAGATGATCAGCACCAGAAAGGATAGATCAATTGCAGCTTTTATCCAGGAGTTAAACCAGCACATTCGACGTCAGGAGAACCAGATGTGCGCCGACATGATAGACCTGAAGAAGGCAAAGACAAGAATCAAGGAACTGGAGAAAGAACTCAAGGCTACACGTGAAGATTTTGAAGAAGAAATTGAAGTATTAGTGGAAAAGAATGACGATCTGACCAAGAAGATTCGAATATTCATGGTAGACCCTACACCGGTAGAAGAAGACGAAGAACCTAAGGAGATTCGCCCGGAAGACTACATCATCATCGACGACACCGACTCGGATCCAGATGATAGCGATGATGACTATGTTGATGAAGCTGGAGCAGATATCATGGAGTCTGCAACCGAAGAATATTTCTAGTAGACCACCCCAATAGTAGTAGTAGTCCACCATGTAAATATAGTAGTCCGAGCGCTTTTGCGATAGTTAGATCGATTGTATGCCCTTGTTTGATTGATTGAATGAAGTGAATTGTTTGCTTTTGCCTCATGTGCATATGGGTAGTGTTTTCTCTTTAGGCCCCCTCTATTCTTAAATCTCATCTTTTCTAAACCCTCAGATGCCTCCGAGACGTGACCCCGGATTTACCTTTCCACTGGAGCTCACTCAGTTGATCCAGCAGCAGAACACATTGATGCAGTTGCTAGTCCAGAATCAGAACCAGGGGAACAACAACAACAACAACCCACCACCACAACCACCTGTTGATCACTTAGCCCGTTTTCTTAGGCTGAATCCGCCGGTGTTTTCCAGTAGCACCGAGCCGATAGTAGCAGATGATTGGCTCTGCAAGACAGCTAGAGAGTTGACCACAGCAGGATGCACAGATGCGGAGAAGGTGAAGTTTGCCGCAGATCAGCTTGAAGGACCCGCAACATCATGGTGGGAGAATTTCACAGCCACTTTCCCTATCGACACTGTCACGTGGGACCAGTTTTAGAAGGCTTTTCGTACTGCCCATCTTTCAGCAGGAGCTGTGGCCATGAAGAAGCGAGAGTTTCACAACTTGCGCCAAGGAGGACGGACAGTTAGCCAGTTTGTGGAAGATTTTAGCAAATTAGCACGTTATGCCCCAGATGACGTTGCTACGGATGCAGCAAAGCAGGAGAAGTTTTTGGAAGGACTGAATGATGAGTTGAGCATGCAGTTGATGGTAGCAACCTTCAACAACTACCAGGAGTTGGTAGATCGTGCTCTTATGATTGAAGGGAAGCAGCAGCAAATTGAGAATCGCAAGAGGAAGTATGCACAAGGAAAGTACAATTCAGGAGCTCTGCAGAAGCCACGATTTACCCCTAGGCCGGGAGGACATTTTCAGCATACCCATGGAGGAGGAAGCTCGCACAATCACAATGGCCCCGAGAATGGTAATGGGAATGGAGGAAGCAACGGCCAGAACCGCACCAACCCATCAACCCCAGCCAAGAAAGACCTGAGCCAAGTCACTTGTTTTAAGTTCCAGAAGACCGGACGTTATGCCAATGAATGTCCTGAATCCCAGAATGGAAACGGCATTGGAAGCTCTGGGAAGAAGCCGAACCCTTTCAACAGGGGACAGGTGAACCACGTTAACGTGGAGGAGGTTGAAGAGCAGCCGGATGCAGTAATCGGTAAGTTTTTGGTTAAGTCATTTACTGCACTCGTTCTTTTCGATACTGGTGCATCGCATTCATACATATCAAGGGGATTTGTGGATAAGTATAAACTGCCAACCCAAGCCCTTAGGTCACCCATGTTAGTAACTTCGCCTGGAGCAGAATATATGGCTAGTCTATGGTGTGATCGGTTACCATTAAGAATTGGTAACTATGTTTTTTCCTCAGACCTGATAGTGTTGGAATCCCAAGGATTGGATGTGATATTAGGCATGGATTGGTTGTCAAAGTATGAAGGGAATATTGAATGTGCCAGTAAGTCAATTTTACTTACCACCCCAGAAGGGAGAAGGATCAAGTATGTATCCTGACATGTGCCAAAGAGGACTCAAGTGAATTGTTTAACCGGAGTTGTGCAGGAGGAAGTACCAATAGTGAAGGATTTCCCCGAAGTATTTCCAGAAGAGTTGCCAGGCATGCCACCGGATAGAGATATTGAGTTTTTGATTGAGCTTTTGCCAGGCACAGGGCCAATATCAAAGAGACCATATAGGATGCCTGCAAAGGATTTGGTGGAAATTAAGAAGCAGATTAAGGAGTTACTGGATAAAGGATATATTCGTCCAAGTTCATCGCCTTGGGGATCGCCAGTACTTCTAGTGGAGAAGAAGGATGGATCGTTAAGGATGGTTGTCGATTATCGAGGATTGAATGAAGTAACCATCAAGAACAAGTACCCACTACCGATGATCAATGATCTGTTTGATCGATTGCAAGGAGCTAAGGTATTTTCCAAGATCGATCTGTGATCAGGATACCACCAGTTGAAGATTCGAGAATAGGATAGACCTAAGACGGCTTTTACCACCAGGTATGGGCTGTACGAGTATGCCGTTATGTCATTTGGTCTGTCTAACACACCTGCATATTTTATGAACATGATGAACAAAGTGTTTATGGAGTTCTTGGATAAGTTCGTCGTAGTGTTCATTGATGATATCCTGGTTTACTCGAAGAATGAAGAGGAGCATAAGGAACATTTGCGTTTGGTTCTTGGAAAGCTCAGAGAACATCAATTATATGCCAAGTTTAGCAAATGTGAGTTTTGGTTGAAGGAAGTTGGATTTCTCGGACACGTTATATCCGGAGAAGGTATAGCAGTAGATCCCACTAAACTTGATACCGTGACCAAGTGGGAAGCACCAACCACCGTGGGAGAGATCCGGAGTTTTCTTGGACTCGCAGGATACTACCGGAGGTTTATTGAGAATTTCTCAAAGATTGCGAAGCCTATGACGGATTTGTTGAAGAAGGATACCAAGTTCATATGGATAGAGGAATGTGAGGCTAGTTTTTAGGAGTTGAAGAAACGTTTGGTTACCTCGCCTGTGTTGATTTTACCGGATCAGACCAAGGATTATGAGGTGTATTGCGATGCTTCACGCCGAGGACTTGGAGCAGTGCTTATGCAGGAAGGGAGAGTTGTTTCATATGCCTCACGACAGCTTAAGCCTCATGAGTTGAATTATGCTATGCATGATTTGGAGTTAGCAGCCGTAGTGCATGCATTGAAGACTTGGAGACATTTTCTGACTGGAAACCATTGCGAGGTGTATACGGATCACAAGAGTTTGAAGTATATTTTCACACAAAAGGAGTTGAACCTCAGACAAAGGAGATGGTTGGAGCTCATCAAGGATTATGATATGAAATTGCATTATCACCCCGGAAAGGCTAACGTAGTAGCTGACGCATTAAGCCGTAAGAGCCATGTCAACACCCTAATGGCGGGAGATTTACCAAGGGATTTAGCCGAAAATCTTCGAGAGCTATGTTTGGAAATAGTTCCAAGAGGCTATGTAGCAACATTGGAGATTCAGTCTACTTTGATGGATAAGATCAGAGAAGCTCAAAGGACTGACAAGGAGATTTCTTCTATTAAGGAGAAAATGAGCAAAGGAAAAGCTAAGGGAATTCATGAGGATGAGCACGATACCCTATGGTTTGAAGACCGTGTCTATGTACCAAATGATTCGGAGATCAGGAAGCTAATTCTGTAAGAGGCCCATGACTCACCATACTCGATTCACCCAGGAAATACCAAGATGTATTTGGATTTGAAGGATATTTTCTGGTGGACCGGAATGAAGAAGGATATTACGGAATATGTAGCAGTTTGTGATGTATGTCAGAGAGTGAAGGCAGAGCATCAGAAGCCAGCAGGATTGCTACAACCATTGCCGATACCCAAATGGAAGTGGGATAAGCTAGGCATGGATTTTATTACAGGATTGCCCAGAACACGTTCATGCTATGACTCGATATGGGTTGTAGTCGATCGTTTGACAAAGGTAGCTCATTTCATTCCAGTGAAGACTACCTATACCAGTGCAAAGTTGGCAAAGATATACATGACCAGGATCGTATGTCTGCATGGAGTTCCAAGGAGCATTGTATCAGATAGAGGAACCCAGTTTACCTCAAAGTTCTGGAATCAGTTGCATGAGACTTTGGGAACCAGACTGGAGTTTAGCACAGCTTTCCACCCGCAGATAGATGGACAGACCTAGAGAGTCAATCAGATTTTGGACGATATGCTAAGAGCTTGTGCGCTAGATTATGGATCTAGTTGGGATGAGAATTTGCCCTATGCAGAATTCTCTTACAACAACAGCTATCAAACTGGTTTGAAGATGGCCCCTTTTGAAGCCTTGTATGGAAGGAGGTGCAGGACCCCATTGTCTTGGGATGAAGTTGGAGACCGCCAGTTGTTTGGACCGGATCTGATAAAGGAGTCTGAACAGAAAGTGAAATTGATTCGTGATAGGCTCAAGGTAGCTCAGTCCAGGCAGAAGAGTTATGCAGACTCTAAATGAAAGGAGACAGTTTACAAAGTCAGAGACCGAGTTTATCTTCGAGTATCTCCACTTCGAGGAGTTAAGCGCTTTGGAGTTAAGGGAAAACTAGCGCCACGTTTTGTAGGCCCATACAAAGTTTTGGAGCGTATGGGAGAAGTAGCCTACAAGTTGGAATTACCCGAAGGACTGTCAGGAGTTCACGACGTGTTTCATGTATCCCAGTTGAAGAAGTGCCACGCAGAGATGGCTGACATACTGCTGAGAGATACGGTACCACTGAAGCGATTCAGTTGGATAGTGATTTGACCTATGAGGAGAAACCAGTTAAGATTCTAGAGTATGCCAGTCGAGTCACCCGCAGCAAGGTTATCAAGTTTTGCAAGGTTCAGTGGAGCCACCACACGAAGGATGAAGCCACCTGGGAACGAGAGGAAGATTTGCTGAAAGACCACCCTCACCTATTTTCTAGCTAACCCGAATCTCGAGGGCGAGATTCATCTTAAGGGGGGGTACGTTTGTAACATCCCAAATTTTCAATTTGGAAACACACTAGATCATCATTGAATATCATAATTATTGCATTTTGGTTGATCCTAGAAATTTCACGCAACTCAAGGACCCTCGGAGAGAGTTGGGGATTTCGTTATTTTCATATTTGAGTTGTCTCAAATTTTGAAAATAGGATCATTTGATTTTATTTATTTTATCTTCAATTATTTCTATTATAAAAATTATGAGAGAGGGAATAAAATGACTTTCCCAAAATAAAGAAATATTGAGGATTTAATAAAAAAATCAAATAAGATTTTATTTGGTTTTATTTGCTATTTTATTTGAATTTAGGAAAAATGTGTGTTTTTCAAAATTGCATTTAGGCCCCAAATAAATGTTCATCCTGTGCGGCTTGATTTTAGAAGCCGGGGAAAATTTATTTCGGGATTTTTGGAGTCCGTTTAGTATTTCTTTCGTTAGTTTTTCTACGCGGAATTATTTAAAAAAAATCCGAACCGACTCCGGGCCGTACCCGAGCGGGACTCCGCCCGGGGGGCCTTTTTAAGTCGACCCCGCCGAGCCGCCGAAGCCCACCAGCCCGCCCGCCGAAACCCTAGCGTCGCGCCGCCGCCGCGCCGTCTCGTCGCCGCCGCCTCGCCCCACGCCGCGCCGCCCCGCCCTGCCGCCACCCCGCTGCCCGAGGTAGCCGTCGTCGCCGGCGATTTTCCTTAGAAAACCGCCCGGTTTTTTTAGATCCGCTTTTTATTATTAAGAATGGTTTTTTACGGTTTAGTTATTTAGCAAGCGTTCGCTCGTTCGTTTGTTTTAACGAATGTGTTCGTCGGTTAGATCTAGATAACGAACGTTCGTTCGTTAATTTGTTCGTCGTTTTTCTTTTTCTCGGATTTTCCGCGATTATTTCTGATCGCGATTTCTGATCCGATTTTCGTTTTAGTATAACTTTTCGCTCGTTTATCGGAATAAGGCGGTTCAAGCGCCTGGAGTTTCGTCTTGAAACCCTCTTTCCGTTTAACCAACTTAAATAAGTTTTTGCTTCTGTAAAAATTGCCTTAGATCCAGAATAGTAAATGAAGCCTGTTTCTTTTGCTGTTTGTCTTTCGTTGCTTCGATCGATTTGATTCTTTTTGCCAATCGGAGTTCTTAAGTTGAACTTTCTGGTTAGATCTCTTATTTGAGCTTTACCTGTGCATTAGTTGAGCGCTTATTGTGTGTTTGTTTGTTTGCGATAGAGTACCCGGAGTGCGCCTCTTGTTACTTCGAATCGCTAGGTTTCCCGGATCATCAGCAAGGCAAGTAACACTTTGATCATACCTCCTACTACCCAGTTTTATTGCATTAGATCAATCCTCACACATTGCATGATTAGGATCTAATTAAATTGTGGGTTTGGGGAGTAGTTGAGGTAGAACCTATTACCTGTTTATTATCAAACCTTTGGGAGTTACTCTACGTTTGCTTATTATTGCTATGCTATGCTAGTAGACGTGGATTAGGTGAGTGTATCCATGATAGATGTGAGCTTTGTTAATTAATGGTTTATTTAAGGTGGCAACCTGAACACACATCTGGGTGGATTGAGGCACCTGGGTATTCCAGCGATTGCCTGTTTTCTTTTGGACCGCCACCCAGGTTCAAAGGGATCATGAGATTATTCATACTAGAAACTTCCGTGTGCAGCCACAAGCTATTATGGGCTCTAGCATAGTTGACTAAGTCGTGCGAACTCTTACAGTGGTAGACTAGCAGATGTAGGGGATGTAGGTGGTACGGTCTACCCATCGTAAGGTGCTAGCGCTTCTGAAAGACTATGTCTCCGTCATCCGTCTTCTCAAACACCTTGTAGTGCGAGAAACCAAACGGAGGCGATCAAGTCTTGTGGGGAAAAGTGCGCAAACCTCTGCAGAGTGTATAAACTAATCATGGTTAGCCGTCTCCCCGGTTATGGACATCTTGAGTATCTAGTACCTGAATTATCATGTGAATCTCAACATGTTACTCTAAAAATTAATTTTGCTGGGTTTTGTTTAATGATGATGTTTAATTGGGATTGAGAATGCTGTCAACCATTCTCAATGTTTAACAACCATCATGATAGTTAAATAAATTTATTCCTTTGCAGTAGGGAAAAATTGGCTTTATGCAAAACTGTAACCATAGAGCTTTCCACCAGCCAAATATGCATGTAGAATAGCTGTTTCTTTCCATTACTCTCTATGTGTTACATTGCCAGCATATTCCATGTGCTGACCCGTTTTCGGGCTGCAACATTAATGTTGCAGACTTTTCAGACGACGATTTAGGAGTTTTAGGTCGTGGTTCTATACTCAGTGATGCCGTTGGAGTTGATGGACTCACTTATCTTCCAAGCCTTCCGCTGTTATCATTATTAGATGGCCTTAAGCCATATTTATTGTAATAAGTTCTCTTTTGAGACACTTGATGTAATAAGTGTGTGATTGCTACTCTGCTATAAATCCTTCAAGTACTGTGTGGTGTCAGCATTACTGATCCAGGGATGACACCGGAGCACAGAGATTGGACCGTTTGAGGTCTGGTCGCTACAATTGGTGCCTCTCCGGTGATGCATGAGTAGTTCTTTGTAGACCTTCGGGTCCGTAGTTAGTAGCTAGATGGCTTCATCTCTCTCTCTCTCTCTTGATTCTCAATACAATGGTCTCTTGGAGATCCATATGATGTAACTCTTTTTGCGGTGTGTTTGTTGGGATCGATGAACTTCGAGTTTATGATCAGATCTATGTTTTTATATCCATGAAAGTATTTGAGTTTCTTTGATCTCTTTTATGCATGATATCTTATAGACTCGTATTTCTTCTATGATATTTGGGCTTTGCCTGGCCAACTCAATCTATTTATCTTGCAATGGGAAGAGGTGCCCAGTAGTGGGTTCCATCTTACGGAGCTTGCTCCCAGTGACAGAAAGGGAACCGACACGTATGTATCATTGCTACTAAGGATAAAAAGAAGAGATCTATATCTACCGCCATTAGATAAATGGATCTTGTCTACATCATGTTATCGTTCTTATTACATTACTCTATTTTTCCATGAATTTAATACACTAGATGCATGCTGGATAGCGGTCGATGTGTGGAGTAATAGTAGTAGATGCAGGCATGAGTCGGTCTACTAATCTTGGACGTGATGCCTATGTAATGATCATTGCCTAGATATCGTCATAATTATTTAAAGTTCTATCAGTTGCCCAACAGTAATTTTTTACCCACCGTTTGCTATTTTTCTCGAGAGAAGCCACTAGTGAAACCTACGGCCCCCAGGTCCTATTTCTCATATATTTGCCTTCCGATCTACTTTTCCTTTGCATTTTTATTCAGATCTATTAAACCAAAAATCCAAACATACTTTGCTGCACTTTATTTTATTTGCGATCTATTATTTCAATCTATTACAACTTTCTCCCATCAACACGCAATTTCTGGCGTCGTGCCCCGAAAGGGATTGACAACCCGTTTAACACGTCGGGTTGCAAGGTGTTGTTATTTGTGTGCAGGGGTTGTTTACATTGTGTTGCTTAGTTCTCCTACTGGTTCGATAACCTTGGTTTCATAACTAAGGGAAATACCTACCGCTGCTGTGCTGCATCATCCCTCCCTCTAAGTGGAAATACCGACGTAGTTCCAGCTGCCATCACTCATAAGTTTGTTTTATCTTGTGATGAATGTCAAATAATTGGTAATATTGGTAGACGTCAGGAAATGCCTATGAATTATTCACTTTTTATTGAACCATTGATGTTTGGGGATTTGATTATCTGGGACCTTTTCCTTCCTCTAATGAGTATGCACATATTTTGGTTCCTGTTGATTATGTCACTAAGTGGGTAGAAGCTATTCTAGCTAGTAGTCCTAATCATAACACTTCCAACTAAATGTTGAAGGAAGTTATTTTCCCGAGGTTTGGAGTCCCTAGATATTTAATGACTGATGGTGGTTCACATTTTATTCTTGGTGCTTTCCGTAAATTACTTGCTAAGTATGATGTCAACCATAGAATTGCATCACCCTATCATCCTCAATCTACTGGTCAAGTTGAGTTGAGTAATAGAGAAATAAAGTTAATTTTGCAAAAGACTATCAATAGATCTCGAAAGAATTGGTCTAAGAAACTTGATGATGCATTATGGGCTTATAGAACTGCTTATAAAAATCCTATTAGTATGTCTTCATATAAAATGGTTTATGGAAAAGCATGTCATTTGCCTCTTGAGTTAGAACATAAAGCATATTGGGCAATTAAAGAACTCAATTATGATTTCAAACTTGCCGGTGAAAAGAGGTTATTTGATATTAGCTCATTAGATGAATGGAGAGCCCAAGCTTATGAAAATGCCAAATTATTTAAAGAAAAAGTTAAAAGATGGAATGAAAAAAGAATCAAAAAAACAAGAATTTAAAGTGGGTGAGTATGTTCTATTGTATAATTCACGTTTTAGAATTTTTGCAGGAAAACTTCTCTCCAAATGGGAAGGACCATATATGATTGAAGAAGTTTATCGTTCTGGAGCTATTAGGATCGATAATGTCGAAGGTGGTCAATGGTCAAGGAATTAAGCATTATATCTCAGGTACGCCTATTAATGTTAAAACTAATTTTATTCAAACCGTGACAGCGGAGGAATACATAAAAGAGACCTTCCAGAACACTCCAGAACCCTGAAAAGGAAGAGGCATGTGATATGGTGAGTAAACCGACTCTAAAAATTCCATTAAAATTATTTACCTCACTTTTGGAATATTAAAAAAATAAGAAACAACCAAGAAGGCCACCAGGTGCCCACTAGGCACCAGGGCGCGTTTGCCCCCTTGGCGCGCCCTAGTGGGTAGTGAGCCTTCCCGACTCCGTTTTTCTCTGGGTTACTTGTTTTTCAAGATAAAAATTCTTCATATATACTCCCGGACATTTTGACCACCACATCGCGGAAATATAGTCTGTTCTTGTTTCATGCTATTTTTTTCAGATCTATCAAGCCAGGCATCATGTCTTCTCCCTCCTCCAACAACGAGGGAGATGATGGTTGGCTGCTGAAGATGGAACTAAGGAGAGAGGAAACAAAGGAGGCACCCAAGGAGGACAAGGTCGAAGAAGTTGCAGGGGATCAAGCCCAAGAAGGAGGGCAAGCCATGCCATGGAGGAAATTGCGAAAGAGGGGGATATCCTTCAACCTTCCTATGATAATCTCTCCCCATATGAAATCGAAGCCCTAAGGTCCTTTGAAACGGTTTGTCTTCAGAATATGTATCTCACTCGCGAAGTTATTTTGTTGGAAGAGGAATACATCGCCCTTCAGAGCATCAACCGTAGATTGGAGTGCCTGCTAAAACTGAAGTGTGAGCCCACTACTTCACCACCATCACCATCACTGTGACGCCCCGATTCAAACGTACACTAATCATACACGTAAATGTGTACGATCAAGATCGGGGACTCACAGGAAGACATCACAACAGAACTCTAGATAAATTAAATAATACGAGCTTTATATTACAAGCCAGGGGCCTCGAGAGCTCGAATACATCAGCTCGAATACACAAGAGTCAGCGGAAGCAACAATATCTAAGTACAGACATAAGTTAAACAAATTTGCCTTAAGAAGGCTAGAACAAAAGCAACAATGATCGAAAAGGCAAGGCCTCCTGCCTGGGAGCCTCCTAACTACTCCTGGTCATCGGCGGTCTCCACGAAGTAGTAGGCACCCTTGGGGTAGTAGTAGTTGTTGGGGGTGGCATCTGGCTCCTGGGATCTGCCATCTTATCGCAACAATCGGGTATAGGGGAAAAGAGGTAGCAAAGCAACCATGAGTACTCCTCCAAAGTACTCGCAAGACTTACATTAGATCTAAACTAAGTATGCATCAGCATCAAAGGAATGGGATGTATGTGTGGACTGAACTACAGAATGCTCGAAGAGAAAGGGAAAAACCTGGCCTATCAAAGACTAGTATCTTCAAGCATCTTGCAGCATCTGAAGAGATAAGAGTAACATATTATAATAGTAGTAAGTATGTTGTAACATCGCCCAGAGATCACTTCCTTGGTTGCCTGAGAGAAAGCAATCCCAGAGCCATCATATCTATTACTCATGCCTCATCATCCAGTTCTAGTTGTATCGATCAGGATACAACTTCGAGCATCTGTTACCGTGGAATAGATAATACTTACCTGTAGGGGTGCACAAACTTACCCAACACGCTCGATCAACTCCGGCCGGACACACCATTAGGTCATGACCGCCCTCAGCTGATCAACACACTGTAGTCCTACCTAGGCTCAACAGAGAGGCCAGCATGCCGGTCTACATCCTAAGCGCGCAGGGGTCTTGGGCCCATCGCCCTTTGCACTCCTGCACATTGCGAACGCAGCTGATGAGCAGACCTAGCCCCCTTATACAAGTGCAGGTGTTCCAGTCCAACCCGGCATGCGTCACTTAGTCGCTGATGTCCGAAGAGCTTTTGGCTGATACATACGACGCTGAGTGCCCATACTTATTCCCGCGTGGTGGTTAGTGAGAAAAGGCCAGAGGCCTACTCAGATCACATATCCAAACCGTTAGTGTCCTAGTAGCATGCGGTAACGATCAATGATCCATGATATGTGGTCCCGTCGCCCCGTCTCACAGACTTGCAGCAAGGGCTAAGAATGCCCGGCCGCACCGCGCGGAAAACTCGCGGGTATCCTCCAGATGAACCCGACTACACATCAACTCGCGGGTACCCTCATGGCCAACCTGACTCACAACAGACTATCGGGAACTCAGGTCCACCTCTACCGGGGTGGTACCGCCTATCCCTCCAGTCCTGCAGTAACAGTAACTCTCGCGGGTGCCCCTCGGGGCCGACCCGTATTTAACATGGTTTTGGGGTGTAAAGTCAAAGTAACCATGTGTCGAGAACAACAAGGGGAAACCCGAGGAATCACCCTCGATGGATCCCCCCTCGATGTAACCATCAAGGTGAACTTAGAGGAATCACCCTCGAGGGTTCACACTTGAGGTGTTGCACGACATAGTCGATTATTGGAAGTGGTGAAGGAGGAATCACCCACTATAGGCCACGTACGATTAGCTACACTACAGAGTTGTCATTGGGAGTGTGTGACGAGGTATCACCTTTGGCACTCAATAATAGCTCTGCAGAGTCGTACAACTAAAGTGGGTGAAGTAATGTGTCGGGCTCTGGACGTCGAGCACATTGATCGAGTCATCCATCATAATGCGGGGGCAACAAGGATAAGGTGAGGGGTTACTGGTGGATCACTGACCAACCTATACTAAGCAGATAGGATAAACAGGTAAGGTACGAAAGTGGGTTACAAAAGTAGGCTATGCATCAGAATAGGAGCAATCAAATACAGTAGCAAAATCTAATGTGTTTGGAAGCTCTGCTGAGAAGGAAGGGTCGTTGTCGACACAATCAATTGCAGTGGCATCAGTAGCGATCTCGGGGTCTAACGGAGAGAAGAGGGGGAAGAAACAATAAATATAAAAGCAAACAAGGCATCACAAAGCATAACATGGCAATACGGTACACTAGGGGTGATCTAACTCAGTACTACACGTTACCAGCGAAGGGGGAAAACATTTGGGAATGTTTTCCCAGTGTTTGGAATTTTTTGGACAAATGAAAAGAGGGGATGGTTCCATGTTCAGCATGCTAGGGGCATGTGACAAATGAACAGAGTCCATATTCGGATTCATCTTGTTTTTTGGCCATTTTTATATATAAATTATTTTCATCCGAGTTATGGTTTATTTTATATGAATTTTCAAAGTTTTAACCATATACTGGAATTCCTGGAATTAAAATTAATTCAAAAAAGGATAAAATGCTATGGGTTCATGATAACCCACAAGTATAGGGGATCGCAATAGTTTTCGAGGGTAGAGTATTCAACCCAAATTTATTGGTTCGCCACAATGGGAGCCAAAGAATATTCTCAAGTATTAGCAGTTGAGTTGTCAATTCAACCACACCTGAAAGACTTAATATCTACAACAAAGTATTTAGTAACAAAGTAGTATGGAAGTACGTAACAGTGGCAAAAGTAACAGTAGCAGTTTTGTAGTAATTGTAACAGTGGCAACGGAAAAGTAACGAAGCAAAGATCAATATGTGAGAAGCTCATAGGCAATAGATCAGTGATGGATAACTATGTCGGATGCGATTCCTCATGCAACAGTTATAACATAGGGTGACACAGAACTAGCTCCAGTTCATCAATGTAATGTAGGCATGTATTCCGAATATAGTGTGATTATGGAAAAGAACTTGCATGACATCTTTTATCCTACCCTCCCGTGGCAGCGGGGTCCTATTGGAAATTAAGGGATATTAAGGCCTCCTTTTACTAGAGTACCGGACCAAAGCATTAACACTTAGTGAACACATGAACTCCTCAAACTATAGTCATCACCGGGAGTGGTCCCGATTATTGTCACTTCAGGGTTACCGGATCATAACACATAGTAGGTGACCATTGACTTGGAAAATAGGATCAAGAACTCACATATATACATGAAAACATAATAGGTTCAGATCTGAAATCATGGCACTCAGGCCCTAGTGACAAGCATTGAGCATAGCAAAGTAATAGCAACATCAATCTCAGAACATAATGGATACTAGGGATCAAACCCTAACAAAACTAACTCGATTACATGATAAATCTGATCCAACCCATCACCGTCCAGCAAGCCTACGATGGAATTACTCACGCACGGAGGTGAGCATCATGAAATTGGTGATGGATGAAGGTTGATGATGACGATGGCGACGGATTCCCCTCTCCGGAGCCCCGAACGGACCCCAGATCAGCCCTCCCGATAGAGATTAGGGCTTGGCGGCGGCTCCATATCGTAAAACACGATGAATCCTTCTCTTTGATTTTTTTTCTCCCCGAACGTGAATATATAGAGTTGGAGTTGACGTCGGTGGATCCTCAGGGGGCCCACGAGGCAGGGGCGCACCCAAGGGGGGCGCCCTGCACCCTCGTGGACAGGGTGTGGGCCCCCTGGTGTTGATTCTTTCGCTAGTATATTTTATTTATTCCAAAAATATTCTCCGTGAAGTTTCAGGTCATTCTGAGAACTTTTATTTCTGCACAAAAATAACACCATGGCAATTCTGCTGAAAACAACATCAGTCCGGGTTAGTTCCATTCAAATCATGCAAGTTAGAGTCCAAAACAAGGGAAAGGTGTTTGGAAAAGTAGATACGATGGAGACGTATCAACTCCCCCAAGCTTAAACCTTTGCTTGGCCTCAAGCAATTCAATTGACAAACTGAAAGTGATAAAGAAAAACTTTTACAAACTCTGTTTGATCTTGTTGTTGTAAATATGTAAAGCCAGCATTCAAGTTTTCAGCAAAGATTATGAACTAACCATATTCACAATAACACTTAGGTCTCATATTTACTCATATCAAAGGCATAATCAACTAGCAAGCAATAATAATAAATCTCGGATGACAACACTTTCTCAAAATAATCATAATATGATATAACAAGATGGTATCTCGCTAGCCCTTTCTGAGACCGCAAAACATAAATGCAGAGCACCTCTGAAGATCAAGGACCGACTAAACATTGTAATTCATGGTAAAAGAGATCCAGTCATACTCAGTGTAAATTAACAGTAATGCATGCACATGACAGCGGTGCTCTCCAACTGGTGCTTTTTAATAAGAGGATGATCACTCAGCATAAAAGTAAATAGACATGCCCTTCACAGAGGGAAGCAGGGATTTGTAGAGGTGCCAGAGCTCGAGTTTTGAAATAGAGATGAATAATATTTTGAGTGGTATAGTTTCATTGTCAACATAAAAACCAAGAGATCTTGATATCTTCCATGCTACACACATTATAGGCGGTTCCCAAACAAAATGGTAAAGTTTATACTCCCCCACCACCAACAAACATCAATCCATGGCTTGTCCAAAACAATGGGTGCCTCCAACTAACAACAATCCTGGGGGAGTTTTGTTTGCAATTATTTTAATTTAAGCATGGGACTGGGCATCCCGGTTACCAGCCATTTTCTCGTGAATGAGGAGCGGAGTCCACTCCTTGTGAGAATAACCCACCTAGCATGGAAGATATAGACAACCCTAGTTGATACATGAGCTATTCGAGCATACAAAACAGAATTTCATTTGAAGGTTTAGAGTTTGGCACATACAAATTTACTTGGAACGGCAGGTAGATACCGCTTATAGGAAGGTATGGTGGACTCATATGGAATAACTTTGGGGTTTATGGGAGTGGATGCACAAGCAGTACTCCCGCTTAGTACAAGTGAAGGCTAGAAAAAGACTGGGATGCGACCAACTAGAGAGCAACAACAGTCATGAACATGCAATAAAATTAATCAACACTGAGTGTAAGCATGAGTAGGATATAATTCACCATGAACATAAATATCATGGAGGCTATGTTGATTTTATTTCAACTACATGCGTGAACATGTGCCAAGTCAAGCCACTCGAATCGTTCAAAGGAGGATACCACCCTATCATACCACATCACAACCATTTTAATAGCATGTTGGCACACAAGGTAAACAATTATAAACTCCTAGCTAATTAAGCATGGCATGAGCAACTATAATCTCTAATTTTCATTGCAAACATGTTTCATTCATAATAGGCTGAATCAGGAACAATGAACTAATCATATATACAAAAACAAGATAGGTCGACTTCATACCAGCTTATCTCATCTCAATCAGTCCATCATATATCATCATTTTTGCCTTTCACTTGCATGACCGAATAGTGTGCATAATAATAATAGTGCACATGCATTGGACTAAGCTGGAATCTGCAAGCATTTAATACAAGGGAGAAGACAAGGTAATATGGGCTCTTGGTTAGTGTTGGAAATATGCCCTAGAGGCAATAATAAATTAGTTATTATTATATTTCCTTGTTCATGATAATCGTTTATTATCCATGCTAGAATTGTATTGATAGGAAACTCAGATACATGTGTGGATACATAGACAACACCATGTCCCTAGTAAGCCTCTAGTTGACTAGCTCGTTGATCAATAGATGGTTACGGTTTCCTGACCATGGACATTGGATGTCGTTGATAACGGGATCACATCATTGGGAGAATGATGTGATGGATAAGACCCAATCCTAAGCATAGCACAAGATCGTGTAGTTCGTATGCTAAAGCTTTTCTAATGTCAAGTATCATTTCCTTAGACCATGAGATTGTGCAACTCCCGGATACCGTAGGAGTGCTTTGGGTGTACCAAACGTCACAACGTAACTGGGTGGCTATAAAGGTGCACTACGGGTATCTCCGAAAGTGTCTGTTGGGTTGGCACGAATCGAGACTGGGATTTGTCACTCCGTGTGACGGAGAGGTATCTCTGGGCCCACTCGGTAGGACATCATCATAATGTGCACAATGTGATCAAGGAGTTGATCACGGGATGATGTGTTACGGAACGAGTAAAGAGACTTGCCGGTAACGAGATTGAACAAGGTATAGGGATACCGACGATCGAATCTCGGGCAAGTATCGTACTGCTAGACAAAGGGAATTGTATATGGGATTGATTAAGTCCTTGACATCGTGGTTCATCCGATGAGATCATCATGGAACATGCGGGAGCCAACATGGCTATCCAGATCCCGCTGTTGGTTATTGACCGGAGAGTCATCTCGGTCATGTCTGCATGTCTCCCGAACCCGTAGGGTCTACACACTTAAGGTTCGGTGACGCTAGGGTTATAGAGATATTAGTATGCGGTAACCCGAAAGTTGTTCGGAGTCCCGGATGAGATCCCGGACGTCATGAGGAGTTCCGCAATGGTTCGGAGGTAAAGAATTATATATAGGAAGTGCTATTTCGGCCATCGGGACAAGTTTCGGGGTCACCGGTATTGTACCGGGACCACCGGAAGGGTCCCGGAGGTCCACCGGGTGGGGCCACCTGCCCCGGGGGCCACATGGGCTGTAGGGGGTGCGCCTTGGCCTATATGGGCCAAGGGCACCAGCCCCAAGAGGCCCATGCGCCAAAGGGACAAGAGGAGGGGAGAGTCCTAAAGGGGCAAGGCACCTCCGAGGTGCCTTGGGGAGGATGGACTCCTTCCCCCCCTTAGTCGCACCCTTCCTTGGAGGAAGGGGCAAGGCTGCGCCCTCCCCCTCTCCCTTGGCCCTATATATAGTGGGGGAAGGGAGGGCAACGATACCTAAGGCCTGGCGCCTCCCTCTCCCTCCCACGACACATCTCCCTCCTCCCGCAGCGCTTAGCGAAGCCCTGTTGGAATCCCGCTACTTCCACCACCACGCCGTTGTGCTGCTGGATCTCCATTAACCTCTCCTCCCCCCTTGCTGGATCAAGAAGGAGGAGACGTCGCTGCTCCGTACGTGTGTTGAACGCGGAGGTGCCGTCCGTTCGGCGCTAGGATCATCGGTGATTTGGATCACGACGAGTACGACTCCATCAACCCCGTTCTCTTGAAAGCTTCCGCGCGCGATCTACAAGGGTATGTAGATCCACTCCTCCCTCGTTGCTAGATGACTCCATAGATAGATCTTGGTGACATGTAGGAAAATTTTGAATTTATGCTACGTTCCCCAACAGTGGCATCATGAGCTAGGTCTATGCGTAGTTTCTATGCACGAGTAGAACACAAAGTAGTTGTGGGCGTTGATTTTGTTCAATATTCTTACCGTTACTAGTCCAATCTTGATTCAGCGGCATTGTGGGATGAAGCGGCCCGGACCGACCTTACACGTACTCTTACGTGAGACTGGTTCCACCGACTGACATGCACTAGTTGCATAAGGTGGCTAGCGGGTGTCTGTCTCTCCCACTTTAGTCGGATCGGATTCGATGAAAAGGGTCCTTATGAAGGGTAAATAGCAATTGGCATATCACGTTGTGGTTTTTGCGTAGGTAAGAAACGTACTTGCTAGAAACCCATAGCAGCCACGTAAAACATGCAAACAACAATTAGAGGACGTCTAACTTGTTTTTGCAGGGTATGCTATGTGATGTGATATGGCCAAAGGATGTGATGAATGATATATGTGATGTATGAGATGATCATGTTCTTGTAATAGGAATCACGACTTGCATGTCGATGAGTATGACAACCGGCAGGAGCCATGTGAGTTGTCTTTATTTATTTATGACCTGCGTGTCAACATAAACGTCATGTAATTACTTTACTTTATTGCTAACCGGTAGCCATAGAAGTAGAAGTAATAGTTGGCGAGACAACTTCATAAAGACACGATGATGGAGATCATGATGATGGAGATCATGATGATGGAGATCATGGTGTCATGCCGGTGACGATGATGATCATGGAGCCCCGAAGATGGAGATCTAGAGGAGTAAAGTGATGATGGCCATATCATGTCACTATTTGATTGCATGTGATGTTTATCATGTTTATACATCTTATTTGCTTAGAACGACGGTAGTAAATAAGATGATCCCTCATAATAATTTCAAGAAGGTGTTCCCCCTAACTATGCACCGTTGCGACAGTTCGTTGTTTCGAAGCACCACGTGATGATCGGGTGTGATAGATTCTAACGTTCACATACAACGGGTGTAAGACAGATTTACACACGCAAAACACTTAGGTTGACTTGACGAGCCTAGCATGTGTATAAACATGGCCTCGGAACACAAGAGACCGAAAGGTCGAGCATGAGTCGTATGGTAGATACGATCAACATGAAGATGTTCACCGATGTTGACTAGTCCGTCTCACGTGATGATCGGACACGGCCTAGTTGACTCGGATCATGTAATCACTTAGATGACTAGAGGGATGTCTATCTGAGTGGGAGTTCATAAGATGAACTTAATTATCCTGAACATAGTCAAAAGGTCTTCGCAAATTATGTCGTAGCTCGCGCTTCAGTTCTACTGTTTAGATATGTTCCTAGAGAAAATTTAGTTGAAAGTTCATAGTAGAATTATGCGGACTAGGTCCGTAAACTGAGGATTGTCCTTATTGCTTCATAGAAGGCTTATGTCCTTAATGCACCGCTCAGTGTGCTGAACCTCGAACGTGGTCTGTGGATGTTGCGAACATCTGACATACACGTTTTGATGACTACATGATAGTTCGGTAATGTTAAATGGTTTAGAATTGAGGAACCGAAGACATTTTTGAAATGTCGCGGAACATATGAGATGTTTCGAGGGCTGAAATTGGGATTTTAGGCTCGTGCCCACGTCAAGAGGTATAAGACCTCCGACGATTTTCCTAGCCTGCAAACTAAGGGAGAAAAGCTCAATTGTTGAGCTTGTGCTCAGATTGTCAGAGTACAACAATCGCTTGAATCGAGTGGGAGTTGATCTTCCAGATGAAATAGTGATGGTTCTCCGAAGCCATTACCACCAAGCTGCTAGAGCTTCGTGATGAACTATAATATATCGGGGACATATATGATGATCCTTGAGGTATTCGCGATGTTTGACACCACAAAAGTAGAAATCAAGAAGGAGCATCAATTGTTGATGATTGGTGAAACCACTAGTTTCAAGAAGGGCAAGGGCAAGAAGGGATACTTCATGAAACGGCAATTCAGCTGCTGCTCTAGTGAAGAAACCCAAGGTTGAACCCAAACCCGAGACTGAGTGCTTCTGTAATAAGGGGAACAACCACTGGAGCAGAATTACCCTAGATACTTGGTAGATGAGAAGGCTGGCAAGGTCGATAGAAGTATATTGGATATACATTGTGTTGATGTGTACTTTACTAGTACTCCTAGTAGCACCAGGGTATTAGATACCGGTTCGGTTGCTAAGTGTTAGTAACTCGAAATAAAAGCTACGGAATAAACAGAGACTAGCTAAAGGTGAGCTGACGATATGTGTTGGAAGTGTTTCCAATGTTGATATGATCAAGCATCGCACGCTCCCTCTACCATCGAGATTGGTGTTAAACCTAAATAATTGTTATTTGGTGTTTGCGTTGAGCATAGACATGATTGGATTATGTCTATCGCAATACGGTTATTCATTTAAGGAGAATAATGGTTACTCTATTTATTTGAATAATACCTTCAATGGTCTTGCACCTAAAATGAATGGTTTATTGAATCTCGATCGTAGTGATACACATGTTCATGCCAAAAGATATAAGATAGTAATGATAGTACCACCTACTTGTGGCACTGCCACTTAAGTCATATCGGTATAAAACGCATGAAGAAGCTCCATGTTGATGGATCTTTGGGCTCACTCGTTTTTGAAAGGTTTGAGACATGCGAACCATGTCTATTGGTGTATATGCATGAAGAAACTCCATGCAAATGGACCGTTTGGACTCACTTGATTTTGAATCACTTGAGACATGCAAATCATACCACATGGGAAAGATGACTGAAAGCCTCGTTTTTCAGTAAAATGGAACTAGAAAGCAACTTGTTGGAAGTAATACATTTTGATGTGTGTAGTCCAATGAGTGCTGAGACATGTAGTGGATATCGTTATGTTCTTACTTCACAGATGATTTGAGTAGATGTTGAGTATATTTACTTGATGAATCACGAGTCTGAATTATTGAAAGGTTCAAGTAATTTCAGGGTGAAGTTGAAAGATCGTCGTGACAAGAGGATAAAATATCTATGATATGATCATAGAGATGAATATCTGAATTACGAGTTTGGCACAGAATTAAGACATTGTGGAAATTGTTTCACAACTAATACAGCCTGGAACACCATAGTGTGATGGTGTGTCCGAACATCATAACTGCACCCTATTGGATATGATGCATACCATGATGTCTCTTATCGAATTACCACGATAGTTTATGGGTTAGGCATTAAAGACAACCACATTCACTTTAAATAGGGCACCTCGTAATTCTGATGAGATGACACCGTATGAACTATGGTTTAGGGAAACCTAAGATGTCATTTCTTAAAAGTTTGGGGCTGCGATGCTTATGTGAAAAAGTTTCAGGCTAATAAGCTCGAACCCAAAGCGGATAAATGCATCTTCATAGGACACCCAAAACAGTTGGGTATACCTCCTGTCTTAGATTCGAAAGCAATAAGGGATTGTTTCTAGAATCGGGTCCTTTCTCGAGGAAAAGTTTCTCTCGAAAGAATTGAGTGGGAGGATGGTGGAGACTTGATGAGGTTATTAAACCGTCTCTTCAACTAGTGTGTGGCAGGGCACAGGAAGTTGTTCCTGTGGCACCTACACCAATTGAAGTGGAAGCTTATGATAGTGATCATGAAACTTCAGATCAAGTCACTATCAAACCTCGTAGGATGACAAGGATGCGTACTACTTCAGAGTGGTACGTAATCCTGTCTTGGAAGTCATGTTGCTAGACAACAATGAACCTACGAGCTATGGAGAAGCGGTGGTGGGCCTGGATTCCGATAAATGGCTCGAGGCCATATAATCCGAGAGAGGATCCATATATGAAAACAAAGTGTAGACTTTGGAAGAACTACTTGATGGTCGTAAGGCTGTTAAGTACATATGGATTTTAAAAGGAAGACGGACAATGATGGTAAATGTCGCCATTAAGAAAGCTCGACTTGTCGTTAAGATGTTTTCCGACAAGTTCAAGGAGTTGACTACGATGAGACTTTCTCACTCGTAGCGATGCTAAGAGTCTGTTGGAATTATATTAGCGATTACTGCATTATTTATGAAATCTTGCAGATAGGATGTCAAAACATTGTTTCCTCGACGTTTTCTTGAGGAAAGGTTGTATGTGATACAACCAGAAGGTTTTAACAATCCTGAAAGATGCTAACAAGTATGCAAAGCTCTAGCGATCCTTCTAAGGACTAGAGTAAGCATCTCGGAGTTGGAATATACGCTTTGATGATGATCAAAGATTTTGGTGTATACAAAGTTTATGAGAAACTTGTATTTCCAAAGAAGTGAGTGGGAGCACTATAGAATTTCTGATGAATATATGTTGTTGACATATTGTTGATCAGAAATGGCGTAGAATTTCTGGAAAGCATATAGGGTTATTTGGAAAGTGTTTTTCAATGGAAAGCCTGGATTAAGCTACTTGAGCATTGAGCATCAAGATCTATAAGGATAGATCAAAACGCTTAAATGGTACTTTCAAATGAGCACATTCCTTGACATGATCTTGAAGGTGTTCAAGATGAATCAGTCAAAGAAGGAGTTCTTGCCTGAGTTGTAAGGTATGAAGTTAAGACTTAAAGCTCGACCACGGCAGAATAGAGAGAAAGGACGAAGGTCGTCCCCTATGCTTAAGACATAGGCTCTACAGTATGCTATGCTGTGTACCGCACTTGAAGTGTGCCTTGCCATGAGTCAGTCAAGGGGTACAAGAGTGATCTAAGAATGGATCACAAGACAGCGGTCAAAGTTATCCTTAGTAACTAGTGGACTAAGGAATTTTCTCGATTATGGAGGTGGTAAAGAGTTCGGCATAAAGAGTTACGTCGATGCAAGCTTAACACCTATCCAGATAGCTCTGAGTAGAGATACCGGATACGTATAATGGAGCAACAATTTAGAATAGCTCCAAGTAGAACAGTTATTTGAAATGGCTCCAAATATAGCGTAGTAGCTGCATCTACAAGATGACATAAGAAATTTGCGAAGTACATACGGATCTGAATGTTGCAGACCCATTGACTAAAACCTCTCTCACAAGCAACATGATCAAACCCAGAACTCATTGAGTGTTAATCACATAGTGATGTGAACTAGATTATTGACTCTAGTAAACTCTTTGGATGTTGGTTACATGGCGATGTGACCTGTGAGTGTTGATCACATGGCGATGTGAACTAGATTATTGACTCTAGTGCAAGTGGGAGACTATTGGAAATATGCCCTAGAGGCAATAATAAACTAGTTATTATTATATTTCCTTGTTCATGATAATCGTTTATTATCCATGCTAGAATTGTATTGATAGGAAACTCAGATACATGTGTGGATACATAGACAACACCATGTCCCTAGTAAGCCTCTAGTTGACTAGCTCATTGATCAATAGATGGTTACGGTTTCCTGACCATGGACATTGGATGTCGTTGATAACGGGATCACATCATTGGGAGAATGATGTGATGGACAAGACCCAATCCTAAGCATAGCACAAGATCGTGTAGTTCGTATGCTAAAGCTTTTCTAATGTCAAGTATCATTTCCTTAGACCATGAGATTGTGCAACTCCCGGCTACCGTAGGAGTGCTTTGGGTGTACCAAATGTCACAATGTAACTGGGTGGCTATAAAGGTGCACTACGGGTATCTCCGAAAGTGTCTGTTGGGTTGGCACGAATCGAGACTGGGATTTGTCACTCCGTGTGACGGAGAGGTATCTCTGGGCCCACTCGGTAGGACATCATCATAATGTGCACAATGTGATCAAGGAGTTGATCACGGGATGATGTGTTACGGAACGAGTAAAGAGACTTGCCGATAACGAGATTGAACAAGGTATCGGGATACCGACGATCAAATCTCGGGCAAGTATCGTACCGCTAGACAAAGGGAATTGTATACGGGATTGATTAAGTCCTTGACATCGTGGTTCATCCGATGAGATCATCGTGGAACATGTGGGAGCCAACATGGGTATCCAGATCCCGCTGTTGGTTATTGACCGGAGAGTCATCTCGGTCATGTCTGCATGTCTCCCGAACCCGTAGGGTCTACACACTTAAGGTTCGGTGACGCTAGGGTTATAGAGATATTAGTATGCGGTAACCCGAAAGTTGTTCGGAGTCCCGGATGAGATCCCGGACATCACGAGGAGTTCCGGAATGGTCCGGAGGTAAATAATTATATATAGGAAGTGCTATTTCGGCCATCGGGACAAGTTTCGGGGTCACCGGTATTGTATCGGGACCACCGGAAGGATCCCGGGGGTCCACCGGGTGGGGCCACCTGCCCCGGGGGCCACATGGGCTGTAGGGGGTGCGCCTTGGCCTATATGGGCCAAGGGCACCAGCCCCAAGAGGCCCACGCGCCAAAGGGACAAGAGGAGGGGAGAGTCCTAAAGGGGGAAGGCACCTCCGAGGTGCCTTGGGGAGGATGGACTCCTCCCCCCTTAGCCGCACCCTTCCTTGGAGGAAGGGGCAAGGCTGCGCCATCCCCCTCTCCCTTGGCCCTATATATAGTGGGGGGAAGGGAGGGCAACGGTACCTAAGGCCTGGAGCCTCCCTCTCCCTCCCACGACACATCTCCCTCCTCCCGCAGCACTTAGCGAAGCCCTGTTGGAATCCCGCTACTTCCACCACCACGCCGTTGTGCTGCTGGATCTCCATTAACCTCTCCTCCCCCCTTGCTGGATCAAGAAGGAGGAGACGTCGCTGCTCCGTACGTGTGTTGAACGCGGAGGTGCCGTCCGTTCGGCGCTAGGATCATCGGTGATTTGGATCACGACGAGTACGACTCCATCAACCCCGTTCTCTTGAACGCTTCCGCACGCGATCTACAAGGGTATGTAGATCCACTCCTCCCTCGTTGCTAGATGACTCCATAGATAGATCTTGGTGACACGTAGGTAAATTTTGAATTTATGCTACGTTCCCCAACAGTTAGATCAACAATAATGCATATGAGAGCCACTCAACATTTTCATCATGGTCTTCTCCTCTCGACCCCGAAAGAAAAGAAATAAAACTATTTACACGGGAAAGCTCCCAACAAGCAAAAGAAGAATTGAGAAATCTTTTTGGGTTTTATTTTAATTACTACTACTACAAGCATGGAAAGTAAACTAGCTAAAAGCTACAACTTATTTTTTGGATTTTTATTAAGGTTTTTCAAACACACAAGAAGAATGTTGGAAAAGAAAATAAACTAGCATGGATAGTACAATGAAAAAATATGAGCACCGACAACTGGAATGGGTGTGTGAACATGAATGTAATGTCGGTGAGAAATACGTACTTCCCCAAGCTTAGGCTTTTGGCCTAAGTTGGTCTATGGCCACGACTCAAAGCCGACCTCTCCGGTGTACGGAGGAGTGTCCTCTAGGTGCCACTGGTTGGCGATCTCCTCTGGATCCCACTGATAAACAGACTATCGATAAGGGTCAAGTGGTGGCTCCGGTTCAGGCTCTGGAACTTGTGTCAGGCTCCAGTACGCATAAATGGCTTTGGGTAGGATGAGGTACGTTCTTGAAAGTATGTTAAACAGAGAGGGTGCAGGCAAGGTAATAATCTCACAGTAATTTTTATCAAATATCAATTTATACTTAAGCGTCTTCTTCTTATCTTTAACAATAAAGTCATGTGCTACCATACTCTTATAATCTAGAAAAATAGGGGGCAGCAACTTTTCCTCTTTCTCATAATGCCTAATAGGTATCCCAAAGTGTGCAGCAAGGTGCGAAGCAAAGATGCCTCCGAAGATGGGGCCCTTTCTACGGTTCAGATTTAATCGTTCAGCAACAATAGCGCCTAAACTGAAAGTTGTATCACGAAACAAAGCATGGCGCAAAATAACAATATCAGGGGCACTAAGATTTCCACTGTTCCCGCGACCAATTAAGCATCCACTAGCAAATATTGCAAAGTAACGTAGAACAGGAAAATGTATGCTAGTAATTCTTGCATCGGAAACTTTCCTCGTTTCCCCTACAGCAATCGTATCAATAAACCCCTCCACATCATTACGATGTGGTTCCTTGATGCTGCCCGCAAAGGGTATCTTACAGACCCGGAAAAAAATCATATAGTGACATCTCCTTAACCTCATCATATAAGTAAAATTCCACTTAAGGTGGTGATTCCTTACCATGAAAGTAAAAAATTTGCATGAAAATATTAGTGAGGAGGAGATACTGTTCGCGCTGGTCGCGAAGGAAGTCGGTGAGGCCTGCGTTCTTAGCCAAATAATAAAAGTCATCATGAATCCCGACTGCTCTCAAGAACTCATCACATGGCCATTCGCACGGCCGAACCTCCACAGTGCGAGGGAGATTATATTTGGGCTTCTTATTCTCTTCACTCTGCTTATCCTTCGAGCTTCGGCTCGAAGAGCCGCTCAACAATCTCTTCATCATTTTCTCTCTCTGAAAAATTTCTGAAATTTTTAGTGACTCAAAATAAAAGTGAATCAAACTCAACAAGATTGATAGCAACTACTCCTACAAGTGACTAGAGGCCATATCATGAATTAAAACTACTTTTGACCACATAAATTTGACATGCAAGCTCAAGAACAGGGTCACCTAAGAAGCAAAAATTTGCAATGAATAAAGCACTATAACAAAAACTAATTGGACCATTGGAGGAGTCACATACCGAAGAACAATCCCCCAAAGCAGTCTTGTGAATGGAGCTTTGAGCTAGGAGATCAAAAATGGCAGCAAGATGAGCTAGAACTCAGGTTTGAGCTGTGGGACGATTTTTTTCTGGAGGAAGACGAAGTGTGTGGGTGCTGGAATAAGTGGAGGGGCACACATGGGGTCCACGAGGTAGGGGCGTGCCCTGGACCCTCGTGGCCAGGTGGTGTGGCCCCCTGGTGTGTTCTCAGTGCTAGATATTCTTAAATATTCTACAAAAACCATCTAAAATTTTCAGGACATTTGGAGAACTTTTATTTTCGGGGTATTATTTATTGCAAGAATAATTCAGAAAACAGACAGAAAATACTATTTTTTTCTTTATTTAATCTAAATAACAAGAAGTAAAAGGAGGGTACACAGAGTTGTGCTTTCTAACTTCATCCATCTCATGCTCATCAAAAGGAATCCACTAACAAGGTTGATCAAGTATTGTTAACAAACTCTTTCTGAATTGCATGAAACCGGAGAATTTTCGAATAACACTAAGTTACTTCAACGGGGATATGCACGTCCCCAACAATAAGAATATCATATTTCTTCTTGACAGTAGGAAGACGAAATTCAAAACCTCCAATAGTTATTGTTGAAGTTTTTCCAATAGAATTGATACTGTGGACTTGAGGTTGTTTCCTCGAAAAGTGTACTGTATGCTCATTACCATTAACATGAAAAGTGACATTGCCTTTGTTGCAATCAATAACAGCCCCTGCAGTATTCAAAAAGGGACTACCAAGGATAATAGACATACTATCGTCCTCAGGAATATCAAGAATAACAAAGTCCGTTAAAATAGTAACGTTTGAAACCACAACAGGCACACCCTCACAAATACCGACATGTATAGCAGTTGATTTATCAGCCATTTGCAAAGATATTTCAGTAGGTGTCAACTTATTCAAATCAAGTCTATGATATAAAGAGAGAGGCATAACACTAACACCAGCTCCAAGATCACATAAAGCAGTTTTAAGATAGTTTCTCTTAATAGAGCATGGTATAGTTGGTACTCCAGGATCTCCTAGTTTCTTTGGTATTCCACCCTTAAAAGTATAATTAGCAAGCATGGTGGAAATTTCAGCTTTCGGTATCTTTCTTTTATTTGTGACAATATCTTTCATATACTTAGCATAAGGATTCATTTTAAGCATATCAGTTAAATGCATACGCAAAAAGATAGGTCTAATCATTTCAGCAAAGCACTCAAAATCCTCATCATCCTTTTTCTTGGATGATTTATGAGGAAAAGGCATGGGTTTCTGAACCGATGGTTCTCTTTCTTTACCGTGCTTCCTAGGAACAAAGTCTCTCTTATCATAACGTTGATTCTTTGATTGTGGGTTATCAAGATCAACTGCAGGTTCAATCTCTACATCATTGTTATTGCTAGGGTGAGCATCAACATGAACATCATCATTAACATTATCACTAGGTTCATGTTCATTACCAGGTTGTGTTTCAACATCAGAAACAGAAATATCATTGGGATTCTCAGGTGTGTCAACAACAGGTTCACTAGCAGCATGCAAAGTCCTATCATTTTTCTTTTTCTTCTTCTTAGAAGGACTAGGTGCATCAACATTAGCTCTCTGAGAATCTTGCTCAATTCTCTTAGGGTGGCCCTCAGGATACAAAGGTTCTTGAGTCATTCTACCCCCTCTAGTCACAACTCTAACAACATTATCATTTTTCTTATTATTTAATTCATTGAGCAAATCATCTTGAGCTTTAAGCACTTGTTCTACTTGAGTGGTAACCATAGATGCATGTTTACTAATAAGTTTAAGCTCACCTTTAACTCTAGACATATAATCACTCAGGTGTTCAATCATATAAGCATTACGTTTCAATTGTCTACCAACATAAGCATTAAAGTCTTCTTGTTTAACAATAAAATTATCAAACTCGTCCAAGCATTGGGTAGCAAACTTAGTAGATGGGATTTCAACCTTATTAAATCTATATAGATAATTTACCTTTACTACCTGTGTCGGGTTATCAAGACCATGTATTTCTTCAATAGGTGGTAAATTCTTAACATCTTCAGCTTTAATACGCTTTTCTTTCATGGATTTCTCCGCCTCTTGCATATCTCGAGACTAAGAAATAGAATACCCCTTTTCTTCGAAGTTGGTTTAGGAGTTGGTTCAGGAAGTGTCCAATTATTATCATTACTCAACATATTATTCAATAGCAATTCAGCTTGCTCAGCAGTTCTTTCCCTGAAAACACAACCAGCACAACTATCCAGGTGGTCTCTCGAATCATCGGTTAGTCCATTATAAAAGATATCAAGTATTTCATTTTTCTTGAGAGGATGATCAGGCAAAGCATTAAGTAATCAGAGAAGCCTCCCCCAAGCTTGTGGGAGACTCTCTTCTTCAATTTGCACAAAATTATATATTTCCCTTAAGGCAACTTGTTTCTTATGAGTGGGGAAATATTTAGTAGAGAACTAATAAATCATATCCTAGAGAATACGCACACAACCAGGATCAAGAGAATTAAACCATATTTTAGCATCACCCTTTAATGAGGACGGAAATAACTTAAGGATATAGTAGTAATGAATTTTCTCCTCATTAGTGAACAGGGTGGCTATATCATTTAATTTAGTAAGATAATCCACAACAGTTTCAGATTCATAGCCATAAAACGGATTAGATTCAACCAAAGTAATTATCTCAGGACCGATAGAGAAATCATAATCCTTATCAGAAATACAGATAGGTGAAGTAGGAAAAGCAGGGTCATATTATATTCTAGCATTCGAAGATTTTTCTTTCATCTTAGCTAACAGTTTCTTAAGATCATATCTATCTTTGCAAGCTAAAAGATCTCTAGCAGTTTCTTCATCCATAACATAACCCTTAGGTACATCAGGCAATTCATATCTAGGGGGAGAATCTTCATCATCACTTTCATCGATATTATCAGTTTCAATAATTTCATTCTCTCTAACCCTAGCAAGTTGTTCATCAAGAAATTCACCTAATGGCACAGTATTATCAAGCATAGAAGTAGTTTCATCATAAGCATAATGTATAGCAGAAGTGGCATCATCAACAACATGTGACATATCAGAATCAATAGCAGGTGTAGGTGTCGCAAGTTTACTCAAAACAGAAGGTGACTCAAGTGCAGAGCTAGATGGAAGTTCCTTACCTCCCCTCGTAGTTGAGGGAAAAATCTTGGTTCTTTCATCTTTCAAGTTCCTCATAGTGATCAATAGATATAAATCCCAAGTGACTCAAAGAATAGAGCTATGCTGCCTGGCAACGGCGCCAGAAAATAGTCTTGATAACCCACAAGCATAGGGGATCGCAGCATTTTTCGAGGGTAGAGTATTCAACCCAAATTTATTGATTCAACACAAGAGGATCCAAAGAATATTCTCAAGTATTAGCAGTTGAGTTGTCAATTCACCCACACCTGAAAGACTTAATATCTGCAGCAAAGTATTTAGTAGCAAAGTAGTATGGAAGTAAAGGTAACTGTGGCAATAGTAACAGTAGCAGTTTTGTAGTAATTGTAACAGTGGCAACGGAAAAGTAACTAAGCAAAGATCAATATGTGAAAAGCTCGTAGGCAATGGATCAGTGATGGATAATTATGTCAGATGTGATTCCTCATGCAACAGTTATAACACAGGGTGACACAGAACTAGCTCCAGTTCATCAATGTAATGTAGGCATGTATTTCGAATATAGCCATATGTGCTTATGGAAAAGAACTTGCATGACATCTTTTGTCCTACCCTCCCATGGCAGCGGGGTCCTATTGGAAACTAAGGGATATTAAGGCCTCCTTTTAATAGAGTACTGGACCAAAGCATTAACACTTAGTGAATACATGAACTCCTCAAACTATAGTCATCACCGGGAGTGGTCCCGTTTATTGTCACTTCGGGGTTACCGGATCATAACACATAGTAGGTGACTATTGACTTGCAAAATAAGATCAAGAACTCACATATATTCATGAAAACATAATAGGTTCAGATCTGAAATCATGGCACTCCGGCCCTAGTTACAAGCATTAAGCATAGCAAACTCATAGCAACATCAATCTCAGAACATAATGCACTACTGCAGGATGCTGCTAATGCAACACTATGATCAGATACCCTTCGACAAAACTGTGTGTGATGCCATAATCACAAACGGTGGTGTAAAATAACCGTCAAAAAGGTGGAAAACGTTTGTAATGGAGGACGCATCAAACACGGTTCAGATTTTAGTTCCGTGTGCGATGTAGGGCACACGGCTAACCCGTTCGAACTGTTTGTGATGAGGAAGAACAACAGAAACGGGTAGCCATATCAATGTGTGTGCGATATACGGCATACAGTTCGCTCCGATGAACCGTTTGCTATTAGGGAGTGCAACATAAACGGTTAGCCAGATCAAGGTGTGTGTGATATAGGGCATACGGTTCACTCGGACGAACTGTTTTCGATTAGCGAACG
Organism: Triticum urartu; assembly: GCF_056163025.1. Classification (NCBI taxonomy): domain Eukaryota; kingdom Viridiplantae; phylum Streptophyta; class Magnoliopsida; order Poales; family Poaceae; genus Triticum; species Triticum urartu. Next base: position 383,382,050 of record NC_141875.1, on the reverse strand, counting down.
CAAAAGAAACGGTTCAACTTAACAAGATGTGTGTGATACATGGCAAACGGCCGACTCAGATGAACTGTTTGCGATGAGAATTTACAACACAGACGGTTAATACAGTTAGTTTGTGTGCGATTCTGTGTGTACAAAAAACTTTGAAAAATGCAAACTAGTTGCTTGCGGTGGCTAGGAGTATCGCACACGATGCATTTCCTTATATTAACACTTGTGTGATAAATAACACGTGGCACCAGATACGGTATTCGGGTTGTGTGTGTGCTCCACTTAGTCTTCCCGTGCTCCACATGGGTGAATTGTGAAATCCACGCCTATTCCCTCACCGGTTTCCCGCCACCAGCTAACGGCTTGCTGCATATAACCCAGGCGGCAACACACCACCGTGACACTCTGTGAAGATCTAGTCCTCACCCATCTACCATTAGTTATTCCAAGCATGCCAGGCAACGACCAAAGCTTCGACGTCGACACCTACCTGCGTTACATCTTCGACGAGGAGAATGAGCCGGAGCAGGTCGGGGAGCAAGAGCTTCATCGGCCGGTGCAGGCACCATGGCCCATCGGCAACAATATCGGCATCACAGTCCTTGGGAGCACAATCGACATATTGCAGAGGAGGTGTGGTGAGCAGTTTTTCATCCACCGTGAAAAAGATCCAGAGCTGCTCGGCGGCATGATCAACGACCCACCCAAAGAACCGCCATCACCAGTGCTCAACGAGAGCATGATGCCCCATAAGGAATGTGCAGAGGACCTCTATGATTCAGTCAAGACAAAGGCAGCCTGCAACTTCATCATTTCCCGTGGCGGCCGTGTCAACCTCGATCCCGATGATGTGGTGGCTGTTGGTGTTCTGAAAAGGGGGGTCCCCAGACTTGCCTGCCTGCGTTCCACGACGTGGCTTTGCTAGCAGGCTTGTACGGCCCATCTTCGTCAACAAGGAATCAAGACCCTCGCGAGGGGTCGCGAGGCGGACGACACAAGACCTCCTCGGGAGTGGCCTCACCAGGCTGGCTCGTGAGGGGCGGAGAGTTCAAGACCAGGCAAACCTTGCGAGGTTCTCTTGACGTAAGACATGATGATTGAGACCAGGTGGGCGCCAGGCGGGCGCCAGCGTGACCTTGTTTCCTCTTTGGTGCTAAGGGGGCAAGCGCAGGCACGGAGTACCGAGGCATCAAGCAAAGGTTTCCATATTGGTGCAACGAGACCAAGACCAGAAGGACGGCAGGACGGAGGTCACCGTGGCGCCCAAGACGGTGTCACCACCAGAGCCTTTGGCAGGCGAAGACTGCTTTTGTCAGGATAACTTGTACTAGCTGCCCCCTTTCAAATTGGCTGTTGTTGGCTCCCTTCCTGCTCAATATTTGGGGAGAGGACCAAGGCCACTATAAATAGAACTAGCCACCACCGTATCTAGAGGAGGAGAGATCTGAGATTGGAGCCACCACATCCTCGGCGGCTGTAACACCCACGATGCGGCTATATCTCCCATGTGTCAGAGCACGACTTAGAGGCATAACCGCATAGTAGGCATGTCGCAAGAGGGTTAATCTTTACACATCCCATGTACTGAATAAGAAAAGGATAAAGAGCTGGCTTACAATCGCCACTTCACACAATACATAAATATAGCATTACATCATCCAGGATAAAATCATGGTCCGACTACGGAACCAAATAAAGAAAGACAACCCCTAATGCTATAGATCCCCGATCGCCCCAACTGGGCTCCTCTACTGATCGACAGGAAACGAAACAACACAACGAACAAGATCTTCATCGAGCTCCCACTTGAGCTGGGTTGCGTCACCTGCACTGGTATCATCGACACCTACAACTGGTTTTGGAAGAATCTGTGAGTCACGAGGACTCAGCAATCTCACACCCTCACGATTAAGACTAATTAAGCTTATGGGTAGGAACAGGTAGTGAGGTGGAGCTGTAGCAAGCACTAGCATATATGGTGGCTAACTCACGCAAATGAGAGCGAGAAGAGAACCAAAGCACGGTCGTGAACTAGAAGTGATCAAGAAGTGGTCCTGAAACTACTTACCTTCAAACAAAACTCCAAAACCGTGTTCACTTCCCGGACCCCACCGAGAAGAGACCATCACGGCTACACACGCGGTTGATGCATTTTAAATTAATTTAAGTGTCAGGTTTTCTACAACCGGATATTAACAAATTCCCATCTGCCGAAAACCGCGGGCACGACTTTCGAAATTTCAAACCCTGCAGGGGTGTCCCAACTCCATCACAAGCTCACACGGTCAACGAATGATATTCCTTCTCCCAGGAAAACCCGATCAGACTCAGAATCCCGGTTTCAAGACATTTCGACAATGGTAAAACAAGACCAGCAAGACCGCCTGATGCGCCGACATCCCGATAGGAGTTGCACATATCTCGTTCTTAGGGCAACACCGGATGAACACTACGTACAGCTAAAACCAACCCTCAAGTTTCCCCGAGGTGGCGCCGCAAGCGGCTCTATTTCGGACCAACACTTAGAGAAGCACTGGCCCGGAGGGGTTAAAATAAAGATGACCCTTGAGTCTGCAGAACCCAAGGGAAGGTGATAGGTTGTTAGTGCAAATGTAAAACCAAGGTTGGGCCTTGCTGGAGGAGTTTTATTCAAGGCGAACTGTCAAGGGGTTCCCATTTTAACCCAACCGCGTAAGGAACGCAAAATCAAGGAACATAACACCGGTATGACGGAAACTAGGGCGGCAAGAGTGGAACAAAACACCAGGCATAAGGCCGAGCCTTCCACCCTTTACCAAGTGTATAGATGCATTAAATAATTAAATAAGAGATATTGTGATATCCCAAAAAAATATCCATGTTCCAACAAGGAACAAACTCCACCTTCACCTGCAACTAGCAACGCTATAAGAGGGGCTGAGCAAAGCGGTAACATAGCCAAACTAAATAAGAGTTTGCTAGGAAAGGTGGGTTAGAGGCTTGACATGGCAATAAGGGAGGCGTGGTATAGCAAGTGGTAGGTATCGCGGCATAGCAATAGAGCGAACAACTAGAAAGCAAAGATAGAAGTGATTTCGATGGTATGGTCATCTTGCCTGAGATCCCGCAAGGAAGAAGAACAAGTCCATGAAGAAGACAAACGGACGTAGTCGAATGGATCCTCACAAACGCGACGTTAACGGAACTAATCCGAAGAAGCAACACCGGAAAGAAGCCAACAACATAGTAAACAACCACCACATAAGCATGGCATAATGCACAACCAAGTATGATGCATGTCCGGTTTAAATAAACAAGGTATGGCATGGCAAAGTGCATAAACAATCCTACAAATTAAGTGGAGCTCAATATGCAACTCCGTTGCATATTGATGAAACACCACGTGACTTATTTAGTTCTCTGTCGTTTATGTACCCAACAATATTAAATGTTTATTAACATGGCAAGAGGGTGAAGCATATGAAAAATAATTGTCTAGTCTAGTTTAAAAGAGGCCAGAACAACAAACAACAGTTCCGGTAAATCCTCATGTGCATTTAGCAATTTAATGCAAAACAACAATTTTAAACCTCTTAATGTTGTTAACATGATGCGGATGACATGAACAAGTTATATGCAATTTTATGAAAAAGTTGACATGAGCGTGATGAGAGCATTTGTCACCGTGGTAGAAAGAAAGGGGTGCCACAGCGATGAAACAGAAATGATGTCGCGGCAACATTCCGATAATCCGGTAGCTCACGGGGATACCGGTGCAAAAGGAAAAGTGACGGAAGCGTGTCATGCAAGGATGGTGGGGTGCTCCTGGAAACCGGGTGTCCCACATGATGGTGGTAAGACAAAAGAGGGGCTTCATGCAATGAACAACTCCGACACGGAGCAAACACGGGCATCTCATACACCACACATGCATTCGTCCACGGGCGGTCGTTTTCGGCGGTATACCTTTAAAGCATGCAAACGGGACGGTTCGAGTTCGTCGAGGGAAGTAGAGGAAGTAGTCGTTCCCGCGATGGTAGTAGAAGTAGTGGTACTATCGGTCCTCGGCGATGGTAGTGGTACTAGCGATCTTGGTGGCGGTAGTCGTTCACGTTCTTAGTTGCACAATTTTCCGTAGATGTTCGGGGTCACGGCGAGGGACTTGATGTCCACGGAGGCTTCGAGGGTCAACCGTAGTAGTTCTCGTATCATCGTGGAAGTAGTCGTACTCGGTGATAGTGATACTTGGCATTTCGTTCGGTACTCGTTCGAGTATCCGTGTGGTCTTGTCGGTGGTGTACTTGGCGAATTCCAGGTCTTGGCATTCTTGGCGATTTCGAAGAGGGCGGTAAAGGTACTTGGCGCGTCACCGTGTAGACGTACTTGGAGAACCCAAAATGCTCCTCCTCGAGGAGGGTGCAATGGAGGTAGCGTCAAGCGGGCAGCGAGGGAAGGAGCAGGGGCTCATTGGACTATGATGGAGACTTGCAACTGCGGCTTCTTGGAAGGAGACCGGCGCCAAGGAAGAGGTCCGGAGCTCGAGGACGAGTCAGTGTCCGACGCGGAGATGTCGTATGGTAGTATCAGGACGAAGGCGCGGAGTTGTCCAGCTGGACGCGGTCAGGTGCAGGAGGGAGCTCCGGGAAGCGACGGCGGCGCTGCTCGGCGGAAGCAAAGGGTGGCGTCGGATCATGGCCGCAGTTTGGCCAGGGAGACGGGGGAGACTAGGGCCAGTCGAGGCTGAACATGGAGGGAGCAGGTCATGGGTGAGGCAGCAGGGGTGACGGCAGGGTGGCCTGGACGAGGCCGGAAGCCGAGGAGGGAGCAGTCGACGGAGCCCGGACTAGGAGTTGAGGCGGCGGAGCTCCTGCTCAACGACGGGGGAGGCAGGAAGGAGGAGGCGCTCGGGGAAGCTCGACTCTAAAAGTTCTGGCGCGGGAGGCCGGATGCGACGTCATGGGGAGGCGGCGACGCGGAGGAGGGGAGGCAGCAAGGGCATCGCGAGGAAGGAGGGCATCGAGGGAGAGGGACGGTTTGGTCGCAGGCGCTGTGGGGATCGAGAGAGAGATGGCTTCTGGCGGCGGTGAGGGAACGAGGGAATGGAGGGGATCGAGCGATCCTCCTGGCGGCGCGAGGGGAACGCGAGAGGGAGAGAGGTTGTGCGGGCTAGGGTTAAGAAGGTTAGGTGGGCTTTGGCCTTGGGCCGGCCCAGTAGAGAGGGAGGGGCTGCCCTAGAGAGGCCAGCGGCTGGGCCTTAGGCCAAATTGGTGGGAAGGAAAAGGCTAGAGGCCTGGTCGGCTGACTCTCCCTCATATTTCTCTTTATTTGCCAAAACAACGAATAACAAAGAAAGAAAATGAGAGAAATAAAAGGTCGGAGAAGGAATTTGGGCATGGGGATAATTTTCACGGACTCGTAAAAATGTGCATGGTCCGAGAAAATAGAAAAGGTCAAGTTTGAAAGATTAAGTTCAAATTCCTTTGAATTTAATTCAAAAGGTTTGAACTAGGACAGGTTTGTCAAAGTGCCCAAAAATGTTGAGAATTTAGGTGGAGCTCCGGAAAATGACGAAAGGACATATGGCAAAGTTAGAGGCCAAGAGTTGCGATAACTAAAGCATTGGGATTTTTGCAAGTGTGTTATGGTGAATTTCAAATTAAAGAAATATTGAATATAGCTCCCTACTATTGGGAGGATACATTTTAAAGAGAAACCACCATGTGAATTCCCTCGGTTTAAATGGCCTGAAAATCCATACCGTTTATTTATTTGAGTTGCAAAGATTAAAGGCATGATGGCATGATGACATGATGCAATGCAAAAATAAAAGAGCAAGCACAAGTGAAACACACGGTGATCGCGAAAATATGGAAGTCTTTTGAAGCGTCAATCTTGGGGCGTCACAACACTCCACCACTACGAGAGGATCTCGTCCCGAGATCTAGGATGGCACTGGAGAGAAATGGAAGAGAAAGAGGAGAGGTAAAACTAAGTTGCTTCTTTGACAAACGAATGAAACCACGAACCTTGAGAGTTTAACAATTTCGTGAAAAGAATACAACGAAGAAGAACGAAGTTGAAAACACTCCGTTAGAAAAGGGGAACAAGGAACCTTACTAGAACCTTGTAGGTTGAAAGACATCAGAAAAGGGTTGCAATGGACAAGAAGTATATGCAAGCAATCCGGTTGAAACGAGATGTACAAGGAACGATAAAGATCAATTACGACAACACTCCGGTTAGAAAATGAAAGGTAAAGAATATGAGCTTGGAAAAAAGAAAGCACTTGGATGAGAGTCCGGTTAGAAGAGGAATGATAGACACAACACCCCTGTTGAAACAAGATAGAGAAAGAATAAGAATGATATAATTTGGAGAACACTCCGGTACAAAAGAGAAGAAAACTTGATAAGATGAAAAGAAATTGAAGGAATGACACAACACTCCGGTTGAATGGATAAGCAAAGGAAAGAACATAGTCTTCACACTTCAAAATTATCAACAACGAAAGGATAAGCTTGTTGTGGGCTTATGGAAAACATTTCAAAACTGAGGTGAAATTGTGCCACTAACGAAAATAATAGATTGGATTGATACCAACAAGGAGACAAGAATCTTATTTCACCGGGAGGATAGATGAATTACTTGGGTCATTTATTAGCACCATAAATAGCAACAATCCTTAGGGAAAGCTTGAGGCGAAATATAACCCAAGATAACTCCAAGGAAGAGATTGATGGATTTAAAATACCTCATTCTTGATAACTTGTGAATCATGAAACACGAAGGGAAATTATCAAGAATGACATAAGACCACCTCAAAAGATAAGGTAGAAAGAATTGCACTTCGGAATGCAAGATGAAGAATGCTTGAACTCCTCAAAACAAGACATGTGTTGAGCACCATGTTTATTTGAGAGTATAGCTTGGCGTATCAAAAGTCCCAGAGAAATCTTGAAGAACGATCGAAGATTGAAAAGAATCCTTGATGAACCACCATGTAGAAAACTATCGAATAACTCCGGATGGATAAAAAGAAGGTCGCAAGGAAAGGAAGCTTGAAAAAGAATAAGATGAATCCTTGCATTGATTAGATGGAGCTTTGCGACGAGATAATGCAGAAAAACTTGGAACTCTGAAAAAGAAAGATGAACAAATGAAATCAAGAATTTGATGAACCTCCGGAATAAGGAATTAATCACTTGGATGAAACAAGACTAAGAATTACATTATGCGTATCCCTCACCAATTTAAATTGATGACAAGCAACGGATTTGTCATACTACTTATTCTCGTAGAAAGGATTTAAGAGATATAGCGCAAACTTAATGGACCGCCGGTAGGATTTAACCAACGAATAAATTGATATGAAAGCAAAGGAAGAGAAATCTTGAACAAACCACCGTAAGAATTAAAAATGAAAGAAGAAAAGAGAACTAATCACTGGCATGAATTAGAAAATGAATGAAGATACTTGAAGCAATTGAGATACAAGAGAAAACACAGAGATCATGAACTGACTAGAGAATACTTGAGCGATGCACCGGTAAGATTTGGAGAATGCGAGCTGAAAGCTGAAATTAATACTTCTGAGATGATGGCCTCCGGAGAATCAAACTGAAAAGACTCTTGAATTGCTCCGGATGGGTGAAAATAATATCTCACAATCGAAAATAATTGTGAGGATGGCATCAAGCTTGAACTACACATCTTTGGAAAAACGGGTGAGGATTTAAGAGGAGCTCTTCTTCGGTCTTCAAAATCTGAGAATTAATGACGACGAGAAACACCATCATGAATTGTTGGCGCACTCCGGAATGAAAAATAGAAAGGTTGAATCAACGATGAAAAGAATTTGACAGATCTTGGAGAAATACATATGACTGATGATAATTCATTCTTACGTCAAACTTGGAGAAGAATTAGAGAGTAACTCCGAGAAGATTAGAAGAGTCAGGTAAGATCCTGGGAAAAGACCTGTGGGTTAGGGCCCACTCAAAAGAAACACCTTTCGAATGATTTTGAAGAGAGATCGCACCGGTTGAATTAAATGGATTGAATGAGATAACAACCTCGAAATAACTTGAATGGATCGAGAGTGTAACCGTGAGTCTTCTGAGATATCTTCAGCACTCCGGAACAATTGAATAGCAAGCGGGGAATGATTATGTGGTGCACCGGCATGGGGAAGCATTTGAAACAAGGAAAAGAATGATCAACACCGAAAGCTTGAATTTAGCCCACCGAAGAAGAAGAAAACGAAGAATGATGAACTTGAAGCTCCGTTAGCATCTTGTCGAGAACCACCGGATAAGAACATTGACGGAAAAGAATGGAGAGGCTTCCCATCAATAAAAGAATACTTGATTAAGAAATCTGAATCCTTGAAGAAAAAGGGTGGGAGGGTAGGAAAACAAAGGACAACTTGGGGACAGATGAAACGAACTACATTAAAAAAAATCGAGAGGTGATCTTGCGGATGTTTAAATGATCGGATCCACTTGAAGAGGAGCACACCGGATGAGAAGAATTTGAGAAGACAAACTCGATGATCAAGAAGGATTGATATTCACATAGGACCATGAGAACACCGCTTAGGAAAAGGTATGGAATCAACACTTGACATTGAAGCAACTCGAATACCACAAAAAAACAAAAAAAACAAAGGATTGGTTTGCATAATAAGCCAAAACAAACATATGATAGATCCCATATCATATCATGCGTCTATTGGAAGGATATTCTAGGAGCTACTTGAATTCCCACTTATAAACTCCCGAAACTTTCTGGTTATGCACTCAGGTGTTGGGGATACAGGGGAAGCATAATATCTCACCCAAAACTAACAATTTCTACATCCAGCTGTATCCATCCTTCAACACATAACCAAGAAATCTTTGGAAATCATTTACCTCAACCTTCGAAAAGCATCCGTTATATGAGTTATGGCAATACTCCCAAACTCCCGCCCCGGTACTGGGTGGCGTCGAGGTTATCTCACCAACAACTGCATAAAAGAGATTTTCGATGTCGATGAACTTAGGTATTCCAGAACTGCAACGTTAAAATTGTGACGACAACACCTCGGAGCTCAACTCCCCGGGACACTGCCACAACCCCTAAATGTTAGGAGGCACCAAGAACAATGTTCTCGTCACAAAACCATCAGAACGATTCCAAAATACCCGCGTGATCCTAAAAAAATCGTGAAATTTGAGAAGAGAAGAGTCAAAACTCTACGTCAAGAGGCCTCACTAGAGCAACGAAGGGACTGAGGAGTAAAAAGAAACCTACACTCCGATATATATAATCCTAAGACTCAAAACATTTTCTTCTAGACTCAACAACGTCAACGATTCGATCAAGCAGGGGGCTCCTAAGTCGGGGATGGCTCTGATTACCAACTTGTAACACCCGAGATGCGGCTATATCTCCCATGTGTCGGAGCACGACTTAGAGGCATAACCGCATAGTAGGCATGTCGCAAGAGGGTTAATATTTACACATCCCATGTACTGAATAAGAAAGGGATAAAGAGCTGGCTTACAATCGCCACTTCACACAATACATAAATATACCATTACATCATCAAGCATACAATCAAGGTCCGACTACGGAACCAGATAAAGAAAGACAACCCCTAATGCTATAGATCCCGATCGCCCCAACTGGGCTCCTCTAGTGATCGACAGTAAACGGAACAACACAACGAACAAGATCTTCATCGAGCTCCCACTTGAGCTGGGTTGCGTCACCTGCACTGGTATCATCGGCACCAGCAACTGGTTTTGGAAGAATCTGTGAGTCACGAGGACTCAGCAATCTCACACCCTCGCGATCAAGACTATTTAAGCTTAAGGGTAGGAACAGGTAGTGAGGTGGAGCTGCAGCAAGCACTAGCATATGGTGGCTAACTTACGCAAATTAGAGCGAGAAGAGAAGCAAAGCACGGTCGTGAACTAGAAGTGATCAAGAAGTGATCCTGAAACTACTTACGTTCAAACAAAACTCCAAAACCGTGTTCACTTCCCAGACCCCACCGAGAAGAGACCATCACGGCTACACACGCGGTTGATGCATTTTAAATTAAGTTAAGTGTCAGGTTTTCTACAACCGGATATTAACAAATTCCATCTGCCCATAACCGCGGGCACGGCTTTTGAAAGTTCAAACCCTGCAGGGGTGTCCCAGCTTAGCCCATCACAAGCTCTCACGGTCAACGAAGGATATTCCTTCTCCCAGGAAGACCCGATCAGACTCGGAATCCCGGTTACAAGACATGTTGACAATGGTAAAACAAGACCAGCAAGACCGCCCGATGTGCTGACATCCCGATAGGAGCTGCACATATCTCGTTCTCAGGGCAACACCAGATGAACACTACGTACAGCTCAAACCAACCCTCAAGTTTCCCCGAGGTGGCGCCGCAAGTGGCTCTGTTTCGGACCAACACTTAGAGAAGCACTGGCCCGGGGGGGTTAAAATAAAGATGACCCTTGAGTCTGCAGAACCCAAGGGAAGGTGATAGGTTGTTAGTGTAAATGTAAAAGCAAGGTTGGGCCTTGCTGGAGGAGTTTTATTCAAGGCGAACTGTCAAGGGGTTCCCATTATAACCCAACAGCGTAAGGAACGCAAAATCAAGGAACATAACACCGGTATGACGGAAACTAGGGCGCCAAGAGTGGAACAAATCACCAGGCATAAGGCCAAGCCTTCCACCCTTTACCAAGTGTATAGATGCATTAAATAATTAAAAAAGAGATATTGTGATATCCCAACAAAATATCCATGTTCCAACAAGGAACAAACTCCACCTTCACCTGCAACTAGCAACGCTATAAGAGGGGCTGAGCAAAGCGGTAACATAGCCAAACAACGGTTTGCTAGGAAAGCTGGGTTAGAGGCTTGACATGGCAATAAGGGAGGCATGATATACCAAGTGGTAGGTATCGCGGCATAGCAATAGAGCGAACAACAAGCAAGCAAAGATAGAAGTGATTTCGATGGTATGGTCATCTTGCCTGAGATCCCGCAAGGAAGAAGAACGAGTCCATGAAGAAGACAAACAGACGTAGTCGAACGGGTCCTCACAAACGCGACGTTAACGGAACTAACCCGAAGAAACAACACCGTAAAGAAGCCAACAACATAGTAAACCACCACCACATAAGCATGGCATGATGCACAACCAAGTATGATGCATGTCCGGTTTAAATAAACAAGGCATGGCATGGCAAAGTGCATAAACAATCCTACAAATTAAGTGCAGCTCAATATGCAACTCCGTTGCATATTGACGAAACACCACATGACTTGTTTAGTTCTCTCTCATTTATGTACCCAACAATATTAAATGTTGATTAACATGGCAAGATGGTGAAGCATATGAAAACTAACTGTCTAGTCAAGTTTAAAAGAGGCCGGAACAACAAACAACAATTCCGGTAAATCCTCATGTGCATTTAGCAATTTAATGCAAAACAACAATTTTGAACCTCTTAATGTTGTTAACATGATGTGGATGACATGAACAAGTTATATGCAATTTTATGAAAAAGTTGACATGAGAATGATGAGAGCATTTGTCACCGTGGTAGAAAGAAAGGGGTGCCACGGCGATGAAACGGAAATGATGTCGCGGCAACATTTCGATGATCCGGTAGCTCACGGGGATACCGGTGCAAAAGGAAAAGTGACGGAAGCATGTCATGCAAGGATGGTGGGGTGCTCCCAGAAACCGGGTGTCCCACATGACGGTGGCAAGACAAAAGAGGGGCTTCGTGCAACGAATAACTCCGACACGGAGCAAACACGGGCATCTCATACCCACACATCCATTCGTCCACAGGCGGTCGTTTTTGGCGGTATACCTTTAAAGCATGCAAACGGGACGGTTCGAGTTCGTCGAGGGAAGTAGAGGAAGTAGTCGTTCCCGTGATGGTAGTAGAAGTAGTGGTACTATCGGTCCTCGGCGATGGTAGTGGTACTAGCGATCTTGGTGGTGCTAGTCGTTCACGTTCTTAGTTGCACAATTTTCCGTAGATGTTCGGGGTCACGGCGAGGAACTTGACGTCCATGGAGGCTTCGAGGGTCGACGGTAGTTGTTCTCCTATCATCGTGGAAGTAGTCGTACTTGGCGATAGTTATAGTTGGCTTTTCGTTCGGTACTCGTTCGAGCATCCGTGTGGTCTTGTCGGTGGTGTACTTGGCGAATTCCATGGAGGCAGTCTTGGTGTTCTTGGCGATTCCGAAGAGGGCGGTAAAGGTACTTGGCGCGTCACCGTGTAGACGTACTTGGAGAACCCAAAATGCTCCTGCTGGAGGAGGGTGCAATGGAGGTAGCGTCATGCGGGCAGCGAGGGAAGGAGCAGGGGCTCATTGGACTACGCTGGAGACTTGCAACTGCGGCTTCTTGCAAGGAGACCGGCGCCAAGGACGAGGTTCGAAGCTCGAGGACGAGTCGGTGTCTGATGCAGAGATGTCGTGTGGCAGTAGCAGGACGAAGGCACAGAGTTGTCCAGCTGGACGCGGTCAGGTGCAGGAGGGAGCTCGGGGAAGCGACGGCGGCGCTGCTCGGCTGAAGCAAAGGGCGGCGTCGAAGCATGGCTGCAGTTTGGCCAGGGAGACAGGGGAGGCTAGCGCCAGTCGAGGCTGAACATGGAGGGAGCAGGTCATGGGTGAGGCAGCAGGGGCGATGGCGGGGTGGCCTGGATGAGGCCGGAAGCCGAGGAGGGAGCGGTCGACAGAGCCCGGACCAGGAGTCGAGGCGGCGGAGCTCCTGCTCGACGACAGGCGAGGCAGCAAGGAGGAGGCACTTGGGGAAGCTCGGCTCTAAGAGTTCTGGCGCGGGAGGCTGGACACGATGCCATGGGGAGGCGGTGACGCGGAGGAGGGGAGGCAGCAAGGGTATGGCGAGGAAGGAGGGCATCGAGGGAGAGGGACGGTTTGGTCGCAGGCGCTATGGGGATCGAGAGAGAGATGGCTTTTGGCGGCGGTGAGGGAACGAGGGAATGGAGGGGATCGAGCGATCCTCCTGGCGGCGCGAGGGGAACGCGAGAGGGAGAGAGGTTGTGCGGGCTGGGATTAGGAAGGTTAGGTGGGCTTTGGCCTTGGGCCGGCCCAGTAGAGAGGGAGGGGCTGCCCTAGAGAGGCCGGCGGCTGGGCCTTAGGCCAAATTGGTGGGAAGGAAAAGGCTAGAGGCTTGGTCGGCGGACTCTCCCTCATATTTCTCTTATTTGCCAAAACAGCAAATATCAAAGAAAGAAAATGAGAGAAATAAAAGGTTGGAGAAGGAATTTGGGCACGGGGATAATTTTCACGGACTCGTAAAAATGTGCATGGTCCGAGAAAATAGAAAAGGTCAAGTTTGAAAGATTAAATTCAAATTCCTTGGAATTTAATTCAAAAGGTTTGAACTAGGACAGGTTTGTCAAAGTGCCCAAAAATGTTGAGAATTTAGGTGGAGCTCTGGAAAATGACGAAAGGACATATGGCAAAGTTAGAGGCCAAGAGTTGCGATAACTAAAGCATTGGGATTTTTGCAAGTGTGTTATGGTGAATTTCAAATTAAAGAAAAATTGAATATAGCTCCCTACTATTGGGAGGATATGTTTTAAAGAGAAACCACCATGTGAATTCCCTCGGTTTAAATGGACTGAAAATCCATACGGTTTATTTATTTGAGTTGCAAAGATTAAAGGCGGCATGATGACCTGATGCAATGCAAAAATAAAAGAGCAAGCACAAATGAAACACACGGCGATCACGAAAATATAGAAGTCTTCTGAAGCATCGGTCTTGGGGCGTCACAACGGCACACCCACCAAGCACAAGAACACCTCAACCTCAGGAGGCTGTTCTTCCCCTTGTACTGTTCATCCTCCGCCCAAGAGGCAATCCACCACCACACTGGAGAAGGGTATTACACCACAACGGTGGCCCGAACCAGTATAAATCTTGTGTCCGTTGTGTTGCGAGTTCGTCAAGTTAGTTCATGAGATCTTAGCTAAGTTAGGACGTGGATCGATAGGGGCAAGATCTTCGCGCGCACCCTAGTGTTCGAACCTTAAGGGTTTTGCCGGAACCCGTGATCCGACATTTGGCACGCCAGGTAGGGGTGCGCCGGAGTCTTCCTTCCGTCGACTCGCGCTCCACCATCTCCACACCCGCTCCCCATGGCGGGCGCCCCTCCAGCTGGATCTACTGGTGCCCACGGCGGCGCTCGGGGGCTCCGAGCCCTTGCCCCCGCCTTGCAGCAGGTGCAGTGGCCACCCAGGTTCAAGTCGGAGATGCCGCCACGCTACGACGGCGCGGCAGACCCGTCGGCTTTCCTGCTAGCGTACGAGGAGGCCGTCGTGTAAGCCGGGGTGACGACAAGATCATGGCCAACTGGTTCCCAATGCCCTTCTAGGCGCGCCGCACGCCTGGCTCCTCCATTTGTAGGAGTCTTCTATCGCCACCTGGGAGGAGCTGGCAACCTCTTCATCACTCGCTTCGGGGAACCGGCGGCCCCCATCGTCGTAGCCCTTCTCGGCGGTTCACAAGCACCACCCTCAGATCGGCATGTCAAGTCGTACTTTCGCCAGATCGACGCCGCTTCCAAGCACCCGGGGGCTCCGCCGGGCTGGGCCGTGCCTGAGGCCAACCTCACCTTCGACTTGCAGGATCTTCCCGCCTCCAGCGTCGGCTCGAGTGCGCTCCTGATGTTGTGCGCACCCACCATCTGCCACGTATCCATCACCAAGATGCTCGTCCACGACGGCGCCGGCCTCAATGTGCTCTCCGTCGAGGCCTTCAGCCTCCTTCACATACCGTTCGAGTGGCTCCGCCCCAGCAAGCCCTTCTTGGGGGTTGGCGGAGGCCCCGCCCGCTCCCTGGGATAGATCCGCCTCCCCGTGACCTTCGGCACACGCGACAACTACCACACCGAGCTCATCGACTTCGACATCGCCCGCATTGGCCTCCCGTACAACGCCATCCTCGGGTACCCAGCTCTGGCCCAGTTCATGGCAGCAACCTATCCTGCTTACAATCTCATGAAGATGCCGGGGAGACAGGGTATCCTCACCGTCAAGGGGGACACCAAGGAGGCCCTGGCGGCGCTCAAGCTTGCACTCAAGGCCGTCGCGACAGTACGACCCGCCAACACAGATACCTCCAAGGCCAAGGGAGCCGTACCAACCAAGAAGAAGTAGTTCTTCACTCAGGACAAAGCAGAAACCAAGCAGGTGTTGGTCGAGTAGGATGGGTCCTCAGGGGCAACCTTTACCATAGGCGCCGACCTCGAGCCTGCTCAGGAGAAGGCGCTAGTGAAGTTTTTGCATGCAAACAAGGGAGTGTTCGCCTATGAGCCCGATCAGCTGGTAGGGGTCCCAAGAGAGGTAATAGAGCACCACCTGAAGGTTTGCCCCAACATCGCCCCGTGAAGCAGAAGGCAAGGTGGCAGTCCACGGAGAAAGCTTTCATCGTCCAAGAGACCCGCAAGTTGGACGCTGCGGGTCTCATTCGCGAGGTTCGGTACCCCGAATGGCTAGCGAACACCGTCGTCATCCCCAAGAAAGGTGGGAAGGAGCAGATGTGCGTTGACTTCACCAACCTCAACAAGGCCTTCCCCCAAGATCCGTTCCCGCTTCCACACATCGACCAGATCGTCGACTCCATCGCCGAGTGCAACTTGCTGTGCTTCATGGATGCGTTCTTAGAATATCACCAGATCAAGATGGCGGTAGAAGATGTGGAGAAGACGGCCTTCCTGACCCCGTGTGGGGTGTACTGCTACACTTGCATGTAGTTCGGGCTGCGCAACATGGGCGCAACCTTCCAGCAGCTCATGCACATCGCCTTAGGGCAGCAGCTCGGGAGAAACGCTGAAGCCTATGTTGACGGCATCGTGGTGAAGTCTCGGGAGGCGGGGACCTTGATCCAAGACCTAGAGGAGACCTTTGAAAGCCTTCGCTAGGTGGACTTGCGACTCAACCCAGAGAAATGCGTGTTCGGCGTCCCTTCCGGCAAGCTGCTGGGTTTCCTGGTGTCCCACAGGGGGATTGAGGCCAACCTAGAGAAGGTCAAGGCCATTGAAGACATGAGTCCACCACAGACCCTCAAGGAAATGAAGAAGTTGGCTGGTCGGGTGACTGCGTTGGGGCGCTTCATCTCCAAGCTGGGAGAGCGCGCCCTAGCCTTCTTCAAGCTGATAAAAAAGAAGGGGCCGTTCGAGTGGACCCCGGAGGCCGACCAAGCCTTTCAAGACCTCAAGAGATACCTGACCAGCCCTCCAGTGATGGTGGCGCCGCAACCTCGCGAGCCCCTAGTGCTCTATCTTGCCGCCACCCCGTACTCACCCAGCACAGCTCTGGTGGCGGTTCGGGAAGAACACCAAGCCAAGGGCGCGTCGCGCCGTGCCACGCCTCCAGCAGAGACGACGCGACACCCGGAAGGCGCCACAAGGGCCACAGCAGCAGCGACAGAAGATCAGGCTCGGCAGGGCGACACCCCCAAACTCGCGAAGACTTCAGCAAGCGATCAAGCATCGGGGGCCCTACCCCCTCGGGAGGCACCCCAGCTTCCGGAAGACGCAAACCTCGTCAGCACGTGTACCCTCATCGAGCAGCCGGTATACTTCGTCAGCATGGTGTTATGAGACACAAAGAGTGCGGTACCCCATGCCTCAAAAGCTCCTACTCGCGCTCCTTGTGGCCTCACTAAAGCTGCGACACTACTCCCAGGGCCACCCCATCAAAGTCGTCTCAGCTTACCCATTGGAGAGAGTGCTCAGGAGCCCCAACTCTGCCGGAAGAGTCACTGAATGGAACACTGAGTTGCAAGCATTCCAGTTGGAGTTCAGTACTACCAGGGTCATCAAGGGAGCCGCACTCGCTGATTTCGTGGCAGAATGGACAGATGCCCCGGTGCTTGAAGAAGGCGAAGATCGGTCGCTCTCGCCAGGAAGTGAGGCGCCTGACGTCTGGGTCATGTATTTCGATGGTGCCTTCGCGCGCCAGGGCGTGGGGGCTGGAGCAGTACTCATCTTGCCCACTCAGGACAAGCTCTACTACGCCGTGCAGCTCTACTTCCAGCATGGCGAGAAGGTCTCCAACAACATTGCAGAATACGAAGGCCTCATAACCGGCCTGAAGGCTGCGGCGACGTTGGGGGTGAAGCGTCTCACTATCAGGGGCGACTCACAGCTCCTCATCAACTTCTCCAACAAGGTATATGAGCCGAAGGACGAGCACATGAAAGCATACCTCGCGGAGGTGCGCAAGATGGAGAAGCAATTTCTGGGCCTGGAGTTGCAGCACGTGCCCCGTGGCACCAACAAGGAAGCTGGCGACATCGCCCGAAGAGTGTCCAAGCGACAGCCCCAGGAACCTGGCATCTTCGAGGAGCGGCACTTCAAGCCATCAGCAATGCCACTGCTTTCAAGAACAGCTCAGCCTCGGGAGGAACTCCCGCAGCCGCCTGCCACAGGAGCCCCAGATTGTGGCCCGACCTCAGGAGAGTGCCTACTCCTAGTGCTGAAGCCCCGGGAGGGATGCTAGACCAAGGAATTCAAGGAATACCTGATGCAAGGGGCATTGCCGGAGAAGGAGGAGGACGCGGAGCACGTGGCCCATCAGGCCACAGCATACAGCATCTAGGACGGTGAGTTATACAGGAAGTGACCAAATGATGTTTCACTGTGTTGTATCTCCAGTGAATAGGGGAAAGAGTTGATAGCTGACATACACGGCGGGGACTATGGGCACCACTTGTCATCGCGAACCCTTGCCGGCAAGGCATTCCGACGTGGATTCTACTGGCCTACGGCGCTCAATGACACGGCTGAGCTGGTGAAGTCCTGCGAGGCCTGCCAATTCCATGCCAAGCAGATCCATCAGCCAGCTCAGGGCCTCCAGACCATCCCACTCTCGTGGCCGTTCATGGTTTGGGGGATGCATATTCTGGGCCCGTTCCCTCGGGCGCCTGGGGGCTATCGATACCTCTACGTCGCCATCGACAAGTTCACTAAGTGGCCGGAGGTTGAGGCCGTCCGTGCCATCCCAGCTGGCTCTGCGGTCAAGTTCATCAAGGGCCTAGTGAGCCATTTTGGGGTCCCCAACCGCATCATCACCGATAACGGCTCGCAGTTCACTAGTAATCTCTTCAAGTCATATTGTGCTAACCTTGGAGCGCAGATCTGCTACGCCTCGGTCGCACACCCCAGGAGCAATGGCCAAGCCGAGCGTGCCAACGCGGAGGTCCTGAGGGGCCTTAAGACCAGGACCTTCAAGAAGAAGCTCGAAGCCTGTGGCAGGGGCTGGCACGACGAGCTCCAGTCCGTGCTGTGGTCGATATGAACCACCACCACCAAGCCAACGGGCGAAACCCCGTTCTTCCTCGTCTGCGAAGCAGAAGCAGTCCTCCCTCACGAGGTCAAGCATCGCTCCGCACGGGGCCTGGCGTTTGATGAGACACAGTAGGACGCCACGCAGGGGATGGACCTCGTGCTGGGGGGAGGACGTCGCCGCGAGGCTGCACTACGGACCTCGTGTAGGTCGTGAGTGTTCTGGACCTTGCTGCATTTGGCATTTTAAATTATCCTAAATATTTAAGACAATTATTAAGAATTATTAACCGTTGCCATTGTAACTTTGCCTCAACGGCGAGCAGAGCGCGCGCAGGGATGCCAGAGCGGAGCGCGCCACGGCCGCCTCAATGACGAGCTACCACGTGGTCAACCTTCTGCCATCAATAAATTTTGACCTTGTTTCTCATCACATTGCTGATTACAATGCAATGAGTAATTGCAAATCTATTCAGACCTATCAAACTAATATGTGTTCATACTTAGCACTGGGCTATAAAAACTACACACTCGAAAATTACTTCATAGTTCCTCTCCTCATCACCCACAAAACTGTTTTTTCTGTCAAGTCGTTCCGCCATGACCGGTAGGAGGAGTTTAGGGTGGACATATAATCAGGCAGCAAAGACCAAGGCCGCGGAAGCACTAGAGAGGTACCGCCACGAAGCCGCAGCCGCAGCAGAGATGTCCCGGCGCATCGCGAAGCCCTCAAACGAGCTATCACGGGCACGCGAGGGCTCTCACAAGCGCATTCGCAGCGTTGGCCATCGCGATGAGCCAGCATTCCTGAAGTCCTTTGCTGGCGACGACGACATTCTCGCTGGCGTCACTACACAGTAGGAGCTAGTCGACGGCTTGATGAAGCTGCTCAAGATCTGTGATGCCTCGGTTGACAAGGCGACCAGCCTCGTCGAGCAACTCATGGATGACAATGTGAAGCTCCTCAAGTTGGTCACCGAGAAGGAGGAGGCTGCCGGCTGGAAGATGTTGCATGAGCAGAGCAGTGCCTCGGAGATGACGCTGAAAGAGGTCGTCGAGGAACTGATGGGTGGCTTGAGGAATCTCCGGATCGAGCGCGAGTAGGAGGTGGAGGAATCCATGGCTGCTTTCAAGCAAAGCCTTGAGGAATTGAAAAAGGAGCTGGAGGATTTTGCTGCCCAGCGATCCATCGACGAGTAGAGACAGTAGCGACCCAGATCATTGTCTGCAATTTCCTTCTTCTCTTGCCCCCGCGTCTTCCGGGCTTTGCCGCATGTGGCATTTTAAATTATCCGGAATATGTAAGACAATTATTATCTGTGCCATTGTAAATTTGTCATCGTATTATCCGTTGCCGTTTTATTTGTGGTCATATTATCCATTGCCCTATGTGGCAATTTAAATTAGGGCGGAATAAGAGTTGAAAACACGAACAAAGAAAATGCTACCATGGGATCACAAGCAAACACCCTCCGTCCAGGTGCTTTAATTAACCCATTAATGGAGAAGTTGTGAGCAAGGCGGACGCGGCTGGTGCATGGAGGTCAAAGAGCTCGATTCCCGGTGAGCATGGGTGGCCTTGCTGCTCGCACGTGTCCCGTCGGAGCCTGTGAGGTGGATAGGATGCATGCGTCCCATCGAGCCTGCGTGGTGGACTGCTCGCACGCGTCCTGTCGAGCCTGCACGGCGGACTTGTGGAGCTTGTCCCGTCTAATCAAACAGCTGCACGCACGCCACCGAGTATGGTTAAATTTCGACACGGATAATATAATACAACCATGTGTGATATTAACGTGTCAGCTTTTTGTTTCAAAAAGGACTTCGTTGGCTACTAATGTGTGCACCTCTTCTCAAACTGAACGATTTTTTTACCACGGCATATATGTGCCATGTCATGAAACCATGCCAAGTTTCATGTTTTTTGGGTGACTTTTTTTATTTACTGGGATTTAAAACTGAGATTCTCATTGTTTCAGGATGACGACAAGTTTGTAATTCATTCTCATTCCTTAAACGAGACTAAACATGCACCCAATGACACATGCACGATTTCCCACCCATTTTGCTTCACTGGAGCATGTGGTTGTAGTTCAAATTTGAATTGTGGACTACATTAAATGCATAGAAAACTTAGTAATTAGTAATATATATATATATAATGGCCAAACGAACCCTGAACAGTTTCAAATTTCAGCTCGACACTCCTATTATTCTATGTTGCCTGTAGAAAAGAAAGTTCAAGGCGAGAAGAGGCATCGATTATCGTTTCACCCACAAGAAGGGCATGTTTCCCTACCGGAGCCACGAGGGTTGCGACATGCTCCTATTTGTAAAAGGATTGTAATATAGCTTCGCCCAAATTGAACAATTATATGTACCATGTAGTGACACCATGCCAAGTTTCATGATTTCCTGGTGAGTTATGGATTTACAGACATTTAAAAACCGAGATTCGCAATGTTTGTGGCCTAGCCAGGACGGCGAGATGGTTGAATTCGTTCCCATTCATTCCATGGGACCTAAACATGCACCCCAAGGAAACATGTACGTTTTTTCTAGACATTTTGGTGCACTGGAGCATGTATTTGTAGTTCGGATTTGAATGATGGACATTAAATACCTAGAAAACTCAATTAATGAATAAAAAAGGTCAAACGACCCTAAATAATTTCAAAGTTCAGCGCGAATCTCCAGTTGTTCCGTGTCGCGTGTAGAAGCAAATATGAGGCTAGAAGAGGGAGCGATTATCGTTTAGCTCAGAAGGGGACACTTTTCCCTATCGAAACCATGAGGGTTCTTGCGACAGGCTCTGGTGGTAAGAGGTTTGTAATAAAGCTTGGCCCAAATTGGCAATGTTTTTACCACAACATATATTTGCCATGACGTGACACCATGCCACCTTTGATGACTTTCTGGTGAGTTTAGGATTTATGGGGACTTAAAAACCAAGATTTGAAATGTTTGAGGACGAGCCAGGACACCGGTACAGTTGTAATTCGTTCCCATTCCTGGCATGAGACCTAAACATGCACCCAAGGATACATATATTTTTTCTAGCCATTTTGGTGAACTGGAGCATGTATTTGTAGTTCAGATTTGAATTATGGACATTAAATGCCTAGGAAACTCAATTAGTGTATAAAAAGGCCAAAGAAACCCAGAATAAGTTTAAATTTCAGCACAGATATCCTGTCTTCCCATGTTTCCCGTAGAAGAAAATACAAGGTGAAAAGAGGCAATGATTACATTTCGCCCACAAGGGGGACATGTTTCCCTATCGGAACCACGAGGCTTCTTTGAGAGAAGCTCCGATTTGTAAGAGGCTTGTAATAAAACTTGTGCCATAATGGACGAAAAAAATTCCTCGACATATAAGTGCAATGTTGTGACACCATGGCAGGTTTCACGATTTTCAGCTTAGTTTTGGATTTACGGGGATTTAAAAACTGAGATTCTTCTCACGAAATGTTTTCAAATAGCACACGGTTCACTCACGAAAGCCGATATTCAATGAAAACTTCGTGGAAACCATATTTTATAGTTCCATAAAAATCTGGAAAAATGTGGGATGTTAAGAAGGTGATGTTTTATTGCGACACAAAATTTCAAGTTGAAAAACATTACGAGATGTGAGCTATGAAAAAGACAAATTCCGCCCTGAATAGTGACATTACTATTCGACACTATTCAACACTGATTTTGTCTTTTTTATAGCTCACATCTTGGAACGTGTTTCAACTTGAAATTTTGTGTGGCAATAAAACATCATCCTCTTAACATCCCGCATTTTTTTAAACTTCAAAACATCTTTTTCTCGTGGTTTTCACCGGTTTCCACCGAATGTTGGTTTCCGTATGATATCCCCCCCCCGCTGCGCGCGCGGTCTGAGTCCTGTGTTCTGACTGGCCAGAACCCAAACCCCACGGATCATACGTGTGCACCATTGGATGCTCCCAGATCGAACGGCAACCCTGAGCCCTTTCGACAGCACATGCAGTACATGGGTAAGCACTGTGCGCATCCGTCATGTAGCTCACGCTTCCTTCTCTACTAGGTTTTCATTCAAAACAGGCTACCGTTTCTCGCCACTCCTCTCATTGGTTTCCCGCCTCTTCTCCCAAATATGCATGATGTAGATGTTCGTTTAATCCTTATAGTTCATCTCATCCAAAATCAATTAGTTTTATAAAAAAAATTATTTTAAGACTCATGGAATTGTGCATTGTAAAGGTAAAAACAAAAGGTAACAATTCATTTAGAATAAAAGGTTTGGGCAATTAAGATATGGAAGATTCTAGAGAACAAAGGAGAAGTGCTTGTGTTTTGAGGTTTGTGGATTATGCTTAAGTTCAACCATGGAGTCTTCTAGATTGTACATGTGGCAGAATCTGGTGGAATGTAGATGATATCCAACGGTCAGTAGTGCTCGGATTTGCCATCTATATACCATCGGATTGGCTTCATCCAATGAGCAACTTTCATAGTTATTTGCACACTATGTAGGTGTATAGATATATAGATATATATATATATAGATGTGTCCCATGCTAGACAAAATAAAGTTTGAGCGCATGCGTGGGACGACCCCCCCCCCCCCGACTGCCGCCACCTCGAAGTTGGGAAACTGACATCATAGGTATTGAACCAGGCTTGGAGTCGGGTATGGTGTTCTGTTTGTAATGTAGTTCGCGTGGCCCATCGAAGTTGTGCATTTGGGATTTAAACACATCATACACCATCGTACCTATACATATTTTCGAGCCGCATGCAGTGTATACGGGGTCTTCTGATCGACCATGTCTCCCTTGTGCGGTTTTTTTGTGATGACACGGATATCTGTGGGCTCCCCGAGTGTGTATATATATATCATCCCTTTGATCGATAATGAGAGGTATGTGTTGGCCATGAATGGATTCCTCCTAGTTCGTGTTAGGGCCGGTCACCATCAATTGTCGGTCAAGCAAAGCTCGAGCTCATGCGTTGTCAGGATTCCCTCCCACATGCTCGGATTGCTGGGTTCGACCTACATCAAACCCTGTGTACGTATCTCGTCCTTAACTACTTTTCCTTCATGGTTGGTGTCTATATCGAGAGGTAGGCACCACATCTAAATTGTACATTATTCTATATTGAAAACACACATCACCCCTTCCCAACGTACATCATTTTGGGCCACATGCAAGAGGTGTTGGTTTTGTGGTCCCTCTCGTGCGATTTTTATGATGGTTCAATCTATTGGCCCAAGCGGTTTATCGACAACAACAACTGTCATTTGACCGAACGAAAGATTCATTGGTCCGTCTTATGGTAGGTCATGGAGACATGCATGTATGACCAAAGTATCGATCATTACGTGCATCCACCCCGCTGACACGAAGTGGGAGGTGGTGGGCCAAGCATCCTAGCTAGGTACGACATTATGTCATTATATATATCCTAGCTAGGTGGTTGTTAGGTGCTTTCGGGTTTGCGAGGCAGGTGCCACCAAAGTTATGCATTGTGTATTTAAAGTTTTAAACATCCCCAATATTCATACATATATTTGGCCACTTCTAGATGATTCTTGACTTCTAGCCCCTCTCATTGATCTTCAATGACGCGCCCAACCATGGGCCCGTGGGGTCAAAGTTGTGCATTGAAATTTTGAACATCACAGACCACCCTTTTCACTCATATATATATTTGGGCCACATGCTGGTGTGGTTGTCTTTTGACCCTCTCTAATGTTATTTTTTGCTGCAAAGACTCTGATGACCCTCAACGGACACGGGGTATAATATCTTAACCGTGTGCGATACAAGTGCGATGTGAATCACCACGACCGCGCAAGCGCGAGCAAATTAAGGTGGAGGTACTGGCTCAACCGTGTGCGATGCAAGTGCGCTGAAATCACCACGACCGCGCAAGCGCGAGCAAATTAAGGTGGAGGTACTGGCTCAACCGTGTGCGATGCAAGTGCGCTGAAATCACCACGATGCAAGCGCGAGCAAAGGGTGGAGGTATTGGCTAAACCATGTGCGATGCAAGTGCACTGAAATCACCACGACCACGCAAGCGTGAGCAAAGAGTGGAGGTACTGGCTTAACCGTGTGCAATGCAAGTGCGCTATAAAACCACCACTTGTGCAAGCTAAAGGCGGGTAAGTTTATTTGGAAATTAGGATGAACCGTGTGCGATAGACCAGCTAGCTAGAAATATAAAAAACAAACTACCCGCCTTGAGCGTTGCAAAAATCGGCGGATCCGCGCCACTTTTCCTTATTATCATACACGCATATTGTTATTGGACCATGCACGATCTTGGGCACTCCCGCCCCGCATCAATTCCTTTACCCAAATTTCAGTAGCCGTCATACTTCAACCGTCGCCCACACTCCTCCAGCACCGACCTTATAGTAAAATTGCAGTAGCCGAGGCATTTGAACCGTCGCCCTCCCTCGTCCACCACCATCTCCACCCACCATTACCAAAATTTTCACTAGCCATGGTGTATCCTCAAACACCCACCCCCTCCACAGTCCCCCACCTACCCCTCCCCCCTCGAACCCTAGCTCGCGGCCGCCGCCGCTGCCAACCCCTGCCGGTCTGCCCGTTCCTCCTAGCTTAGATAATAAAGTTCAGGTTACCCAGTGATTCACATACCGTCGCCCCACTCCCCTGAGTTTTTAGATGAGGCCTGCGGTGTCCCTCCCCGCCAGATCCACATCCCCTGTTCCAGAATGTCGCAGCCTAAGCTCGACCACGTATCCTGGGGAGCCCGATGAGCGTTTGGCCAAGAAGAGGTTTATCATGGCCTCTCCGGCGGACATTGGCGAGGTGGCCGCTGTTTGCCCCGACCTGTCGATCCCAGAGCAACACGTCTCCGTGGAAGTCGGTGAAGACGCTGACTATGTTGCCATGCCGAAGGCTTCATCTAAGCGGGCTAGCGTATTACTGTATCTCGGGAAAGCTGGCTACGACATCAAGCTCGTCCACACCGACGACTTCACGCGGGCCATGTCACGGGTTAAGTGGTCCATCCCCAACCCCTCTGGTTCAACCGTCGTCGATCTCTTTGATGGCCCTGCCGCTGATCTCCTCCGCCAAGTGGTCAAGGATTTTCGAGCTTTATACACCATCGAGACCATTTTGTCACTTCTGAAGGACACGTTCTATGGCGGCGGCTTGGGATCCTCAATTGCCAAGTCAAATCTCATCGACCACGACCACGACCTCGAGGAGGGCACCCACGAAGGTTCTTCCAAGGTGAAACAACCCATCTATGACATTAGAGAGCACACCATGGGTCTGTGCTCTTCCAACTGGAAGGATCCCGTCCATGAAATGTGAGGCAACATTCTATCAGCAAATCTTACCTTTTCTAGCTTGCCAACCCGTACCCTTTGTTGTAGTAGCATTTTCCATGCGGTGCTTTAACTGTACCGTGTTCAATTATTCAGTTATGAAAAATGTATTGTTCAATAGGTCTATGTGATGTTTAAGTATGAATTGTCCACTTTAGTTTCACGAATGGCTATATTTGGTTGTTTATAGTGAGTAGATGCCTTGTTTATCTGTATTTGGTTGTTAGGTTGGTTGGAGTGAGCATTTTTTCAGTTATCGAGCAGATGCCTTGTTTATCTATATTTGTTTATTAGTTTGGTTGCAGTGAGTATTTGTCCAGTTATCAAGCAGATGCCTTGTTTATCTGTATTTGGTTGTTAGGTTGCTTTTTTAGCATTTGCCAAGTTATCAAGCAGATGCCTTGTTTATCTGTATTTGGTTGATAGGTTGTTTTTTTAGCATTTGTCCATTTATCAAGCAGATGCCTTGTTTATCTGTATTTGGTTGTTAGGTTGCTTTTTTAGCATTTGTCCAATTATCAAGCAGATACCTTGTTTATCTTTATCTGCTTGTTAGGTTGGTTGTAGTGAGCATTTGTCCAGTTTTCAAGCATATGCCTTGTTTATCTGTATTTGCTTGTTAGGTTGGTTGCAGTGAGACTCTGTCCAGTTTTCAATGGATATATTTGGTTGTTATACTGGTCATTTATGCCTTGTTTATTTCAGTCATTCACAATGTGGTGTTCATTATGTGCAAGTCGGAACTGTGCCACTCGACTACATCAATACCAGTTTGAACGGCTATATTTGGTTCCAGTTATTCCTGGTGTATTTAACACATGCCCTTTATTTCATTTTTACACATTTATCTAGTGGGATGTCTAAGCATTACCTGCGTTCTATTCATTTTCAACAATACCAGTTTGAATTGCAATATTTGATGGCTGTTAAGCCGGCTGTCGGTAACATTGCCTTCCATTTTATATCTGCTTTAACAGCATGTTGAAACCAACACATTCAAGCTATCATTTGGAGATGATGTTGTTTACCTTTTCTATATTTTTTTGAAGTTAAGATTTCTGTACTTATCATGCCTTTCCACTACTTATTGTGATGCCCCCGATTTGACCGTACACTAATCATACACGCAAATGTGTACGACCAAGATCAGGGACTCACGGGACATACCACAACACAACTCTAGACACAAATAAAATAATACAAGCTTTATATTACAAGCCAGGGGCCTCGAGGGCTCGAATAGAAGAGCTCGATCACAGATGAGTCAGCGAAAGCAACAATATCTGAGTACAGACATAAGTTAAACAAGTAGCCATAAGATGGCTAGTACAAAAGTAGCAATGATCTAAAAGGCAAGGCCTCTTGCCTGGGACCTCCTAACTACTCCTCGAAGCCGAACTCCACATAGCAACATCCTCGGGATCCTCTGACTCCTGGACTCCATCATATGATCGCAATAACCGGGAAAAGGGGAAAAAGAAGTAGCAAAGCAACCGTGAGTACTCATACAAAGTACTCGCAAGCAAGGATCTACACTACATATGCATTGGTATCAATGAAATGGGTAGTATCTGTGGACTGAACTGCAGAATGCCAGAATAAGAGGGGGATAGCTAGTCCTATCGAAGACTACTCTTCTGGCAACCTCCATCTTGAAGCAGTAGAGGAGAGTAGATGGTAAGTTAACCAAGTATCATCGCATAGCATAATCCTACCCGGCGATCCTCTCCTCATCGCCCTGTTAGAGAGCTATCACCGGGTTGTATCTGGCACTTGAAAGGGTGTATTTTATTAAGTATCCGGTTCCAATTGTCATAAGGTCAAGGTACAACTCCGGCTCGTCCTTTTGCCGAGGGACACGGCTGTTCGAATAGATAAACTTCCTTGCAGGGGTGCAACACATAACCCAACATGCTCGATCCCCTTTGGGCGGACACACTTTCCTGGGTCATGCCCGACCTCGGAAGATCAACACGTCCCAGCCCCACCTAGGCACAACAGAGAGGTCAGCACGCCGGTCTAAATCCTATGCACATAGGGGTTTGGGCCCATCGCCCATTGCACACCTGCACATTGCGTGGGCGGCCGGTGAGCAGACCTAGCAACCTGCATTACAAAGGGAGTTGCGTTACGCGGTCCAACCCGGCGCGCGCCGCTTAGTCGCCGACGTCAAGAAGGCTTCGGCTGATACCACGACGTCGAATGCCCATAATTGTTCACGCGTAGTTGGTTAGTGCGTATAGGCCAGTGGCCAGACTCAGATCAAATACCAAGATCTCATTAAGCATGTTAATTGATGTAACCGCGGACGCCGACCAGGGCCATGCCCACCTCTCTCCTAGGCGGTCTCAACCTTCCATGTCGCTCCGCCACAAAGTAACCATCAGGGGGCTGTCGGGAACCCAGGCCCATCACTACCTGGATGGAACCACCTGCCCCTTCAGCCCCCATCTCTGAACAGTAACATATGTAAAAGTATATAGTATATATACCCGTGATCACCTCCCGAAGTGATCACGACCCAGTAGTATAGCATGGCGGACGGACAAGAATGTAGGGCCTCTGATGGAATACTAGCATCCTATACTAAGCATTTAGGATTGCAGGTAAAGGTAACAACAGTAGTAGCAAAGACAGGCTATGCATCAGGATAGGATTAACGGAAAGCAGTAACATGCTACACTACTCTAATGCAAGCATTAGAGAGAAGTGATGACCCACAAGTATAGGGGATCGCAACAGCTTTCGAGGATAGAGTATTCAACCCAAATTTATTGATTCAACGCAAGGGGAGCCAAAGAATATTCTCAAGTATTAGTAGCTGAGTTGTCAATTCAACCACACCTGGAAACTTAGTATCTGCAGCAAAGTGTTTAGTAGCAAAGTAATATGATAGTGATGGTAACGGTAACAAAAGAGTAACGAAAGCAAAGTAATGTTTTTGGTATTTTGTAGTGATTGTAACAATAGCAACGAGAAAGTAAATAAGCGTAAACCAATATATGGAAAGCTCGTAGGCATCGGATCAATCATGGATAATTATGCCGGATGTGGTTCATCATGTAACAGTCATAACATAGGGTGACACAGAACTAGCTCCAATTCGTTAATGTAATGTAGGCATGTATTCCGAATATAGTCATACATGCTTGTGGAAAAGAACTTGCATGACATCTTTTGTCCTACCCTCCCGTGGTAGCGGGGTCCTAATGGAAACTAAGGGATATTAAGGCCTCCTTTTAATAGAGAACCGGAACAAAGCATTAGCAAATAGTGAATACATGAACTCCTCAAACTACGGTCATCACTGGTAAGTATCCCGATTATTGTCACTTCGGGGTTAACGGATCATAACACATAATAGGTGACTATAGACTTGCAAGATAGGATCAAGAACTCTCATATATTGATGAAAACATAATAGGTTTAGATCTGAAATCATGGCACTCGGGCCCTAGTGACAAGCATTAAGCATAGCAAAGTCATAGCAACATCAATCTCAGAACATAGTGGATACTAGGGATCAAACCCTAACAAAACTAACTCGATTACATGATAAATCTCATCCAACCTATCACCGTCCAGCTAGCCTATGATGGAATTACTCACGCATGGCGGTGAGCATCATGAAATTGGTGATGGAGGATGGTTGATGATGACGACGGTGACGAATCCCCCTCTCTGGAGCCCCGAACGGACTCCAGATCAGCCCTCCCGAGAGGTTTTAGGGCTTGGCGGTGGCTTCGTATCGTAAAACGTGATGAAATCTTCTCACTTATTTTTTCTCCCCGAAAGAAGATATATAGAGTTGGAGTTGGGGTTGGGAGGTCTCCAGGGGGCCCACGAGGTAGGGCGCGCGCCCTAGGGGGGGCGCCCCCACCCTCGTGGAAAGGGTGTGGGTTCCCTGGTCTTCATCTTTGGCGAGGATTTTTTTATTATTTATTGTAAGATATTCCGTGGAGTTTTAGGTTATTCTGAGAACTTCTGTTTTCTGCACATAAAACAACATCATGGCAATTCTGCTGAAAACAGCGTCAGTCCGGGTTAGTTTCATTCAAATCATATAAGTTAGAGTCCAAAACAAGGGCAAAAGTGTTTGGAAAAGTAGATACGACAGAGACGTATCAACTCCCCCAAGCTTAAACCCTTGCTTGTCCTCAAGCAATTCAGTTGAGAAACTGAAAGAAATAAAGAAAAACTTTTACAAACTCTGTTTGTTCTTGTTGTTGTAAATATGTCAAGCTAGCATTCAAGTTTTCAGCAAAGATTATAACTAACCATATTTGCAATAATTTTCAAGTCTCATGATTACCCATATCAATAGAATAATCAACTAGCAAGCCATAATAATAAATCTTGGATGACAACACTTTCTCAAAACAATCATAATATGATATAACAAGATGGTATCTCGCTAGCCCTTTCTGAGGCTACAAAACATAAATGCAGAGCACCTTTAAAGATCAAGGACTGACTAGACATTGTAATTCATGGTAAAAGATATCCAATCATAGTCACACCCAATATAAATTAACAGTGATGAATGCAAATGACAGCTGCGCTCTCCAGCTAGTGCTTTTAATAAGAGGGTGATGACTCAACATAAAAGTAAATAGATAGGCCCTTCGCAGAGGGAAGCAGGGATTTGTAGAGGTGCCAGAGCTCGGTTTTGAAATAGAGATAATTAACATTTTGAGCGGTATACTTTCATTGTCAACATAACAACCAAGATATGGCGATATCTTCCATGCTACACACATTATAGGCGGTTCCCAAACAGAATGGTAAAGTTTATACCCCCCCTCCACCAACAAACATCAACCCATGGCTTGCTCGAAACAACGAGTGCCTCGAACATACATCAGGTCCCAGGGGCAGTTTTGTTTTGCAATTATTTTTGATTTAGTTTGTATAAAGCATGGGACTGGGCATCCCGGTGACCAGCCATTTTCTCATGAGTGAGGAGCGGAGTCCACTCCTCTTGAGAATAAACCGCCTAGCATGGAAGATACAGGCAGCCCTAGTTGATACATGAGCTATTCGAGCATACAAAACAGGATGATTATTTGAAGGTTTAGAGTTTGGCACATACAAATTTACTTGGAACGGTAGGTAGATACCGCATATAGGAAGGTATAGTGGACTCATCTGGAATAACTTTGGGGTTTAAGGGATTGGATGCACAAGCAGTATTACCGCTTAGTACAGGTGAAGGCTAGCAAAAGACTGGGAATCGACTAGCTAGAGAGCGACAACAGCCATGTACATGCATTAAAATTAATAAACATTGGATGCAAGCATGAGTAGGATATAATCCACCATGAACATAAATACCGTGAAGGCTATCTTGATTTGTTTCAACTACATGCGTCAACATGTGCCAAGTCAAGTCACTTAAATCATTCAAAGGAGGATACCACCCCATCATACCACATCATAACCATCTCAATAGCATGTTGGCACGCAAGGTAAACCATTATAACTCATAGCTAATCAAGCATGGCACAAGCAACTATGATCTCTAATTGTCATTGCAAACATGTTTATTCATAACAAGCTGAATCAAGAACGATGAACTCATCATATTTACAAAAACAAAAGAGGTCGAGTTCGTACCAGCTTTTCTCATCTCAGCCAGTCCATCATATATCATCATAATTGCCTTTCACTTGCACGACCGAATGATGTGAATAATAATAAGAGTGCACGTGCATTGGACTAAGCTGGAATCTGCGAGCATTCAATAAACAGGAGAAGACAAAGCAATATGGGCTCTTGGTTAAATCAACAATAAAGCATATAAGAGCCACTTCAACAATTTAATCATGGCCTTCTCCTACTGACCCCCAAAGAAAAGAAAAGAAATAAAACTATTTACACGGGAAATAAAACTGACCCCCAAAGAAGAACAGGAAATCTTTTTGGGTTTTCTTTTTAATTACTACTACAAGCATGGAAATTAAACTGATTAAAAGCTACAACTAATTTTTTTGGTTTATCTTAAGGTTTATTAAACACACAAGAAGAAAGCATAAATGGAAATAAACTAGTGAGGGAGTCCCGGATTAGGGGGTCTCTGGACAGCCGGACTATATCCTTTGGCCGGACTGTTGGACTATGAAGATACAAGGTTGAAGACTTCGTCCCGTGTCCGGATGGGACTCTACTTGGCGTGGAAGGCAAGCTAGGAAATACGGATATGCATATCTCCTCCTTTGTAACCGACCTTGTGTAACCCTAGCCTCCTCCGGTGTCTATATAAACCGGAGGGTTTTAGTCCGTAGGACAACATACAATCATACCATAGGCTAGCTTCTAGGGTTTAGCCTCTCTGATCTCGTGGAATATCAACTCTTGTACTACTCATATTATCAAGAATAATCAAGCAGGACGTAGGGTTTTACCTCCATCAAGAGGGCCCGAACTTGGGTAAAACATCGTGTCCCCTGCCTCCTGTTACCATCCGCCTTAGACGCACAGTTCGGGACCCCCTACCCGAGATCCGCCGGTTTTGACACCGACATTGGTGCTTTCATTGAGAGTTCCTCTGTGTCGTCATCATGAGGCTTGATGGCTCCTTCGATCATCGATAGCGATGCAATCCAAGGTGAGACTTTTCTCCCCGGACAGATCTTTGTATTCGGCGGCACCGCACTGCGGGCCAACTCGCTTGGCCATCTAGAGCAGATCGAGAGCTACGCCCCTGGCTATCAGGTCAGATTTGGAAACTTGAACTACACAGCCGACATCCATGGAGACTTGATCTTCGACAGATTCGAGCCCTTGCCGAGTACGCTGCACGGTCACGATGAGCACGACTTAGCTCTACCATCAGACAGTGTTCGGGAGATCGCACTGGTGACCGCTCCGACCCTCAAATCGAAGGCAATTGCGCCATCCAGTGACGGGTGGATAGACCCCTCTGCGGAGGCCACACTCTCATCGGAGATCGAGCCGGGTATCAACCATACCCTTCACGAGAGCAGTGACGCCAAACTGTCGGATTCTTCCCCGGCCACGGACTCCGAACCGCCTGTGCCCGTGCCTATCGAATCCAACTGGGCACCGATCATGGAGTTCACCACCGAGATAATCTTTCAGCACTCGCCCTTCGGCAACATACTGAACTCATTAAGGTCTCTCTCTCTCTGTCAGGAGAGCCCTGGCCGAACCATGTCCGGCAGAATTGGGATGCGGATGACGAAGAAATTCGCTGCCCACCCACCACCCACTTAGTAGCCACTGTCAACGATTTGACCGACATTCTCGACTTCGACTCTGAAGAAATCGACGGTATGGACGACGATGCAAGAGACGAACAGGAACCACTGCCCACAGGGCACTGGACGCCCACTTCATCATATGATGTATACATGGTGGACACACCCAAAGAAAACGACGAAGAACGGAAGGACGCAGCGAGGGGTTGTTCCCTCGAGAAGCAGTCAAAGCGGCGGCGTAAGTGCCGCTCCAAATCCCGCCTCGGCAGAAGCAGCGATCATATAAACCCAACGATAGAGCAAGGCGAGCCAGCGGACGACGAACATGGCATTGAACCATCGTCTGACCACGGCAACACAGAGAATCAAACCGAACAACTCGACTGCGTCGAAGATAACAGTCTGGATAACATCACACCGGACAGGCACCCGGAGCAACAGAATACCCATAAAAGGCTTGTTGCCACTGCGAGGAGTCTGAAAAAGCAGAAGCAAAGGCTCAGGGCTGCACAAGACACACTCGGAATCAGATGGAGTGAAGTACTCAACACTGAAGTGAAATACGGCGGTAATCGCCACACCAAGAGCTACCCGAAGCGAAAGTTGCTACCGGAATTCGATGAGGAGGCCTTAGATCCCCCGCAATCAAAAAACAAAACGGCCATCCGATCGGATAGACAACCTCGTGGCCAACATAGAGCGGCAAACGACGCCGCACATAAGCCAGTACGCGATCCGCGTGAGGGCTCGCATCAAAAGGACGGCGCAACCAGATCCATCTACGGGCCACGCAAGCGCGCCCCAGCATGCAATGCAACACAACAAACATCCCAACACCACGGTACACCCAAATACAGGGGTGCCGCACACCCCCTATGTTTCACCGATGAGGTGCTGGACCACGAATTTCCAGAGGGATTCAAACCCGTAAACATGGAGGCGTACGACGGAACGACAGACCCTGGGGTCTGGATTGAGGACTACATCCTCCATATCCATATGGCTCGAGGAGACGATCTCCACGCCATCAAGTACTTACCCCTCAAGCTCAAAGGGCCAGCTCGGCAATGGCTTAAAAGCCTCCCCGAAAACTCCATTGGAAGCTGGGAAGAGCTCGAAGACGCTTTTCGGGCAAATTTTCAAGGGACCTATGTCCGACCACCGGATGCAGACGATTTGAGTCATATAACTCAACAGCCCGGAGAGTCAGCCCGAAAGCTTTGGATCAGGTTCCTCACTAAAAAGAACCAAATAGTCGACTTCCCGGACGCCGAAGCCTTAGCAGCTTTTAAGCACAGCGTTCGAGACAAGTGGCTTTCCAGACACCTCGGCCAAGAAAAGCCGAGAACAATGGCAGCATTAACAAGCCTCATGACCCTCTTTTGTGCGGGCGAGGATAGCTGGTTAGCCCGATGCAGCACCAGCGACCCAAGTACATCCGAAGTCAGGGACGAAAATGGGAAACCACGACGCAACAAAAACAAGCGCCGGAATAAAGAAGACAACCCGAAGAGCACGGCGGTAAACACCGGATTTAGAAGCTCTCGGCCAGGTCAACAAAAGCTGCCCTCCAAAGGCAACAGAGACGAACTGTCCACCTAAACAAGATTCTGGATAAAATATGTCAGATCCACAACACCCCCGATAAGCCTGCAAATCATACCCATAGAGAATGTTGGGTTTTCAAGCAGTCCGGCAAGCTCAACGCCGAACATAAGGGGCAGGATACACCAAGCGAAGACGAGGACGAGCCTCGCAAGCAAAGCACTGGGGAACAGAAGAAATTCCCACCAGAAGTCAAAACAGTAAACGTGTTACACGTAACAAAGGGGAGAAACAAAGCAGCACTCCTAGTGACACATGCCCCAGGGCCTATCACCGCAGAGTTCTGCCACTGGTCGTCCCAACCGATCACCTTTGACCATAGGGATTACTCGCAAGTATCCGGCATGCAGGATGGGCTGCCTTGGTATTAGACCCAATAATTGACGGATACCACTTCACACGAGTCCTGATGGACGGCGGCAGCAGTTTAAACCTGATATATCAGGACACAGTCCGCAAAATGGGGATAGAGCCAACAAAAATTCGCTGCAGCAATACTACCTTTAAAGGAGTAACACCAGGCCCAGAGGCCCATTGCACGGGCTCCCTGCTACTAGAGGTTATATTCAGCTTTCCCGATAACTTCCGCAGCGAAAATTTAACGTTCCACATCGCTCCGTTCCAAAGTGGTTATCAAGCACTACTCGGACGCAAAGCTTTCGCTCGCTTTAATGCAATACCGCATTACGCTTCTCTCATGCTTAAGATGCCCGGTCCACGTGGCATCATTACAGTAAATGGAAGTATTGAGCACTCCTTGCGTGCAGAAGACCGTGCGGCTGCCTTGGCAGCCGCACACTAAAACGGCCTCACCAACTAAAGCATCT
This sequence comes from Triticum urartu, assembly GCF_056163025.1. NCBI lineage: Eukaryota > Viridiplantae > Streptophyta > Magnoliopsida > Poales > Poaceae > Triticum > Triticum urartu. The sequence continues at coordinate 383,346,764 of NC_141875.1, read as the reverse complement.
GACAGGTCGTTAAGACCAGGGACGCGGTTGGACGAGTCCGACACAGCTATATGTAATTGATACAGGTTTGATGGCTATACCCCTATTACAATACAAGCGGCTCAACACGCGCAAACAAGTGGCAATTAGGCTCAACTTTACTCATTTTGAACTATACATGGTTTATTTAGTATGACCTACCTTTTGCAAGACAACTTTTCAATTAAGTTCCTTTCTTTTTCAGATGACCATCGTGCTACACCCGTCCAGAATATGGCACAACGGAGACACAGGCGCATACATGTAGCAGGGACCCGTTCCAAGGATTCTTTTTAGATTAAGACCCTGCGTAAACCTTTTTTACTGTCTCTTGTTGATACACATCCCTCGGATTCTCAGTACAATTGAGAAGGATGCTGACGTATTGGAATGTGGCCACGTCAAAATATTGCACGTACCTGGACACCAGGGGCTTATTACAAAGGGCACTATTTAGGCCCGGTTTACATCGTAAAGACCGAATACCTTAAGGAGTGTTCGGCATCGTGAGTTTGGCCTTATATGCATCAGCTCCGAATCATGTCTTTGGTCAAATGTTGGGTTTGCCCGGCTCCTGTGTTTTGCTGCCTTACGTTCCGCTCTATCGTCTAAGGCGGCACCAGGAGAACTACTGCGATTGTGCCCTGGTTCATCCGGACGAGCACCTCAGTAGAGAAAGCCGAAAACTGACTGTCATGATATAGCGTGAGACTGGTCAACCACTCGATGACCTAGCGGAATCTTCGGGATTCCTCCGCCTTAACGAAGGGCCGTTTCCCGGCCAGGCATATACGCGCCCTGAATCCGGATGAGCGCGGAGCCACCAGGGGCTATATAGTAGCCCCACTGTCAAACTCCTCTGGCTAAGTGAAAGTGTTAAAGCATTATAGTCCGATTGCCTAGTTCGCTGCGCTATCACCTCCTTAATGGACCAAGATGTTGGATCAAGTGTGAACATGTGTCTTCTACGAACACCCCCACATTATATGCGTGGGGGCTGAAGTCAACGACTGCCATCTTTCAGGTTATATACATATATACATAAACGGCCGCACAGGAGGCATCATAGTACTTCTGGCAAAAGTATAAATACAGCCTTGATAAATTCAATAAAACATTGTTCTTACAATGGGAATACATGTCACTTAAACATAATATTCTTCGAGCAAAGAGCCTCTATTAAACGAGCGCCTTCAAGAACTTCTTCAAAGTAGTGCTCAGCGGCCACTCGGCCTATGGCCGAACCCTGTGCCGCAACAGTGGTGGCATCCATCTCTGCCCAGTATGTTTTGACACGGGAAAGGGCCATCCGCGAGCCCTCTATGCACGCCGACCTCTTTACAGCATCGATGCGTGGCACAGCACCAAGGAATTGTTGCACTAAGCTAAAGTAGCTATTCGGCCTTGGCCCTCCCGGCCACAGATGATCCACAACGGACCTCATGGCAAGTCCGGATAATCTATGGAGCTCGGCCCAACCGGTCAATCGCTCATTCAGCAACAGAGGACGGACTGGAGCGTGAAACTGTGACCAGAATAGCTTCTCCACTTCAGGACCTTTCTGATCCTTGAAGTACTCGGCCGCATCAGCAGCACTTGCAGCCAAATCCATGTACTCATCCGCGGAACTCCATAACCGGTCTAGAGGAGCATATTTTGGATCTCCAAACTTAGTCTGCAACAAGAAGGGCTTCCCAGAAACGATATCCGCAGCTTGATTCAGCTCCTCCTTCGTCGCTCTAATTTTGGAGCGGGCTTCCTTGGCAGCCACCCGGGCCTTCTCCAGGTCCGTCGCCTTCGCCCGGTTCTCCTCTTCAAGAAGCCGGTAACTGTCAGCAGCATCTTTTAACTCCACGACCATCTTGGCAATTTTTTCTTTGCTCTCGAAATGTGCGGCCTGTTCGGCCCTTAAACCCTCGGCCGCCTTTAAAGCGGCCGCACTGCTGCTCCTCGCGTGCTCCTTGGCTTGGGAAAGTTCCGCCCGAAGGGTCTCCATGGTGGCAGCTCCATCTGCAGTAACAACATATTAAAGATACTCGCATCATGCTGCTCTTACTATGTGACGATCACTAGAAAAATCACTGACCATGTGCCTCGTCAAGCCGCTTGTTGACAAGCACGATCTCGGCATCTGCCGCATCCAGTAGCCGCTTTAGTTTGGCAAACCCATCAGTCCGGCTAGCCACTGGAGCTTCAACCACCTGCAGATAAAGGCGGTCTGGTTATTACCTGGGACTATGATCCTCTGTTTGCCGCCGTTCTCGACGACAACCAGAGTCTCAGGGGCTACTATCTGCATGGGCATACCTAACATATGCGGTACTATTAAAGGCATACATTATTTTACGTACCTCGAAGCCTTTCAGCAGATTCATAAAAGCTTCCTGCAAACCGCTTTCGGCGGATGAAATCCTTTCAATTACCGTACCCATTAGCGGACGATGCGCTTCCGAGACGATAGCTTCCCCAGAAGATCCTTCAGCGCGTCCGACCGCACACAGTACGGACCCTTGTTGTCGCTCTCCTCAGGAGCCGGATACTGGGGATGCCGGGCAGCCAAAGGGTTATCCTCTGGCGATATTGGATCCGGAGATACCCTTCGCGACGACAATTCAAGGTCGCCTGCTTCTTGAGCTAGGGAGTCCGGGGGAGGCATTTCGCTCTCCATCATCTCTGGAAGAAGATCCCCTGAAGATGAACTCTGTCGAGAAGGGCTGCGATCCGGACAACAATTTACAAGCATCGGTTAAGTAAGGTAGGATATCTTCACTATTAAGTACTTTTTGATTACTTACAGCTCGGTAGAGGGCTGATCCCCGCGCGAACATTGTGCGGCAAGAATACCCTCCGAAGCAGGACCCTCTAGCGGAGATTTCTTCTCCCGTTTGGAAACCTTAGTTTCCGGATCTTCAGAGGTAGTCCTCTTCCTTCCCCGGGGAGAGAAAATGTCAGATTCTTCCCCTTGGTTATCCTCCCTCACGGAGATGCTCATTCCCTCGATTTGAATAGGTAGCGATGGAGGCCCGCTTTCGCTCTCTTTATTCCCCCCTTCATCTTCCTTTGAGGGCACTAGACAAGGTGCTGGCTCAAGCATCTTTTCCAGCACCGGATTGTCCAAGCCTTCAGGAAGGGGGGCCGAACACCGGATCATCTTTGCCTTTGTTATCCAGTCCTGGTCAAAGAGCGATTCTTCAGAATGATGTCATAATAAATAAAAGGACAGTGTGTTCGGCCATGGGATTACTTACTTGGGCAGCAGGGCGGTTGCAGCTCAAGCCCGCGTCCTTGGTAGTGTCCGGACACTCTATTTGGGGTCCGAAGAACGATTTGTACATCTCCTCGTGCGTCATGCCGAGGAAATTCTGAATAGTGCGCGGTCCTTCCGGGTTGAAATTCCACATGCGGAGGGGCCGGCGTTTGCAAGGCTGGACTCGACGAACCAGCATACTTGCATTACCATAACCAGACTGAAATCTCCCTCGAAGAGATCTCGGATACGGCTCTGCAGTATTGGCACATCCTTGGCTGGACCCCAGCTCAGCCCCCTGCTGACCCATGACATCAGTTGTGGTGGAGGGCCCAAGCAAAAGGTGGGGGCAGCTACCCACTTGGCACTTCGGGGAGCTATGACGTAAAACCACTCCCGTTGCCACAATCCAGACACCTCTGGAAAGGAACCCTTTGGCCATGGAGCGCCAGCAATTTTGTTTATTAGAGCACCTCCGCACGCTGCGTACTGCCCCTCGACCATCCTCGGCTTCACATCGAAGGTCTTGAGCCACAGGCCGAAGTGAGGGGTAATGCGGAGGAAGGCCTCACAAACGACAATAAATGACGAGATGTGAAGAAGGGAATCCGGGGCCAGATCGTGAAAATCCAGCCCATAATAGAACATAAGACCCCTAACAAAGGGAGCCAGAGTGAGGCCTAGTCCTCGGAGGAAGTGGGAGACGAACACAATGCTCTCGTTGGGTTCGGGAGTAGGGACAACCTACCTTCAGGCGGGCAGCCTATGCGAAATTTCGGCGGTCAGATATCTGGCCTCCCTCAACTTCTTGATATCCTCCTCCGTGACGGAGGAAGGCATCCACCGGCCTTGAAGGCTGGATCCGGACATGATTGAAGGTCCGAAGCACCTGACCTGGGCCTTGGGTGTTAGAACTCGAGGCGGGGGAAGGATTCGATTGAGCACGGGAGGGAAAAAAGAAAAAGCCTTGTCCCTTTATAAAGGGGATGAATATCAGGCGTCCTCCTCGTGGCCGTTCGAGACTTACCTAAGATCTAGGAGTCATACCAACAGGCACGGTTGGGTTACCCACGTTTGTATTGATGAGAATCCCGTGATAAGGGGAACACGATCTCTGCTTTGACAAGATGTGTCAAGAAACCTCCTCACGTTATGTGCGGGGCTGGTTAAAGAAAAATGGTTCACATAATTACCGGGCCGTGGCGTGATGTCGTGCTGCCAAAACGTGTCAGCAGATTAGATTTATGGAAATATTATTTTCTCTACGGTGGTATGTGGAACCTATTTTGCAGGGTCGGACACTATCCTTGTATTCAAACTCTTCCGTGGTGTATTCGGAGGAGGAACCCGCCTTGCAATGCTGAAGACAACACTGCGCGCCGGACTCATCGTAATTGAAGCCTGGTTCAGGGGCTACTGAGGGAGTTCTGGATTAGGGGGTCTCCGGACAGCCGGACTATATCCTTTGGCCGGACTGTTGGACTATGAAGATACAAGATTGAAGACTTCGTCCCGTGTCCGGATGGGACTCTACTTGGCGTGGAAGGCAAGCTAGGCAATACGGATATGCATATCTCCTCCTTTGTAACCGACCTTGTGTAACCCTAGCCTCCTCCGGTGTCTATATAAACCGGAGGGTTTTAGTCCGTAGGACAACGTACAATCATACCATAGGCTAGCTCCTAGGGTTTAGCCTCTCTGATCTCGTGGTAGATCAACTCTTGTACTACTCATATTATCAAGAATAATCAAGCAGGATGTAGGGTTTTACCTCCATCAAGAGGGCCCGAACCTGGGTAAAACATCGTGTCCCCTGCCTCCTGTTACCATCCGCCTTAGATGCACAGTTTGGGACCCCCTACCCGAGATCCGCCGGTTTTGACACCGACAACTAGCATGGATGATACAATGAAAAAGTATGAGCACCGACATCTAGCAATGAGTGTGTGTGAACATAAATGTACTGTAGGTGAGAAATACGTACTCCCCCAAGCTTAGGCTTTTGGCCTAAGTTGGTCTATGGCCATGACTGGCCTGGCTGATATCCATAATAATAGTTGGGGTCGTACTACGATGAGGAAGAAGAAGGCTCCGATTGCCACTAGCTGGCAATCATCTCCGGATCCCACTGATAGTTAGACTGTCATGAAGGATCAAATTGTGGTTCCCGTTCTGGCTCCTCGGCTGGTCCAGGGTTCCGGTAGGCGTGAAGAGCCGTCAACGGAACAAGGTACGTGCCTATAGTCAAATCAAACAAAGAAGGAGCAGGCAAGGTAATAGTCTCAGGATGATGTTTATTAAAGAACAATTGATATTTAAGCTCTCCTGCCCTATTCTTAATAATAAAATCATGTGCCACCATACTTTCATAATCTAGATAAACACGAGGTAGCACTTTTTCTTCCTTCTCAGCATGCCTAATAGGTATGTTAAAATGTGCAGCTAGGCGTGTAGCATAGATGCCTCCAGAGATGGGGCCCTTTGTACGGTTCAGACTTAACCGTTTAGCAATAATACCGCCCATACTAAAAGTGTTATCACTGTATAAACCTTGGAGTAAAATAATAATATTAGGGATACTAAGGTTTCCACAGTTTCCGTGACCAATTAAGAAATGACTAGCAAATAATGCAAAGTAACGTAAGACAGGAAAATGTATGCTAGTGATTCGTGCATCGGAAACCTTCCTAGTTTCCCCTACAGTGATAGTATCAATGAATCCCTCCACATCATCACGATGTGGTTCTTCTGTCTTGCCCCCAAAAGGGACTAAACAAATCCGACAGAAATCATAAAGTGACATCTCCTTATGCTCATCATATAAATGAAATTCCACCATAGGTGGTGAGTTCTTAGAATGAAAATGAAAGTTTTGCACAAAGGTATTTGTGAGCAAGAGATACTGATCGCATTGGTCATGGAGAAAAGTGGTAAGGCCTGCAGTCTGAGCCAACTCATGAAAATCTTCATAAATCCCGGCTACTCTTAAGAAATCCTCGGAAGGCCATTCACATGCCCGAACCTCCGCGGTGCGCGGCAAATTATACTTAGGCTTCGGTGCCTTTTCCTTCGAGCTTTGGCTCGATGAGCCCCTCAATAATCTCCTCATCATTTTCTGAAAAATTCTGAAATTTTTAGTAACTTCAAAATAGAAGTAAATCAAACTCAATAATATTGATAGCAACCACTCCTACAAGTGCCTAGGGCCTATATCATGCATCAAAACTACTTTTGACCATATAAATTTGACATGCAAGCTCAAGAACAGGGTCACCTAAGCAGCAAAAATTTGCAATGAATAGAGCACTAGAACAAAAACTAATTGGACCAATGGAGGAGTCACATACCAAGGAACAATCTCCCCAAGCAGTTTTGTGAGAGGTGCTTTGAGCAAGGAGATCGAAAATGGCAGCAAAGAGGGCTGGAGCTCGTGCTTGAGTTGGTTTTTCATGTTTGTGGGAGGAAGAAGAAGAGGATGGGTGCAAGAATAAGTGGAGGAGGGCCACCGTGGGCCCACAAGGCAGGGGGTGCACCCTAGAGGGGTGGGCGTGCCCTCCACCCTCGTGGCAAGGTGGTTGGCCCCCTGGTGTGATTTTTGCACCATAAATCCTCAAATATTCCCGAAAAATCATATTAAATTGGCATGTCATTCTGAGGACTTTATTTTCGGGACATTTTTTATATTGCATGGATAAATCAAGAAACAGACAGAAAAATACTATTTTTACTTTATTTCAACTAAATAACAGAAAGTATAGAGAGGGTACAGAAGGTGTGCTTCTAGTTTCATCCATCTCATGCTCGTCAAAAGGAATCCACTAACAAGGTTGATCAAGTCTTGTTAACAAACTCATTCCGATTAACATGAAACCGGAGAAATTTCGAATAACACTAGGTTACCTCAACGGGGATATGCACATCCCCAATAAATAAGTATATCATATTTCTTCTTGACAGTAGGAAGAGGAAATTCAAAACCTCCAAATATAATCGATGGAATTTTTTTGATAGAATTGATACTATGAACTTGAGGTTGTTTCCTCGAAAAGTGTACCGTATGCTCATTACCATTAACATGGAAAGTGACATTGCCTTTGTTGCAATCAATAACAGCCCCTGCAGTATTAAGAAAAGGTCTTCCAAGAATAATAGACATACTATAGTCCTCGGGAATATCAAGAATAACAAAGTCCGTTAAAATAGTAACGTTTGCAACCACAACAGGCACATCCTCACAAATACCGACAGGTATAGCAGTTGATTTATCAGCCATTTGCAAAGATATTTCAGTAGGTGTCAACTTATTCAAGTCAAGTCTACGATATAAAGAGAGAGGCATAACACTAACACCGGCTCCAAGATCACATAAAGCAGTTTTAACATAGTTTCTTTTAATGGAGCATGGTATAGTAGGTACTCCTGGATCTCCAAGTTTCTTTGGTATTCCACCCTTAAAAGTACAATTAGCAAGCATGGTGGAAATTTCAGCTTCTGGTATCTTTCTTTTATTTGTAACAATATCTTTCGTGTACTTAGCATAAGGATTCATTTTGAGCATATCAGTCAATCGCATACGCAAAAAGATAGGTATAATCATTTCAGCAAAGCGCTCAAAATCCTCATAATCTTTTTTCTTGGATGGTTTGGGAGGAAAAGGCATGGGTTTCTGAACCCAAGGCTCTCTTTCTTTACCATGTTTCCTAGCAACAAAGTCTTTCTTATCATAACGTTGATTCTTTGATTGTGGGTTATCAAGATCAACAGCAGGCTCATTTTCTACATCATTATCATTACTAGGTTGAGCATCATTATGAACATCATCATTAACATTTTCATTAGGTTCATGTTCATTGCCAGATTATGTTTCGGCATCAGACATAGATATACCATTTGGATTATCAGGTGGTTCAGCAATAGGTTCACTAGAAGTTTGCACAGTTCTATCATTTTTCTCTTTCTTCCTTTTAGAAGAACTAGGTGCATCAATATTATTTCTCTGAGAATCTTGCTCAATTCTCTTAGGGTGGCCTTCAGGATACAAAGGTTCTTGAGTCATTCTACCAGTTCTAGTAGCCACTTTAACATCATAATCATTTTTCTTACTATTCATCTCATTGAGCAATTCCTTTTGAGCTTTAAGTACTTGTTCTACTTGAGTGGTAACCATAGAAGCAAGTTTGCTAACAAGTTTAAGTTCACCTCTAATATTAGCCATATAATCACCCAAATATTTAATCATATCAGCATCTTGTTTTAATTGTCTACCAAAATAAGCATTGAAGTCTTCTTGCTTAAACATAAAATTATCAAACTCATCCAAGCATTGACTAGCAATTTTAGCAGGAGGGATTTCAGCTTTATCATATCTATAGAGAGAATTTACCTTTACTACATGTGTCGGGTTATCGAGGTCTGGAGGTTCTTCAATAAGTAAAGGATCAAGATCATATGTTTCTTCGGCAGGCGGTAAATTAAGACCATGTATTTCTTCAATAGGAGGTAAATTCTTAACATCTTCAGCTTTAATACCTTTTTCTTTCATAGATTTCTTTGCCTCTTGCATATCTTCGGGACTAAGAAATAGAACACCTTTCTTCTTCGGAGTTGGTTTAGGAATAGGATCATTAATTGGAGCAGGAGCTGGCTCAAGAGGTGCCCAATTATTTTAATTTGTCAACATATTATTCAATAAGATTTCAGCTTCATCCGGTGTTCTTTCCCTGAAAAGAGAACCAGCACAACTATCCAGGTAATCTCTAGAAGCATCGGTTAGTCCATTATAAAAGATATCATGTATTTCATTTTTCTTAAGAGGGTGATCAGGCAAAGCATTAAGTAACTTGAGAAGCCTCCCCCAAGCTTGTGGGAGACTCTCTTCTTTAATTTGCACAAAGTTGTATATTTCCTTTAAAGCAGCTTGTTTCTTATGAGCAGGGAAATATTTAGCAGAGAAGTAGTAAATCATATCCTGGGGACTACGCACACAACCAGGATCAAGAGAATTAAACCATATCTTAGCATCACCCTTTAATGAGAACGGAAATATTTTAAGGATATAAAAGTAGCAAGATCTCTCATCATTAGTGAATAGGGTGGCTATATCATTTAATTTAGTAAGATGTGCCACAACAGTTTCAGATTCATAGCCATGAAAAGGACCAGATTCAACTAAAGTAATTATATCAGGATCAACAGAGAATTCATAATCCTTATCAGTAACACAGATAGGTGAAGTAGCAAAAGTAGGGTCAGGTTTCATCCTAGCATTTAGAGATTGCTTATTCCATTTAGCTAATAACCTTTTGAGTTCATATCCATCTTTGCAAGCTAAAATAGCTAAAGAAGCTTCTTGATCAAATAAATAACCCTCAAGAATAACAAGTGATTCTTCATCATCACTTTCATCATCATAATCAGATTCAATATTTTCAATCTCTCTAGCCCTAGCAAGTCGTTCCTCAAGAAAATCACCAAGTGGTACAGTAGTATCAAGCATAGAAGTAGTTTCATCATAATTATCATGTATAGCAGAAGTAGCATCATCAATAACATGTGACATATCAGAACGAATAGCAGAAGCAGGTTTAGGTTTCGCAAGCTTACTCATAACAGAAGGTGAATCAAGTGCAGAGCTAGATGGCAGTTCCTTACCTCCCCTCGTAGTTGAGGGATAAATTGTTGTCTTAGCGTCTTTCAAGTTCTTCATAGTGTCCAGCTGATATAAATCCCAAGTGACTCAAAGAATAGAGCTATGCTCCCCGGCAACGGCGCCAGAAATTAGTCTTGATGACCCACAAGTATAGGGGATCGCAACAGCTTTCGAGGGTAGATTATTCAACCCAAATTTATTGATTCGACGCAAGGGGAGCCAAAGAATATTCTCAAGTATTAGCAGCTAAGTTGTCAATTCAACCACACCTGGAAACTTAGTATCTGCAGCAAAGTGTTTAGTAGCAAAGTAATATGATAGTGATGGTAACGGTAACAAAAGAGTAACGAAAGCAAAGTAATGTTTTTGGTATTTTGTAGTGATTGTAACAATAGCAACGAGAAAGTAAATAAGCGTAAACCAATATATGGAAAGCTCGTAGGCATCGGATCAATCATGGATAATTATGCCGGATGTGGTTCATCATGTAACAGTCATAACATAGGGTGACACAGAACTAGCTCCAATTCGTTAATGTAATGTAGGCATGTATTCCGAATATAGTCATACATGCTTGTGGAAAAGAACTTGCATGACATCTTTTGTCCTACCCTCCCGTGGTAGCGGGGTCCTAATGGAAACTAAGGGATATTAAGGCCTCCTTTTAATAGAGAACCGGAACAAAGCATTAGCAAATAGTGAATACATGAACTCCTCAAACTACGGTCATCACTGGTAAGTATCCCGATTATTGTCACTTCGGGGTTAACGGATCATAACACATAATAGGTGACTATAGACTTGCAAGATAGGATCAAGAACTCTCATATATTGATGAAAACATAATAGGTTTAGATCTGAAATCATGGCACTCGGGCCCTAGTGACAAGCATTAAGCATAGCAAAGTCATAGCAACATCAATCTCAGAACATAGTGGATACTAGGGATCAAACCCTAACAAAACTAACTCGATTACATGATAAATCTCATCCAACCCATCACCGTCCAACAAGCCTACGATGGAATTACTCACGCACGGCGGTGAGCATCATGAAATTGGTGATGGAGGATGGTTGATGATGATGACGGCGACGAATCCCCCTCTTCGGAGCCCCGAACGGACTCCAGATCAGCCCTCCCGAGAGGTTTTAGGGCTTGGCGGTGGCTCCGTATCATAAAACGCGATGAAATCTTCTCTCTTATTTTTTTCTCCCCGAAAGCAGATATATAGAGTTGGAGTTGGAGTCGGGAGGTCTCCAGGGGGGCCACGAGGTAGGGGGCGCGCCCTAGGGGGGCACCCCCCCACCCTCGTGGAAAGGGTGTGGGCCCCCTGGTCTTCATCTTTGGTGAGGATTTTTTATTATTTATTGTAAGATATTCCGTGGAGTTTCAGGTCATTCCGAGAACTTCTGTTTTCTGCACATAAACAACATCATGGCAATTCTGCTGAAAATAGCGTCAGACCGGGTTAGTTTCATTCAAATCATATAAGTTAGAGTCCAAAACAAGGGCAAAAGTGTTTGGAAAAGTAGATACGACGGAGACGTATCAAGAAGAATATGCGATATCTGGTGATCAAGGGGGGGCTTGCCTGGTTGCTCTGGCAAGAAGGAAGGGTCGTCAACACCGTAGTCGAACTAGGGGTCGCCGGCAGTCTCGGGATCTATCGAAGTAACGGAGGGGGAACACATTAAATAATAGAGCAATCAAAGCATCACAAAGCATAACATGGCAATACGCGGTGTCAGGGGTGAGCTAACTTAGGGATAGGTGATATTGGCGAAGGGGGAAAACATCCGGGAAAGTATTCCCGGTGTTTGGCATTTTTAGACAGTTGAACCGGAGGGGGAAGTTGCGTGTTCGCTATGCTAGAGATGTGTGGCGGACGAACGGGTTGCGTATTCAGATTCGTCTCGTCGTTCTGAGGAACTTTCATGTACAAAGTTTTTCCAACCGAGTTACGGTTTATTTTATATTAATTTTTAAAGATTTGATCAATTTTTTAATTATTAATTTTAAATTAATTCAAAAATAGTATTATTGTATCAGCATGACGTCAGCGGTCAACTTTGACCGTTGACCAGTCAAACTGACAGATGGGCCCGTTTGTCATTGACTCAGCTAACTAAACAGGATTAGTTAGTTTAATTAAGTCATTAGGTTAAATTAACAGATTTAATTAAGTTAATTAATTATATAATTAATGAATGAATTATTATTATTTAATGATTTTTTAATTCTCTTTTTTTGAAGGGGCATGGGGCCCATATGTCATAGGCCTAGGGGGAATCAATCACGGAGGGCCTCTACATCAACCCCATGGCCCCTCCGATGATGTGTGAGTAGTTTACCTCAGACCTTCGGGTCCATAGTTATTAGCTAGATGGCTTCTTCTCTCTCTTTGGATCTCAATACAATGTTCTCCTTGATCTTCTTGGAGATCTATTTGATGTAACTCTTTTTTGCGGTGTGTTTGTCGAGATCCGATGAATTGTGGGTTTATGATCAAGTTTATCTATGAACAATATTTGATTCTTCTCTAAAATCTTTTATATATGATTGGTTATCTTTGCAAGTCTCTTTGAATTATCAGTTTGGTTTGGCCTACTAGATTGATCTTTCTTGCAATGGGGGAAGTGCTTAGCTTTGGGTTGAATCTTGCGGTGTCCTTTCCCAGTGACAGCAAGGGCATCAAGGCACGTATTGTATTGTTGCCATCGAGGATAAAAATATGGGGTTTATATCATATTGCTTGAGTTTATCCCTCTACATCATGTCATCTTGCCTAATGTGTTACTCTGTTCTTATGAACTTAATACTCTAGATGCATGCTGGATAGTGGTCGATGTGTGGAGTAATAGTAGTACATGCAGAATCGTTTCGGTCTACTTGTCGCGGACGTGATGCCTATATACATGATCATTCCTAGATATTCTCATAATTATGCACTTTTCTATCAATTGCTCGATAGTAATTTGTTCACCCACCGTAATACTTATGCTACCTTGAGAGAATCCACTAGTGAAACCTATGGCCCCTGAGTCTATTCTCCTTTATATTAATCTCCCGTCAACAAGTTATTTCTGGCACCGATTATTTTGCAATTTTTACTTTTAATCTATATCATAAAAATACCAAAAATATTTATCTTATTATTATTATCTCTATCATATCTCACTCTCGTAAGTGACCGTGAAGGGATTGACAACCCCTTTATCGCGTTGGTTGCGAGGTTCTTATCTGTTTGTGTAGGTACGAGGGGCTTGCGTGTAGTCTCCTATTGGATTGATACGTTGGTTCTCAAAAACTGAGGAAAATACTTACACTACTTTGTTGCATCACCCTTTCCTCTTCTAGGGAAAACCAACACAGTGCTCAAGAGGTAGCAAGAAGGATTTCTGGCGCCGTTGCAGGGGAGATCTACGCATAAGTCAAGACATACCAAGTACCCATCACAAACTCTTATCCCTCGCATTACATTAATTGCCATTTGCCTCTCATTTTCCTCTCCCCCACTTCACCCTTGCCGTTTTATTCGCTCTCTTTTTTTCTTCCTGCCTTCTGTGTGCTCGTTCTTTTTGCATTTTGTTGCCATCATGTCTGAAACTAGGGAGGTTATCGTTCATAAGGATAATAATATGGAAAACTTTGATGCTATTGATGATCCTCTTGAAAACCGTACTATTTTACGCACTAAAAAGTTTCGGATTGGTAGCGGTAATATTATTGGGAAGGGAGTTATTCAATATTTCTTTACTTGTGCCAGTGCTTTACCCACCATGAGCGGGTCTATTCTTCATAAAACTAGTAGTCTCGTGGATGCTATATCTTTGCTCATAGTTGAACTTGAAAGACAATTTTTACATATGCATCCTTCCATACAAAGGATTTTCCTAGAATTTTCTAATATTGAGCATTCTTCTGTTAAGCGAGCAGCGACCATCTTTTTAGCTCATGAGTTCAGACTTATAATAAAAGAGGCCAGTGAAATTTTTGCGCATTATAGGGTCGATGCCGGCTGTCCTCCCATAGAAGCAATCCTTTTTTATCAAGAAGACTTTATGCGTTTACGATCTTTAGATCATGTTGCTTTTAATGAAAACCTTAGAAAAAAGGTTCCAACCGATGTTCTTGTTAACAGGATCTCTGAACTTAATGATAATTTTGCTATCCAGAATAATGGGTTAGGTTTTTCCCTTGAACATACGCTCATGACTTTTTGCCAAAAGAATGCTTATAATGATGAATTGGTTGTGCAATATGAGGGTCCAAAGGAGGAACCAATACCTCCCGAGCTTGATCTTGGGGACTTTTGTCCCATTAAATTTATCCCTTTTGATTACTTTTGCTTGCCACAAAGAAAGCTTGTTGCTGAATGTAGGGAATATGAGATGAGTTTTCGCGATTTACCTTTTCATTATCATGGCAATACCTAGATCTATTCTTGCTTTTATGCCTAGCTAGGGGCGTTAAACGATAGCGCTTGTTGGGAGCCAACCCAATTTTATTTTCGTTTCTTGCTTTTTGGTTCTGTTTAGTAATAAATAATTTATCTAGCCTTTGTTTAGATGTGGTTTTATGCTTTTAATTGGTGTTTGTGCCAAGTAGAACCTTTGGGAAGACTTGGGTAAAATCTTTGCGATCTTGCTGTAAAAAACAGAAACTTTAGCGCTCACCAGATTTGCTGCAATTTTTTTACTAGAGAGTGCGATTAAGTTGATTCTTTTTTAAGATGATTAATAGATAAATCCCTCACATCCAGCAATTTAGTTTAGAATTTTTGGGGTTACAGAAGTATTCAAAACCTACAGATTACTATAGACTGTTCTGTTTTTGACAGATTCTGTTTCTCGTGCGTTGTTTGCTTTTTTTTTGATGAATCTATGGCTAGTATCGGAGTTTATGAACCATAGAGAAGTTGGAATATAGTAGGTTTAACACCAAAATAAATAAATAATGAGTTCATTACAGTACCTTAAGTGGTGGTTTGTTTTCTTATACTAACGGAGCTCATGAGATTTTCTGTTTAAGTTTTGTGTTGTGAAGTTTTCAAGTTTTGGGTAAAGATTTGATGGATTATGGAACAAGGAGTGGCAAGAGCCTAAGATTGGGGATGCCCAATGCACCCCAAGGTAAAATTAAAGGACAAACAAAAGCCTAATCTTGGGGATGCCCCGGAAGGCATCCCCTCTTTCGTCTTCTTCTATCAGTAACTTTACTTGAGGCTATATTTTTATTCACCACATTATATGTGTTTTACTTGGAGCGTCTTGTATGATTTGAGTCTTTGCTTTTTAGTTTACCACAATCATCCTTGATGTACACACCTTTTTGGAGAGACACACATGAATTGGAATTTATTAGAATACTCTATGTGCTTCACTTATATCTTTTGAGCTAGATAATTTTGCTCTAGTGCTTCACTTATATCTTTTAGAGCATGGTGGTGGTTTTATTTTATAGAAATTATTGATCTCTCATGATTCACTTATATCATTTTGAGAGTCTTTTAGAACAGCATGGTAATTTGCTTTGGTTATGAAACTAGTCCTAATATGATAGGCATCCAAGATGGGTATAATAAAAACTATCATAGAAATGCATTGAATACTATGAGAAGTTTGATACTTGATAATTGTTTTGAGATATAAAGGTGGTGATATTAAAGTGTGCTAGTTGAGTAGTTCTGAATTTGAGAAATACTTCTGTTGAATATTGTAAGTCCCGTAGCATGCACGTATGGTAACCGTTGTGTAACAAATTTTAAACATGAGGTGTTCTTTGATTGTCTTCCTTATGAGTGGCGGTCGAGGACGAGCGATGGTATTTTCTTACCAATCTATCCCCCTAGGAGCATGCGCATAGTGCTTGGTTTTTGATGAGTTGTAGATTTTTGCAATAAGTATGTTAGTTCTTTATGACTAATGTTGAGTCCATGGATTATACGCACTCTCACCTTCCATCGTTGCTAGCCTCTTCGGTACCGTGCATTGCCCCTTCTCACCTTGGGAGTTGGGAAAACTTTGCCGGTGCATCCAAACCCCGTGATATGATATGCTGTATCACACATAAACCTCCTTATATCTTCCTCAAAACAGCCACCATACCTACCTATTATGGCATTTCCATAGCCATTCCGAGATATATTGCCATGCAACTTTCCACCATTTCATTTATGACACGCTTCATCATTGTCATATTGCTTTGCATGATCATGTAGTTGACATCGTATTTGTGGCAAAGCCACCATGCGTAATTTATCATACATGTCACTCTTGATTCATTGCCCTTCCCGGTACACCGCCGGAGGCATTCATATAGAGTCATATTTTGTTCTAGTATCGAGTTGTAATCATTGATTTGTAAATAAATAGAAGTGTGACGATCATCATTAATAGAGCATTGTCCCAAAAAAGAGAAAGGCCAAATAAAAAAAGGAAGGCCCAAAAAAAGAATAAAAGGGAAAAGAAATAAAAAGGGACAATGCTACTATCCTTTTTTTTCCACACTTGTGCTTCAAAGTAGCACCATGATCTTTATGATAAAGAGTCTCTTGTTTTGTCACTTTCATATACTAGTGGGAATTTTTCATTATAGAACTTGGCTTGTATATTCCAACAATGGGCTTCCTCAAATGCCCTAGGTCTTCGTGAGCAAGCAAGTTGGATGCACACCCACTTAGTTTCTTTTGTTGAGCTTTCATACATTTATAGCTCTAGTGCATCCGTTGCATGGCAATTCCTAATCCTTGCATTGACATCAATTGATGGGCATCTCCCTAGCCCGTTGATTAGCCTCATCGATGTGAGACTTTCTCCTTTTTTGTCTTCTCCACATAACCCCCAATCATTATTCTATTCCACCCATAGTGCTATATCCATGGCTCATGCTCATGTATTGCGTGAAAGTTGAAAAAAGTTTGAGATTACTAAAGTATGAAACAATTGCTTGGCTTGTCATTGGGGTTGTGCAAGATGAGAGCATTCTTGTGTGACGAAAATGGAGCATGACCAAACTATATGATTTTGTAGGGATGAACTTCCTTTTGCCATGTTATTTTGAGAAGACATGATTGCTTAGTTATTATGCTTGAAGTATTGTTATTTTTATGTCAATATTAAACTTTTGACTTGAATCTTTCGGATCTGAATATTCATGCCACAATAAACAAAATTACATTAAGAATTATGCTAGGTAGCATTCCACATCAAAAATTCTGTTTTTATTATTTACCTACTCGATGACGAGCAAGAATTAAGCTTGGGGATGCTTGATACGTCTCCAACGTATCTATAATTTTTGATTGTTCCATGCTATTATATTATCTATTTTGGATGTTAATGGGCTTATTTATACACTTTTATATTATTTTTGGGACTAACCTAGTAACCCAAGGCCTAGTGCAAATTGCTGTTTTTTTGCCTATTTCAGTGTTTCGTAGAAAGGGAATATCAAACGGAATCCAAACGGAATAAAACCTTCGGGAGAGTTAGTTTTGGAACGAACGTGATCCAGGGGACTTGGAGTGGACATCAAGAAATCAACGAGGAGGCGAGGAGGCGCGCCCTCCACCCTCGTGGGCCCCTCGTGGCTCCAACGACCTACTTCTTCCTCCTATATATATTCATATACCCCGAAAACATCCAGGAGCACCACGAAACCCTATTTCCACCGCCACAACCTTCTGTACCCAAGAGATCCCATCTTGGGGCCTTTTTCGGAGCTCCGCCGGAGGGGGAATCAATCACGGATGACCTCTACATCAACTCCATGGCCCCTCCGATGATGTGTGAGTAGTTTACCTCAGACCTTCGGGTCCATAGTTATTACCTAGATGGCTTCTTCTCTCTTTTTGGATCTCATTACAATGTTCTCCTCGATCTTCATGGAGATCTATTTGATGTAACTCTTTTTTGCGGTGTGTTTGTCGATATCCGATGAATTGTGGGTTTACGATCAAGATTATCTATGAACAATATTTGATTCTTCTCTGAAATCTTTTATGTATGATTGGCTACCTTTGCAAGTCTCTTCAAATTATCAGTTCGGTTTGGCCTACTAGATTGATCTTTCTTGCAATGGGAGAAGTGCTTAGCTTTGGGTTCAATCTTGCGGTGTCCTTTCCCAGTGACAGCAGGGGCAGCAAGACACGTATTTTATTGTTCTATCGAGGATAAAAAGATGGGGTTTATATCATATTGCTTGAGTTTATCCCTCTACATCATGTCATCTTGCCTAATGTGTTACTCTGTTCTTATGAACTTAATACTCTAGATGCATGCTGGATAGCGGTCGATGTGTGGAGTAATAGTAGTAGATGCAGAATCATTTTGGTCTACTTGTCGCGGACGTGATGCCTATATACATGATCATGCCTAGATATTCTCATAATTATGCACTTTTCTATCAATTGCTCGACAGTAATTTGTTCACCCACCGTAATACTTATACTATCTTGAGAGAAGCCACTAGTGAAACCTATGGCCCCCAGGTCTATTCTCCTTTATATTAATTTCCCGTCAACAAGCTATTTCTGGCACCGTTTATTTTGCAATCTTTATTTTTAATTTATATCATAAAAATACCAAAAATATTTATCTTATTATTATTTCTATCAGATCTCACTCTCGTAAGTGACCGTGAAGGTATTGACAACCCCTTTATCACGTTGGTTGCGAGGTTCTTATTTGTTTGTGTAGGTACGAGGGACTTGCGTATAGTCTCCTACTGGATTGACACCTTGGTTCTCAAAAACCGAGGGAAATACTTACGCTACTTTGCTGCATCACCCTTTCCTCTTCAAGGGAAAACCAACGCAGTGCTCAAGAGGTAGCTGGAGGCGACGGGCAGAGCTGGCGCGAACGAGCGGGCGGCGGGGCTAGTGGGGCAAGCGCACGCGCGGGCATGGCCTGGCCAAGGCACAGTGCAGGGGGCGGCGCGGGGCGTGACCGGTGCATGGGACGCGGCCAGGGGGCGTGTACGACGGTGTAAGCGGCACAGATCGAAGTAGGAAAGGAGGTGAACTGAACGAGTAGCTCACAGTGGTTCCAATGGCGACCTCGGGGAAGTCGGGAGAGTTCGAGGGAGACGGTGGGGTAGCGACGGCCGGGGATCGACGAAGGACGGCGACGGCGATCCGAGGAAGAAGACGCAGTTGGCATCGGTGTTGATGCTCCGCGGTCCAACTCCTTCTACTCCAGTGTCGAGTATGACGGTGCTCACCTCCTGGACTTCCCGTTGTGGCTCATGGTGGACGATGGTTGCGACCATGACGACGACGTGGCGACGCGGTGCTCGGCTCTCTTCTAGAAAAGAAACGAGAGGGAAACTGGAGTGATGGGGATTTAGGGATTGTGGGGGAGAGAGGGGGTGCTCTTATCCACGCGGGGAGGCGGCGGATGCACGATGCGTGGAGGATCCGCGGCATGCACGAGTGAACGGCGGCCACCGAGCCTTCTGTGAATAGAAGGTTGAAGATGGATGTGGGCTGGGCTGGGCCTGGAGCAGCAGAAGTGATGGGCCAAGGGCAAGGTGCCCCGGCTATTCCCTTTTCTTTTTATTATTACTTTTCTGTTTTGTAATTTTCTCCTCTGATTTGTATTTTGTTCTACTAATTTTTTATTTTTGTTAAATGTGAAAACTTGCACATAAACCTAGAATAATATTGGGGTGTTTCACAAAAAGTTTCAGATCATTTGGAACTGTTTAAATATTTTTAATAATTGAAAATGTCAAATATTTTGCTGCTGGTCCAATTAATTAATTTCCAGGGGCATTTTAGTAATTCAAATAAGGTTGTTTCCAACATGATAATAACTTAGGGATTTTATGAGACATTACTAACATTTTTGTTTTACTATTTGAAGAAATAATATTTTCACTTGCAATTAAATTTTGAATTTGGTTTTTATTTTTTTAAAACAAGTGTCAACTTGCATAGTAATCATGATGACCTGGCTACCATTAGGGAGAGATTACTATAGCAGGATTCTTGGGGTGTTACACTTATGTAGGACAACAATAGGAGTGGCCACCATTTTCCGTCGAGGTTAGCTTCATCCCTCGGCTTGTACTCCCCCCGTCGTTCCATAATGTAGTGCATATAGATCCAGGCCTGGACACTTGTTAGCTTCTAATATTGACTTGTTGCTTGTAGGTACATATGCTCTTGGCAAGGATCCACGCATCGACCCTTTTTGCATATGGGGCAATGAGATATTGATGAACAAGCATCAAGTGAGGAAACTGATAAGGATTATTAGCAAAAATATATGAATGGTGTCAAGCAAATTATTTGTTTATGCTCTATCCAACACAACAATGAGTTGTAGGTGGTAACTACAAACTCTGCAGCCTTCTCTTTTTACTGCCCATAATGAGTTGTTAGACAACAATGTCTGAATCTTTTTCATTCCCAGTGGTTCCCGAAGCAGTTCACTCAAGATTACCTCACAAAGTACATGATTGGTGGACACGCAATGAAGGTTAAAGTATTTCATCCAGACTACAATGAGCATCGAGAAGTCCTAATGAAGACAGTGAAGGATGGATGGGCAGCCATCACAAGGGGTTGGCCTAGAGTCATGCGCGCCTTACGCATGGAGGAGGGCACAATATGGGCATTCCGCTTCACCTTCTCCAGCAACCAGAATGTCTTTCGCCTCTCTCTTTACAGTCTTTAGTATAACTGTGGTTCATCATTCTTTACTTGGTGCTTCTGTAGTTCTTTAGTATATGTACCTGTGCATCGAATTATGGGTTCGTGGTTGAACCTATATTTGTAATAAACATGGTTGGATATGAAATAAGTTATTGCCTACTTTCAAATTCAAAACATGTGATTTTTAAATTTGGGACTAATTGGATTAATTGGGATTAATTAGGGATTACACTACTCACGGTTTGCGAAAGCGAAACGTGTGCGATATACGTGGAGATCAGAAACGTTTCTAGGATCCACTACGAATGCGATCAATCTCCACTGCACACACGGCTTTCTCTTGAAAACTGTTTGCATTAGGCCACCTTGCGCAAATGTTTACCACATAAAAAGTGTGTCTGATGGACAACCTTTGCCACACAGTTTCTTCTATGCACAGTGTGTGATACATTCAATAACGCAAACGATTTAACGGGAAAAATTGTGTGTGATGTACCTATGAACGGAAACATTTTCCTTGGAGCGACTATGTGGGATGTACATACGAACGGAAACGTTTAGCAGGGACTGACTGTGTGGGATGTACTTGTGACCGGAAACAATTTCGTCGTATAATTGTATTTTTAGCTCTACTGTACGTATTTCCGTATGTGAGCCCTTCCCGGTCGCACACGTTCTCATTTTGCCGAGCCTGCGTTCCAGGAAGGCATATCCCCGACGGTTTCTGGGTCGTGTGGGAAGGACCCCCCTATCGCCCACACTCACTTGGCGACGGTTCCATTTGCCGTCGTGGAAAGGGGTTCAAAACCATTTGTTTAGGACCGACGCGCACCAGTGATGGATACTAGGGATCAAACCCTAACAAAACTAACTCAATTACATGATAAATCTCATCCAACCCATCACCGTCCAGCAAGCCTACGATGGAATTACTCATGCACAACGGTGAGCATCATGAAATTGGTGATGCAGGAAGGTTGATGATGACGATGGCGACGGATTCCCCTCTCCGGAGCCCCGAACGGGATCCAGATCAGCCCTCCCAAGAGAGATTAGGGCTTGGCGGCAGCTCCGTATCATAAAACACGATGAATCCTTCTCTCTGATTTTTTTTCTCCCCGAACGTGAATATATAGAGTTGGAGTTGACGTCGGTGGAGCCTCAGGGGGCCCACGAGGCAGGGGGCGCGCCCTGCACCCTTGTTGACAGGGTGTGGGCCCCCTGGTGTTGATTCTTTCGCCAGTATTTTTTATTTATTCCAAAAATATTCTCCATGAAGTTTCAGTTCATTCCGAGAACTTCTATTTCTGCATAAAAATAACACCATGGCAATTCTGCTGAAAGCGTCAGTCCGGGTTAATTCCATTCAAATCATGCAAGTTAGAGTCCAAAACAAGGGCAAAAGTGTTTGGAAAAGTCGATACGATGGAGACGTATCAGTTCACAGATAGTGTACCAACCTGTTTGTACGTGAAGCTGATAGTGGGCCCTGTTGACTGATGAGTCAGCAGTCAACTAGTTGACTGGTCAAACTAACCAGGGGACCCACATGTCATAGGCTTTTACTTTAACAGATTTTATTTATTTAGCTTAAACAATAGAAGGGGACCACATGTCATAGGTACAAGGGCTAGCAAACTAAACTAAAGCAATAAAACTAAACAAGGGGGTTTGTTTTAATTTGACAGTGGGGTTAGCCCATAATTAACAAGGGCGGGGCCCGCTGGTAGTGGCCCAGGGCGGCTGCAGTAGCTGGCCAGCCGCGGCTGGACTGCATGCGCGCGGCCACTGGTCGAAGCCAGGGCGCGGCGACGCTAACCGGCCGGAGCAGCAGTGGGACTCCGGTGGGCGTGGCACCGGCGGACGAGGCTCCAGCGGGCACGACACCGGCGGCCGGTGGCGGGTGTGGCCGCAAGCATGGCAGGGCGAGCGAGCACTTGAGGACTGTGGGGGCACGATGAGCTGGAGGGCTGCGGCGGCGGGTGCAGGAGTGCAGGGCGAGGGACGACGCGAGGCAAGGCTCGGCGGGAGCGGGCCTTGGCACGGTCGGGTGCATAGGGGAGGCGGCGACACATAGCGGGGCGAGACGGAGGCGCACATGTGGGGGTGTCGGGATTTGCTGTGGGCGCGGCTGGCCGCGGTGCGCGTGAGCGATGGCGGGGCAACACGATAAACCGAGGGGAGAAGGGGTAGCAGGGGAGGAGCTCACAGGGGGCTCGTCGGTAGATCAGGAGCAGCCGGAGGCGGAGGATCGACACAGGGGGAGCTGCAGTGGACGAAGACGAAGATGATGGCAATACCGACATTGTGGTGGCTCCTGGCTCGATCTGGTCCCCGTAGGCGAAGCAACGGGTGATGGTGGTCCTCGGGGACAAGCTCGAAGGCGCGGGGAGGTCGGGGAGCACGCGAGCGAGCGGGTCCATGGCAAGAACAGTGTCGGGTGAGCGAGGGGAAGAAGGGGAGCGGCCTGAGAGGGAAAGTGGGAGCGTTTAGGTCTTGCAGGGGGTCGAGGGGGACCTTGTAGGTCGTCGTGGTGCGGCAGATGGCCGACACGTGGCCATCCGCGGCCATGAGCGGCTGCATGGTGTCCATTGCGCCCTCTGTGAATGGAGGAAGGAGACAGTGGGGTTGGGCTGGCTGGGCCTCCTAGTAGACCTAGGGCCCAAGTACACATAGATAGGTTCTTTCTGTCGGATTTCGGGTTCCGGCAGACCCTTAAGGTTCGAACACTGGGGTGCGCTTGGAGATTACACCTTCTACCTCTCCGTCTCGCTAAGATCTAGACTACTGAAAGAACTGCACAAGAGACACAAGGTTTATACTGGTTCGGGCCACCGTTGTGGTGTAATACCCTACTCCAGTGTGTGGTGTGTGGATTGCCTCTTGGGCTGATGATGATGAACAATACAAGGAAGAACAGCCTCGCGAGGGTCTGCTCTTGGCTGGGGCAATGAACTGCTGGGAGGAGTTCAGTCACTTTTCTCTCTCTTTCTCTCTCTAAGCTTCCAACCCTTACTCGCCTCCGGCCGAACCCCCTTGCTATGTGGGTGGCTGGTCCTATTTATAGAGGCCCTGGTCCTCTTCCCAAATATTGAGCGGGAAGGGAGCCAACAATGGCGGGCTAATTTGAAGGGGGACAGCTAGTACAAGCTATCCTGACAAAAGCAGTCTTCGCCTGCGCAAAGCTCTGGTGATGACGCCGTCTTGGGCTCCACGGTGACCTCCATCTCGTATTCCTCCTGGTCTTGGTCTGGTTGCACCGAAATGGCAACCTTTTCCTGATGCCTCGGTACTCCGCGGCTGCGCTTGTCCCCTTTGCACCAAAGAGGAAAGGAGGACGCTGCACGGGCTGGCACCCGCCTGGCGCCCCGAGTCGTCATGGCTTGCGTCACGGGCACCTCGCGAGGTACCCCGCCTTGATTTCTCCGCCTCCTCGTGAGCCAGCCTGATGAGGCCGCGCCCGAGGAAGCTCCACGTCATCCGCCCCACGAGGCTTGGCCCCTCGCGAGGGTCTTGAGTCTTGTGTTGATGAAGATGGGCCGTGCTGGGCCCCTTTGAGCCACGCCGCAGGCAGGCAAGTCTGGGGACCCCCGTTCCCAGAACGCCGACAGTAGCCCCCAGGCCCAAGGCGCGCCCGGACTTGGCCGTGCTGAGAGGCGAAAGGGCAAGGGCGAAGCGCCGTGGGCCCTAACAGCTTGCGGCCTTGGGTGCCGCGTGGCGGTTGATTGGACGTGGGCGGCACTGTTCCCCCACGCCCCCCTTATTCTGCGCCCTGCTAGGCGGACTTGTAGTTGTACACAGCCGCTCCCCTTCCTGTTGCTCGAGCGTCCACTGTCCTTCCTCCCTTCGAACGCCAGCTCCTGCTTCCAATCCAATCTCGAATCTTCCCCCTCCTTCCCATCACCATGGCTCCAACAAAGGATGAGAGAGGGAAGAAACCCATGCCTTCGTCTTGTGTGCCACCATCGGTTGCCCCCGCCGTTGGCCAGTCGACCGTACTCGATCGAGAGTGCCTGGGCAAGGTCAGCTTGGCTCTGGACACCATCTTCAATGAGTGCGGGAGGACGACGGCCTGGCCCGTGCCCCACTTCTCCATCGACAGGATAGCTACCGAGGTCCCATGTTTTGACGACACCCTGTGGGTGGGTCTGGTTCCCCCCTTTTCCGACTTCTTCAATGCCGTGCTCTCCCATTATCAGATCCACATGATGCACCTAAGTCCTGATCCCATCACCCTCCTTTTGGTCTTTGCCTTCATTTGCGAAGCCATGGTGGGCATCCCTCCTTCGGTTGCCTTGCTGCGCCACTTCTTCTCGCTGCATCTCGTCGACCCTACCCAATGCTGGGCATGCGTGAGCTTCACTGCCGAGCCTGAGACCGCGGCCTCTGGGATTGACTTCAAGCTCCCCCTGCCCGCGGTTGGGTTCCGCGAGCGGTGGCTGTATGTGGACGCAGGGGTGCCCAGCCCCCTGCTATCGGAGCCGACCTCGCCTGCTGTCCCCAATTCGGGTTGGGGCCAGGAGACGCTCGAGAGCCCCCGGCTCGTCTTCGTCTGGAGCCGCTTCGCGCTCCTGAGGAAGCTCGGCGTGACAGCGCCCAAGGTGGTGAAGGAGTTTCTGTTATGCCGTGTCGCTCCCCTTCAACGCCACTCTCGCCGCATGTGGGCCTTCCGTGGGCATGAGGATAGCATGAGGCTCCAGGAAGAGGACCTGGCTCCTGAGGTGCTGAAGTCGGCGCTCTTGACCTTGGCCGGGGACCCCAACCTCGGCAGCGTCAGGCAGGGAGGGGCCTTGCTGTATCTCTGCCAGAGCAGGGTCGACTTCGTGAAGCAGATGCCCGTCTTTGATGAGTGAGGGCTGCGCCCCGCCGGCCTCCAGGGACCTCGTGAGAATCCAGTGGTGGTGACTGCCCTTCCAATCGGCCAAGGCGACTCCTCCTCAAGTGGCGGAGCAGGGAGGCAGGAGGCGCCGGAGGCCGAGGGGGCTCCCGACGAGGTGACAGCGCCGGGTGATGCTCTCGAGGGGACAGCTCCTGGGACCCGTGCCGCTAAGGCTGAGGGCGGCAAGCAGCCGCTCCCAGTGCCCGGGGCTGAGGCCTCGGAGGCCCCAGCCACGCCTTCTGGCGAGGTGATGGGCGGCACGCGCCAGGCAGGCGCCCCTAACGCGGATCGCCTCGATGCTCCGTCTTCGTCGCAGGTTGATCCTTGCGCTCTTCTCTTGGGCCGCTTCCGCGTGGACTTTGAGGCCCTCCAGAGGAAAAGGGAGGCTCTGGGTGACGACTTCCCTTGTCGCGCACTGAAGCGCAGGAAGTACTTCGCCACTGACGAGTGAGTCCTCTCCCTTCCTGGCTCCTGATCCTCTTGTTGCTTTCACTGATCCTTGCTCCGCAGGCCCCTCCGGCCGAGCTCGCGGAAGTAGTCGAGGCGCCGCCTCCTTTGGCTTCGCCCCCTCTACCGTCCTCAAGTGCTCCGAGCAGCTCTGCCCTTGTGGTGAGGGCGACTGAAGGGGTGGACCATCCCGAGGTGCACCGCGGCCCTTCATTCCCCCCGATTTTCCTTCGCGGGCCCTCTCGGGGCATAGCCAGCCTGCCGTGGGCTTCTCGTCTGGTCGCGGGCTGCGACTGGTTGAGGCGCCCCCTGCGCCCTTCATCTGAAGACGGGCTGGCTCCAGGTTGGGCTTATGGTGAGGTGCGCCCGGCTGTCGTGAGGGTGGCAGCCCCCAGCCCCCTTCCCGGAGGGGGAATGATGATTCGTGGCCCCGGCGCGTGCTTGGGGCAGATGAAGGTGTGGAAGACGTGCTCGAGCACGCCCGAGAGTGCCGCGCTCGCCGCCAAGGGTTCCTTCGAAGGGCGACTGATGCGGTGAACCTGCTTGGGGAGGAACTTGCTGACGAAGACGCGTGCCTGGAGGCCGAGGGCCTGCACCTGGCTGCAGGGAGGCGCGAGCTGGAGGCCGCCATCGCCCTCGCGCGCCGTCAGCGTGATCTTGACGATGAAGAGGCGAAGGCGTCGCTAGGGGCCTCTCGGGTGGCCCGATCCCAGGCTGCCGAGGAGGCCTGGAGAGCTGACCGACAGCGAGAGGCGGGGGAGGAGCGGGCTTGGGGGGTCCTGACCTGGTGCCACTCACTGGAGGAGCAAGTGGAGCTGCGCGAGTCGGCCCTTGCGTCGATGCGGGTGGCCTCTGGCGACCCAGCTGAGCTCCAGAAGCGTGAAGAAGCGTTGACACTGGAAGCTGCCGAACGCACCCGCGAGTACGAGCGGCCGGAGACGAGGGAGCGCTTGGTGACGCAGGCGGAGGACGATGTCGCCGCACGGGAAGCTCGTGTCCTGGAAGAGGTCGGACGTCGGGTGGCGATGGCGCGCCAAGACCTCGAGCGCGAGTTCGAAAGGAGGCTGGAGTTGATCCAGGTCGAAGCTGAAGGGAGGACCGCAGCCTTGAGGGTCAAGCGGGAGGAGGCGACGCGGCTGGCCGACGCCTCCCGGGCCGCCCTTGAGGTAGCGCAAGGGGGAGGCGGCTCCGTCTTCGCCAGCGGGTGGAGGAGGCTGAGGGCGTCGCGCGCCGGAACACGGATGAGATATGTCAGCGGCAGGTCCTGGAGCACGTGCACGGCCCCATGCTCGCCATGCTCCAGGAGAGAGCTAGCGCAGCCTTGGGCAACATCTGTGGGGCGGCTGTTGGCGAGCCGCACATAGCCAACTATGCTGGCAACCTTCAGTTCTTCACCGCCGTGGTGACGCAGCTGGAGGCGCGGTCGGCCAGGGCCGACAGGTTGGTGGAAGAGAGGAGCCGCGCCCTGCTCAGGCGCGCCTTTTCCCGTGTCTTCAGTCATCTCCTGAACATGGATCCCCACTTCGATTTGGACGCCGTCATCGCCCCAGTCCCCCAGGCCGTCCGAGGCGATCTGGCGCACTGGGTGGAAGACAACGTGGACGCCCTTGTCAGGGCCTTCGCTTCGGACGATGACGACGCGATCATGGCTGCTGGCGAGGGCGGTGCGGCGAACGGTCCTGACGCCGCTGGTGGCGACGCAGACGACGATGGCGAGTTCGGCGACGCCCGCGACGGCTCGGGAGGTGCTTCCGAGGACGCATTGGGGGATTGGTCCGACTGAGTGTGTATCGCTCCTGTCTTTTTTGCCCTGCATGAATAGAACTCAGGTTTTTGACCTGATGGCCGTGAGAGCATTTTGGGAGGGGAAGCCCCTCATGTAAAACCTGTGTTCATCGTATTGGTAGTTGTCATATTGCACGAGCGCTCGCGCCTGGTGGTTGGCTGGTTTACCTTTGTTTCGCGCAAGCCCCGAAGCAGCCTGTGGGAGGGCGTGACGTCTTGGGTGTTCTTTAGTTGAATCCGTAGGATATGAGAGTGTTGCCGGCGGGGAGCTTCATAGGCGTTGGCCTTTTTCACAGGCTCCAGGCCTTTTCCCAAACGCGGCGGCTTCACAGGCATTTTCCTTCTTCACAGGCTCTGGGCCTTTTCCAAAACGCAATAGCTTCACAGGCACTTGCCTTGCTTCACAGGCTCTGGGCCTTTTCCAAACGAGATAGCTTCACAGGCACTCGCCTTGCTTCACAAGCTCTGGGCCTTTTCCAAAAGCGATAGCTTCACAGGCACTCGCCTTGCTTCACAGGCTCTGGGCCTTTTCCAAATGCGATAGCTTCACAGGAACTCGCCTTGCTTCACAGGCTCTGGGCCTTTTCCAAACGCGATAGCTTCACAGGCACTCGCCTTGCTTCACAGGCTCTGGGCCTTTTCCAAACGTGATAGCTTCACAGGCACTCGCCCTGCTTCACAGGCTCTGGGCCTTTTCCAAGCAGGACAACCTCCGCAGGCACCCGAAAATCCTCCCGAGAGGGAGCAACAGCGGCAGTTTGGGTTGCGCATGAGCCAGGCCTGACCCGGCTCGCGAGGGGCTCGCGAGGGGAGGCAGCTGTGGCGAAGTAGTAACCAGAACGTGAGAAATGGCTCGAACGAGAATAATCACCCCTTCCCCGAACACACGCAAATCTCAAATTCGAATCCAACTTAAATCCAGCGGGGGAAAAGATACAGCCAAAGGGAAAGGCAATGAAAGCAGACAAAAGGCCGTGTCCGGCACCTAATCTAGTCTTGGACGTCTTCTCACCAGCGCGGAGCTAAGTGCTGTCCACTGGGCGTGGGAGGGAGCCCCAGGGCCTGAGGTCGGCACCCCTGAGACTCCGGGGCGTGTACAGCCCCACTCATTATTACGTGAGAGTGTCACGGGGCGGCGAGCTTCACAGGCACTGGGCCTTCTTCACAGGTACTGGCCTTGCTTCATATCGCCAGATGAGGGCCCCACCTTGCGCCACACTCTAGTGCCATCAGCAACGACCAGAAACCAGGACGCCGCCCGATGGGGTAGAGAGGTCGCCAACGGTTCCCCCGATGACCACGGGTCCTCCGCCGGGGGCAGGCCCTGGGGCACCTCCCCAGCGGAGGGCCTACCTCCTGAGAACGCCTTGCTCCGAATGCCGCGGTGCCGATGTCGGATCCCTTCCCCTCTCCTGCAGCCCCCTGCGCCCTCCTCCCGAGGGGTAGGAGGCTGTGGGAGCGGGGCAGCTGCTCGCTGCGGCGACCTGCACCTCCTGCGATCCATGGTTAGCGTATACCTGCTCCTGAAGAATTAGCGGTGCCCGATAATCGTTGCCTCCAGCGTGGCCAGTGGGACCGTTCCGGGGCTCCTGGAATGGCTCGGCTTCTAGTGCCTCGTCCCCCCAGCTTGGGCCGAGGAGCGAGCCTTGTCCGCTCTCGTGAGGGTGTCCTTGGTCCATCATGAGGGGTACGTATTCCTCCGGCGCCGTCATCCCGAATGCCACGCCATGATGCCCCGCATGCCCCGCGGTCCCGCCTGTCACGCCCACTGCGGCTCCGTCTCCACGGTGACCTCCGTCTCGTAGTCCTCCTGGTCTTGGTCTGGTTGCACCGAAATGGCAACCTTTGCCTGATGCCTCGGTACACCGCGGCTGTGCTTGTCCCCTTTGCACCAAAGAGGAAAGGAGGACGCTGCGCGGGCTGGCACCCGCCTAGCGCCCCGAGTCGTCATGGCTTGCGTCACGGGCACCTCGCGAGGTACCCCGCCTTGATTTCTCCGCCTCCTCGTGAGCCAGCCTGATGAGGCCGCGCCTGAGGAAGCTCCACGTCATCCGCCCCGCGAGGCTTGGCCCCTCGCGAGGGTCTTGAGTCTTGTGTTGATGAAGATGGGCCGTGCTGGGCCCCCTTTGAGCCACGCCGCAGGCCGCAGACAGGCAAGTCTGGGGACCCCTGTTCCCAGAACACCGACACTTTCCTTTTATTTATTTTATGTCTTATATTTTATCCACATTTTTCATTTAAATAATACCAATTGAGTTTTGTTGAATACAAAAGTTGTCACATAAATCAAGCACAATTTTTTTTGAAGAGGTGCACAAAGTTTCACACCAATTGTAATTGCATAATTATTTGTTCAAAATGAAAAGGCTATTTTATTTTCTGTTTGACAACTTTATATTTTGCTAGGGATTACCCGATGAGTCAAATCATTGGTGTCAACATGGCAATTGATCTGGGGGATTTAAAATAAAACTGAACATTTTAGTTTTATAGTTTGAGGAAAATAATAATTTTACTTGTCTTTTAAATTTGAATTTGAGGTCGGTTTGGAACAAAGTGATGATTAGCAAAAATTAATTATGATGATGTGGCACCACTAACAGGAGTTAACTGTAGCATGACACATGGGGTGTTACAATCACCAAAGAAGGAAACTTGAGTATACGGGTATGGGCACTCCACTTGGCTTGTGCCAAGCTTGGGGGAGATGCCCTGGTATCGTATCACCATCACTTTTATTATCTTTACCTATTTTAGTTCGATCCTTAGCTATTTCGTGATTTAGTTGAATAAAAGTTTAGTATGATATATTTTGAGTGCTAGTTTCATGATCTATCCATCTATGTAATCGAGTTGAGAGTTATATAATAAAGATTAGTTTGAGTTATTGTTTCTTTACCTTTTTGTTTCAATCCTACCAATGAAATTAATGAAAAAGATCATATGCTAATCTTATGGAAAGTAATGGCACAAGTAAAAGTATATGCGGTAAAATTTATTGAAAGTTGACAAACATAGCATTGGTCAATGATGCAATTCATGAAAGAATTAATAAGGGAAGAGAAAATTCACATGCAAATACACTATCTTGGACATCTTTTATGATTGTGATCCCCCATTAAACATTTTATGCCAAATTGTGGATGTTGGACAAGGAAGACAACACAATGAATTATGTTTGCTTATATTCACATAGAAGTTATATTGTCATAGATCCTCCAACATGTGGTGCTTGCCCAACATCTTTGCTAGCCAAAAACCCACACCAAGTAGAGACACTACTTGTGCATCCAAAAACCTTAAACCCAATTTCATGTTACGAGAGTCCACTATACCTACCTATGGGTTGAATAAGATCCTTCAAGTAAGTTATCCGGTGCATAAAGCAATAAAAATTGCTTCTAAATATGTTTGATATTTTATTGTAAGGGAAAATAAGCGTTGTACAAACTTGTGATGTCAAAGTAATAAAAGCAACGGACTGCATAATAAAGATTGCTATAATAAGGGGCAATATAACATGGCATTCCTTTGCATTAAGAGCTTTTGCATCCAAATACAAAAAGCATGACAACCTCTGCTTCCCTCTTCAAAGATCCTATCTTTTACTTTTATGTATTTACTTTTTATGCAAACGTCAATAGTGTTCTCCTCTATTCCTTTTTATTTTTCTCTTTTGCAAGCATCATGTGGTGGGGAAAGATCTAGGCATATATATCCAGTTGGATATGAGTGATCATGAGTTATTATTGTTGACATCACCCCTGAGGTGAATAAGTTGGGAGGCGAAATTATAAGCCCCTATCTTTCTACGTGTCTGGCTGAAACTTTTGCTCCATATATATGTTGTGAGTGTTAGCAATCATAGAAGACTAAATGATGGTTGAGTATGTGGACTTGCTAAAAAGCTCTGACATGAGACCCTTCCTGAAAATATGACGAATTGCAATTGCATTGTTGACTGAGAACATAGTTTGTTAATTCTCAAGAAAGTTTATACCTTATACTTCGATGTTGTGATGAATTATTACTTGCTGATGAGAAGTTATATGATAATGAATATTGTTGTTATAATAAAGATCATGAAGCTACTATGTCCACATTTTATTTTTATAGACACCTCTCTCTCTCTAAACATGTGGACATGATTATCGATATAGGCTTTCACTTGAGGACAAGCAAGGTCTAAGCTTGGGGGAGTTGATACGCCCATTTTGCATCATGTTTTCCTACTGTTATTTTATAATGTTTTCAATTAAATAACACTTTATGGAGTAATTCTAATGCATTTTCTCTCATAATATGCAAGGTTTACACAAAGAGGAAGATTACCGATAGCAGGAATTCTGGACTTGAGAAAGCTATGTCAGAGATACATATTATGCACATCGCTGAAATTTTATGAAGATTTATTTTGGAATATATAAAAATTATTGGAGAAAATAAGTACCAAAGGGGGCCACCCAGGTGCCCACTAAGCACCAGGGTGAGCCTACCCCCTGGCGTGCCCTGGTGGTAGTGGGGCCCCTGTCCAGCCTCCGGTGCCCATCTTTTGGTATATAAGCCCATTTTCCCTAAAAAAATAAGGGGAGGACTTTCGGGATGGAATGCCTCCGTCTCGAGGCAAAACTTGGGCATGAGCACTTTTGCTCTCTGACGGAGAGATTCCGTCGGGGATACTTCCCTCTAGGAGGGGGAAATCGAAGCCATCATCATCACCAACAACCCTCTCATCGTGGGAGGGCCAATCTTCATCAACATCTTCAATAGCACCATCTCATCTCAAGCCCTCGTTCATATCCTGTATTCAATCTTTGTATCAAAACCTCGGATTGGTACCTGTGGGTTGCTAGTTAGTGTTGATTACATCTTGTAGTTGATGCTAGTTGGTTTATTTGGTGGAAGATCCTATGTTCAGATCTATTATGCTATTCAATACCCCTCTAATCTTGAGCATGAATATGTTTTGTGGGTAGTTATCATAAGTAATCATGTGAATTTGGTATTTGTTCGATATTTTGATGATATGTATGTTGTTGATTCCCTTAGTGGTGTTATATGAACGTCGACTACATGAAATGCCACCATATTTGGGCCTAAGGGAATGCATTGTGGAGTAGTTATTAGATGATGGGTTGCTAGAGTGATAGAAGCTTAAACCTACTTTATGCGCTATTTGATATGTCCATTTTGCATCATGTTTTTATATCAATATTTATTGCATTATGGGATGTTATTACACATTATGTCACAGTACTTATGCCTATTCCCTCTTATTTTATAAGGTTTACATGAAGAGGGAGAATGCCAGCAGCTGGAATTCTGGGCTGGAAAAGGAGCAAATATTAAAGACCTATTCTGCACAACTCCAAAATTCCTGAAACTTCACGGGAGCAAGTTTCAGAATATATAAAAAATATTGGGCGAAAGAAGTACCAGAGGGGGCCAACCACCATCCACGAGGGTGGGGGCGCGCCCTACCCCCTGGGCGCGCCCCCTGCCTCGTGGGCCCCCTGGCACCCCTATGCCAATCTTTGGCTATATGGAGTCTTTCGTCCATGAAAAAATCATAAGCTAGCTCACGGGACAAAACTCCGCCGCCATGAGGCGGAACCTTGGCGGAACCATAGGGCTCCGGCGGAGCTGTTCTGCCGGGGAAACTTCCCTCTGGGAGGGGGAAATCATCACCATCGATCCTCTCATCGGGAGGGGGTCAATCTCCATCAACATCTTCAGTAGCACCATCTCATCTCAAACCCTAGTTCATCTCTTGTATCCAATCTTTGTCCCAAAGCCTCGGATTGGTACCTGTGGGTTGCTAGTAGTGTTGATTACTCTTTGTGGTTGATGCTAGTTGGTTTATTCGGTGGAAGATCATATGTCCAGATCCTTTATGCATATTAATACCCCTCTGATTATGAACATGAATATGATTTGTGAGTAGTTATGTTTGTTCCTGAGGACATGGGAGAAGTCTTGCTATAAGTAGTCATGTGAATTTGGTATTCGTTCAATATTTTGATGAGATGTATGTTGTCTTTCCTCTAGTGGTGTCATGTGAACGTCGACTACATGACACTTCACCATTGTTTGGACCTAGAGGAAGGCATTGGGAAGTAATAAGTAGATGATGGGTTGCTAGAGTGACAGAAGCTTAAACCCTAGTTTATGAGTTGCTTCGTAAGGGGCTGATTTGGATCCATATGTTTCATGCTATGGTTAGGTTTACCTTAATACTTCTTTTGTAGTTGCAGATGCTTGCAATAGGGGTTAATCATAAGTGGGATGCTTGTCCAAGGAAGGACAGTACCCAAGCACTGGTCCACCTACATATCAAATTATCAAAGTACCGAACGCGAATCATATGAACGTGATGAAACCTAGCTTGACGATAATTCCCATGTGTCCTCGGGAGCGTTTTCCTTTATATAAGAGTTTGTCCAGACTTGTCCTCTCCTACAAAAAGGATTGGGCCATCTTGCTGCACCTTATTTACTTTTATTACTTGTTACCCGTTACAAATTACCTTATCACAAAACTATCTGTTACCGATAATTTCAGTGCTTGCAGAGAATACCTTACTGAAAACTGCTTATCATTTCCTTCTGATCCTCGTTGGGTTCGACACTCTTACTTATCGAAAGGACTATGATAGATCCTCTATACTTGTGGGTCATCAAGACTCTTTTCTGGCGCCGTTGCCGGGGAGTGAAGCGCCTTTGGTAGCTGGAATTTGGTAACGAAAAATTGATATAGTGCGCTGAAATTTACTGTCACTTGTTACTACGGAACATAATCCTTTGAGGGGCTTGTTCGGGGTATCTTCGCCCCAACCAGTAGAGCAAAGAGTTGCTCCTCAACCTACCGATCCTACTGAAAATGTTTATTTTGAAATTCCTTCAGGTATGATAGAGAAACTGCTAGCTAATACTTTCACAGGCGATGGAACATTACATCCTGATTTGCACCTAATCTATGTGGAAGAAGTTTGTGGATTATTTAAGCTTGCAGGTATGCCCGAGGATGTTATCAAGAAAAAGGTCTTCCCTTTATCTTTGAAGGGAAAGGCATTGACATGGTTTAGGCTATGTGATGATATGGGATCATGGAACTATAACCGATTGAAATTGGAATTTCATCAGAAGTTTTATCCCATGCATCTTATTCATTGTGATCGTAATTATATATATAATTTTTGGCCTCGCGAAGGAGAAAGCATCGCTCAAGCTTGGGGGAGGCTTAAGTCAATGTTATATTCATGCCCCAATCATGAGCTCTCAAGAGAAATTATTATTCAAAAAATTTATGCTCGACTTTCTCTCGATAATCGCTCCATGCTCGATACTTCTTGTACTGGCTCTTTTATGATGAAGACTATTGAATTCAAATGGGATTTATTGGAAAGAAGTAAATGCAACTCTGAATATTGGAATCTTGACGAAGGTAAGGAGTCAGGTATAACACCTAAGTTTGATTGTGTTAAATCTTTTATGGATACCGATGCTTTTCGTGAATTTAGCACTAAATATGGACTTGACTCTGAGATAGTAACTTCTTTCTGTGAATCCTTTGCTACTCATGTTGATCTCCCTAAGGAGAAGTGGTTTAAATAATCCTCCCATTGAAATAAAAGTAGTTGCACCTATTAAAGTTTAAGAAAATACTATCACTTATAATGATCCTGTTGTTCCTACTACTTATATTGAGAAACCACCTTTCCCTGTTAGAATAAAGGATCATGCTAAAGCTTCAACTATGGTTCGTAAGAGTAATACTAGAACACCTACTCCCTCTAAGAAAATTAAAGTTGAACCTAGTATTGCTATGGTTAAAGATCTCTTGGCTGATAATATTGATGGGCATGTTATTTACTTCTGTGATGAAGCTGCTAGAATTGCTAGACTCGATACTAAAAATAAACATAGACCTGTTGTACGCATGCCTGTTATTTCTGTTAAAATAGGAGATTATTGCTATCATGGCTTATGTGATATGGGTGCTAGTGCAAGTGCAACACCTCATTCCTTATATAAAGAAATTATGCATGATATTGCACCTGCTGAGATAGAGTAAATTGATGTTACAATTAAGCTTGCCAATAGAGACACTATTTCACCAGTTGGGATTGTTAGAGAAGTTGAAGTCTTGTGTGGGGAAGTTAAATATCCTGCTGATTTTCTTGTTCTTGGTTCCCCACAAGATGACTTTTGTCCCATTATATTTGGTAGACCCTTCTTGAATACTGTTAATGCTAAGATAGACTGCAAAAAGGATGTTGTTACTATTGGTTTGGGGGATGTGTCTCATGAGTTTAATTTTGCTAAATTTCGTAGACAACCCCATGATAAAGAATCACCTAGTAAAAATGAAATCATTGGTCTTGCTTCTATTGCCGTGCCTCCTAATGATCCTTTAGAACAATATTTGCTCGACCATGAAAATGATATGTTCATGAATGAAAGAAGGGAAATAGATGAAGTATTCTTTAAACAGGGACCTATTTTGAAACACAACTTGCATGTTCAAATCCTAGGGGATCCTCCTCCACCCAAGGGTGATCTCGTGTTTGAGCTTAAACCTTTACCTGATACTCTTAAATATGGTTATCTTGATGAGAAAGAGATATATCATGTTATTATTAGTGCTAACCTTTCAGAGCATGAAGAAAAGAAATTATTGAAAACTCTGAAGAAGCACCGTGCTGCTATTGGATATACTCTTGATGATCTTAAGGGCATTAGTCCCACTCTATGCCAGCACAAAATAAAACTGGAGAAAGACGCGAATCCGGTTGTTGATCACCAACGACGGTTAGATCCTAAGATGAAAGAAGTGCTAAGAAAAGAAATACTAAACCTTCTGGAGGCGGGTATAATTTATCTCGTTCCTGATAGTCAGTGGGTAAGCCCTTTCCATTGTGTCCCTAAGAAGGGAGGTATTATTGTTGTTCCTAATGATAAAGATGAATTGATCCCACACAGAAGTGTTATAGGTTATAGAATGGTAATTGATTTCCACAAACTAAATAAAGCTACTAAAAAGGATCATTACCCTTTACCTTTTATTGATCAAATGCTAGAAAGATTGTCCAAACATACACATTTTTGCTTTCCAAATGGTTATTTTGGTTTCTCTCAAATACCTGTGTCAAAAGAGGATCAAGAAAAGACAACTTTTACTTGCCCTTTAGGTACCTTTGCTTATAGACGTATGCCTTTTGGTTTATGCAATGCACCTGCTACCTTTCAAAGATGTATGACTGCTATATTCTCTAACTTTTGTGAAAATATTGTTGAGGTATTCATGGATGATTTTTCTGTATATGGAACTTCTTTTCATGATTTCTTAAGCAACCTTGATCGAGTTTTGCAGAGATATGAGGAAACTAATCTTGTCTTGAATTGGGAGAAGTGCGACTTTATGGTTAATGAAGGTATTGTCTTGGGGCATAAAATTTCTGAAAGAGGTATTGAAGTTGATAAAGCTAAAGTTGATGCTACTGAAAATAAGTCGTGTCCCAAGGACATTAAAGGTATAAGAAGTTTCCTTGGTCATGCCGGTTTTTATAGGAGGTTCATTAAGGACTTCTCTAAAATTTCTAGGCCTCTGACTAATCTCTTACAAAAATATGTTCCTTTTGTCTTTGATGATGATTGTGTAGAAGCATTTGAAATACTTAAGAAAGCCTTGATTTCTGCACCTATTGTTTAGCCCCCTGATTGGAATTTACCATTTGAAATTATGTGTGATGCTAGTGATTATGTTGTAGGGCCTGTTCTAGGGCAAAGAGTTGATAAGAAATTAAATGTTATCCAATATGCTAGTAAAACTCTAGACAGTGCTCAAAGAAATTATGCTACTACTGAAAAGGAGTTTTTTAGCAGTTGTATTTGCTTGTGATAAGTTCAGACCTTATATAGTTGATTCTGAAGTAACTGTTCACACTGATCATGCTGCTATTAAATATCTTATGGAAAAGAAAGATGATAAACCTAGACTTATTAGATGGGTTCTCTTGCTACAAAAATTTGATTTGCATATTATTGATAGAAAGGAAGCTGAGAACCCCGTTGTAGACAACTTGTCTAGGTTAGAGACTGTTCTTGATGACCCAATACCTATTGATGATAGCTTTCCTGATGAACAACTAGCTGTCATAAATGCTTCTTGTACTGCTCCATGGTATGATGATTATGCTAATTATATTGTTGCTAAATTTATACCACCTAGTTTCACATACCAGCAAAAGAAAAAGTTCTTCTATGATTTAAGACATTACTTTTGGGATGACCCACACCTTTATAAAGAAGGAGTAGATGGTGTTATTAGATGTTGTGTACCTGCGCATGAACAGGAACAGATCCTACACAAGTGTCACTCTGAGGCTTATGGAGTACACCACGCTGGAGATAGAACTGCACATAAGGTATTGCAATCCGGTTTTATTGGCCTACTCTCTTCAAAGATGCCCGTAAGTTTGTCTTGTCTTGTGGTGAATGTCAAATAATTGGTAATATTAGTAGACGTCAAGAAATGCCTATGAATTATTCACTTGTTATTGAACCATTTGATGTTTGGGGCTTTGATTATATGGGACCGTTTCCTTCCTCTAATGGGTATACACATATTTTAGTTGTTGTTGATTACGTTACTAAGTGGGTAGAAGCTATTCCAACTAGTAGTGCCAATCATAACACCTCTATTAAGATGCTTAAAGAAGTTATTTTTCCGAGGTTTGGAGTCCCTATATATTTAATGACTCATGGTGGTTCACATTTTATTCATCGTGCTTTTCGTAAAATGCTTGCTAAGTACGATGTTAATCATAGAATTGCATCTCTGTATCACCCACAGTCTAGTGGTCAAGTAGAACTGAGCAATAGAGAGCTTAAACTAATTTTGCAAAAGACTGTTAATAGATCTAGAAAGAATTGGTCCAAGAACTTGATGATGCATTATGGGCTTATAGAACTGCGTACAAAAATCCTATAGGTATGTCTCCGTATAAGATGGTTTATGGAAAAGCATGTCACTTACCTCTTGAACTGGAACATAAGGCATATTGGGCCATTAAAGAGCTCAATTATGATTTCAAACTTGCTGGTGAGAAGAGGCTTTTTGACATTAGCTCACTTGATGAATGGAGAACCCAGGCTTATGAGAATGCCAAACTGTTTAAAGAAGTTAAAAGATGGCATGACAAAAGGATTGTGACGCCCCCGATTCAATCGTACACTAATCATGCACGCAAACATGTACGATCAAGATCAGGGACTCACGGGAAGATATCACAACACAACTCTAAAAACATAAATAAGTCATACAAGCATCATAATACAAGCCAGGGGCCTCGAGGGCTCGAATACAAGAGCTCGATCATAGACGAGTCAACGAAAGCAACAATATATGAGTATAGACATAAGTTAAACAAGTTTGCCTTAAGAAGGCCAGCACAAACTGGGATACAGATCGAAAGAGGCGCAAGCCTCCTACCTGGGATCCTCCTAAACTACTCCTGGTCGTCGACAGCGGGCTGCACGTAGTAGTAGGCACCTCCCGAGTAGTAGTAGTCATCATCGACAGTGGCGTCTGGCTCCTGGGCTCCATCGTCTGGTCGCAGCAATCGGGTATAGAAAAAGGGGGAAAAGAGGAAGCAAAGAAACCGTGAGTACTCATCCAAAGTACTCACAAGCAAGGAGCTACACTACAAATGTATGCATTGGTATCAAATGGAATAAGGCTATCATATGTGGACTGAACTGCAGAATGCCGGAATAAGAGGGGGATAGCTAGTCCTCTCGAAGACTATGCTTCTGGTAACCTCCATCTTGCAGCAGAAGAAGAGAGTAGATGGTAAGTTCACCAAGTAACATC
Organism: Triticum urartu; assembly: GCF_056163025.1. NCBI lineage: Eukaryota > Viridiplantae > Streptophyta > Magnoliopsida > Poales > Poaceae > Triticum > Triticum urartu. The sequence goes on along the minus strand of NC_141875.1, from coordinate 383,307,204 downwards.
GCATAGCATAATCCTAACCGATGATCCTCCCCTCGTTGCCCTGTGAGAGAGCGATCACCCGTTGTATCTGGCACTTGGAAGGGTGTGTTTTATTAAGTATCCGGTTCTAGTTGTCATAAGGTCAAGGTACAACTCCAAGTCATCCTGTTACCGAAGATCACGGCTATTCGAATAGATTAACTTCCCTGCAGGGGTGCACCACATTTCCGAACACGCTTGATCCCCTTTGTCCGGGCACACTTTTCTAGGTCATGCCTGGCCTCGGAAGATCAACACGTCGCAGCCCTACCTAGGCACAACAGAGAGGTCAGCACGCCGGTCTAAATCCTATGGCGGAGGCGTCTGGGCCCATCGCCCATTGCACACTTGCACGTTGCGAGGGCGGCCGGAAGCAGACCTAGCCTAGCAGGCATTCCAGTCCAATCCAGCGCGCGCCGCTTAGTCGCTGACGTCATGAAGGCTTCGGCTGATACTACAACGTCGAGTGCCCATAACTGTCCCCGTGTAGATGGTTAGTGCGTATAGGCCAGTGGCCAGACTCAGATCAAATACCAAGATCTCGTTAAACGGGTTATCTTGAATTAACTGTGAACGCCAACCAGGGCCAGGCCCACCTCTCTCCTAGGTGGTCTCAACCTGCCCTGTCGCTCCGCCACAAAGTAACAGTCGGGGGCCATCGGGAACCCAGGCCCACCTCTACCGGGATGGAGCCACCTGCCCCTTCAACCCCCAACTCCGAACAGTATCATAAGTAATGTAATAGTATACAGTATATAGCATATGCCCGTAATCACCTCCCGAGTGATCACGGCCCAGTAATATAGCATGGCAGACGGACAAGAGTGTAGGGCCTCTGATGGAACACTAGCATCCTATACTAAGCAGTAGGATAGCAGGTAAGGGTAACAACTGTAGCAACAATGACAGGCTATGCATCAGAATAGGATTAACGGAAAGCAGTAACATGCTGCACTACTCTAATGCAAGCAGTAGAGAGAAGAGTAGGCGATATCTGGTGATCAAGGGGGGCTTGTCTGGTTGCTCTGGCAAGGAGGGGTCATCAACATCGTAGTCGAACTGGGGTTCGCTGGCAGTCTCGAGGTCTACCGGAAAGAAGTAACAGAGGGGGAACACAATAAATAACAAAGCAGTCAAAGCATCACAAAGTGTAACATGGCATTATGCGGTGCTAGAGGTGACCTAACGTAGTAGTAGGTGCTACTGGTGAAGGGGGAAAACATCCGGGAAAGAATTCCCGCTGTTTGACGTTTTCGGACAGACGAATTGGAGGGGTATTGTTGCACGTTCGCTATGCTAGGGATGTGTGGCGGACGAACGGACTACGTATTCGGATTCGTCTCGTCGATCTGAGCAACTTTCATGTACAAAGTTTTTCCATCCGAGCTACGGTTTATTTTATATTAATTTTAAAAGATTTAAATCATTTTTAGAATTTATTTAATTTATTTAATTCAACATTATCCAGAATAGTGTTTGCTGACATCATCATGACGTCAGCAGTTGACCTGGTCAACCTGACAGGTGGGTCCCGTTCGTCATTGACTGTTTAGTCTAATTAGGGTTTAATTAACTTAACTACTTGATTAGATTAATTAAACATGATTAATTAACTTAATTAGTTCATTAATTAATTAATTAATTAATTTGATTATTTATTTATAGTTAATTCTTTTTTTCTTTTTTTAAATCATTCTTAGGGCGGTGGCCCCCGTTTGTCATTGGCCCTAGGGGCCAAACGGGCACGGGTGAATGGGCATAGCCCGAATAGGTGAAGGGTGTGCGGGCACCCGACCGGGTGCGTGCCCGATGGGGCGCAATGGGGCGAGGCCACCGGGGTGCGGCGGCAAGCGCAGGCTGCAGGATGCAGCGGGGCGTCCAGCAGAGGCCGCGAGGTGCATGCGGGGTGGCGCGGTTCGCGCGCAGGCGCGTCTTGGCAGCGAGCAGAGCTGGGCGGAGCCGAGGAGAGGCCTCGGTGCGGCGCGGGGAAGGGGCCATGGCGAGCGTGACAGGGGGGCCGATGCGTTGGGCATTGCCGGCGAGGCAGCAGGGAAACAGAAGGCAGCAAGGCGATGCGCGACAGGGAAGGCGCGGGGAGCAGAGCGGCCATGCGGTGTGAGGGGAGGGCAGCAGTAGGGCAAGCAGTGTGGCGGAGGCCTACGCGGGCGCATGTCGGCACGAGTCCTGTGGGTCGATGCAGCGTAGCTTGCGGGGCGTGGGCACGGGGAGCGGTAGGGAGACCATGGCGCGGTTGGCACGTGCTGCAGCGAGGCGACGGGCGAACCAGAGCGGGGGCCGAGCGGCGACAGGAAGGTGAGAGGGAAGGGGGGATTTCATCACCCCTCGTTGCAGGGGAACAAGCGGCGAGGCTCGATGAAGCCTTTGGGGAGGAGGACGGGGACGAGGACGAGGACGATGGGCGGCTCCGGCGAAGAAGTGGTCGGACGAGGCGGACGGTGTGCGGCGGCGGCGTGCGTGGATGGCGTCCGGCGAGGAGGAGGGCGTGGACGAGGGACGAAGACGGGGAGGCGGCACCGACAACGGCAGGTGGTGGTGGGGCGGCTCCAGCGGGGGTTCCAGGCGGCGGCGGCGGCGAACGCCCCCGATCCCGAAGAGAGGGAGTGGAACGAGTGGGCGACTGGGGGAGGGGGTGGTTTGCCCCGATCTAGAAATCGGGGGGAGTGGGGGAGCGAGCAAGAGAGAGTGGGGGTCGGGGTAGTGGGGGAGAGGAGCTAGGGTTTCTGGCGCCCGACGGGGAGTAGTAGCGGGCGCGTTGGGCCGGCCTGGCGGCCCAGTAGCCTGCTGGGCCGAGGCCCAGCTAGGGGGGTGAAAGTGCGTTATATCGACTAGAGGGGGGGTGAATAGGCGATTTTTATGAAAGTCTTCAAAACGTGGAAGTTATGAAGACAAACAGTAGAGATATGCCTATCACTATGCAGCGGAAGTTAGATTACACCAGGCAAGCCATGGTCAAGTATTCAATAGAGTGAAAGCACAATGACAAGTAGCTGCAGTGTAATAAGGATCAGGTAGGAAGAAGTTATGAAGCCAAACAAATCATACAGTTACGTTGTGAAGACAAAAGATATAGCAAGCATGCAATGGCTTCACAATGAGTAACATAAGTAAAAGGAAGTGAAGATGAAACCAGTGACTCGTTGAAGACAATGATGTGTTGGACCAGTTCCAGTTGCTGTGACAACTGTACGTCTGGTTGGAGCGGCTAGGTATTTAAACCTTAGGACACATAGTCCCGGACACCCAGTCCTGAACACGCAGCTCAGGACACCAAGTCCTCACCGTATTCTCCTTGAGCTAAGGTCACTTAGTCCTCGCCCAATCACTCTGGTAAGTCTTCAAGGTAGACTCCCAAACCTTCACAGACTTCGTTCACTGGCAATCCACAATGTCTCTTGGATGCTCAGAACGCGACGCCTAACCGTCTGGAGAATGCACAGTCCTCAAGTGTAATAAGTCTTCAGATCACTCAGACAAGAAGACTTAAGTGATGCCCAATTTACTCTGGCTCTGGGTGGTTAGGGCTTTATCCTCGCTAGGAATTTTCTCTCAAAGGCTTCGAGGTGGGTTGCTCTCAAACGACAAAAGCCGTGCACTGAAATCTGAGCAGCCAACCGTTTATGGTTGTAGGGGGTGGGCTATTTATAGCCACTTGGCAACCCGACCTGATTTGTCCGAAATGACCCTGGGTCACTAAGGAACTGACACGTGTCTCAACGGTCAGATTTCAAACTCTCATGGCAACTTTACTTGGGCTACAAGCAAAGCTGACTTGTCCGACTCTGGACAAGATTCGCTCTCATTGTCTTCACTCGAAGACATAGGTTTTTGGTTTAGGCATCACTTCAGTCATTCTGACTGGTTCTCCTGGACCCCACTTAACAGTACGGTGGTTCCTATGACTCAACACAAAAGAAAAAGAACTACGAAAGATCTAAGTCTTCGAGCTCCATAGGCTTCATAACGTGTCTTCTTATGTCATAGGCTTCAATGTGAATATCTTCATATACCACCTTTGACTTCAATGTCTTCATACATTTTTAGGGGTCATCTCTGGTAGTAAAACCGAATCAATGAGGGACTTCTACCTGTGTTATCCTGCAATTCTCACAAACACATTAGTCCCTCAACTAGGTTTGTCGTCAATACTCCAAAACCAACTAGGGGTGGCACTAGATGCACTTACAATCTCCCCCTTTTTGGTGATTGATGACAAACTAGTTGAAGTTTTCAACGGGGAATATAGTCTGTGAAATTGTAAAGGATAAGGAATTGTCTTCATAAGTTGCAAGGGCTCCCCCTGAAGATGTGCATACAAGTTAATTTGCTTTTGGAATGCAAATGCACATGGCAGGTTGTACTTGTGGAGATCCACTTCAGCTTATGATGACAATCCACTATGCATGTGAAAGTATATGAAGATAATGACATGCATAATGGAAAATGGACGTCTGCAGAATGAGATAAGTGCGGAATTTATCGTCGCACATGCGGAATTTATCTTCGCAAAACAGGGTGGCAAACAAGTAGCAAACGACCATCTGGTTTAAGTGTTACAACTCATAAGAACCAAATGTGAAACGAGAGTTGTAAGCACGAAGCAAAATATAGCAAAGTAAAGGCACCCGCCCATATTGACCCGTTTGAAGACTATCAACTTCATATGCTTCTCCCCCTTTTGTCAGTGAGGACCAAAAAGGTTTGAAGACATAGAGTGTTCTACGCGTTCCCATGAGCAGCAGGGTCGTTGGCGTTGTTTGGCGGTGCAAAAGAGCTTGGAGGTGCTGAAGCAGGTGGCGGTGAGGTAGCATCGTCTTCTTCATCAATGATTCTGGCAGTGACTGTGGCAGCAGATGAAGAAAACTCAGAGTCTTCAAGTGATGGTGTGCTTCGCATCACAGCCCTTCTAGGAGGTGTGGTGTCAAACTTGAATCGCTCAGTGAAGCCATCCTCTTCAAGTTCAGCTTCAGTACACATCATTGATAGCCCTTTCCATGTACGACGACAGGTTTCATGGGTAACGAAAGCATTCTTGGTGGCAAGATTTCGAAGACGATTAACATCCACCAAGAGGCTTTTCATCTGACGCTTTATCCAGTCATGATGCCTATCTTGTTTTTGATGAAGGGCCACAAGAAGCTCTCGGTCATTGAGAACACGAGCGCGCTTCTTGGGTCTTGAAGCAGTTGCACTGTCAGTGGCTTCAGTTGAAGCAGGGTGTGGTGCACGTGTAGTGCCAGCCAAAGGATACACCCTGGAGATGGCTTCAACACATTCAACGTTCTGAGTGAAGCTCTGGTGTTCTGCATTCTGAAGACTCAAAGGTTGCTTGGTAGGCTCAGGATATATAGCTTCGGCAGAGGTATCCACATCTGGCAAGAAGATCCGATGGTTGCGGGCTGAGGGCTGATATGAGATCGCAGAGTGAAGCATGATCAGTCTCATTACCCAAGGAGCATAGAACTTCAAACCAAGTAAATCTGAGCCAGATGCAGCTAGTTGGCGTATGAAGAAGTCCTGTGCGTTGAAGCATTTGCCATGAAGGACACAAAACAGCAGAGTCTTCATTGCACCCTCGACCTTGGCATTGGGAGAGTGCCCTTTGATAGGCCAGAGAGTCCGCCGGATAATGTGATAGATGGTTCTGGGCAGGTACTCAAAGTCTTCAACGAAGAACTCTGTTGGATAAGGAGCATCATGGGGCAATGGCTTCATCATTGAGAGCATCTGACTCATATTCGGTTCAGGCCTCTGGAATATGCTCTCAAGAGCTTCAGTGTGTAGTGGACATCCTTCCTCGAAGAATTCGCCAGGAGTGGGCAGGCTGGTGAGCTCAATGATATCAAATGCATTGGCTTTGTGATGGACATTGCCGGTCATCCACTCCAGGGCCCAAGTCTTCGGATCTCTGTTGTATCCTTTGATGTGGAGGGTGGCATAGAATTGCAGCAGAAGCTCTTCATTCCAGTGCTCTTCATCAGTTACAAACTGCAGCAGACCCACTTGCTTGAAGCAATCCAACGCTTCCTCTAAACAGGGCAGACCAGCAATGGCTTCAACATCAAGGCGCTTGTGCGGGAAGATGCGACCTTGGTTGTATAGGATGCATGAATAATAGCTGCGCTGAGGATAGCTCCAGAACCTATCTGATGAAATCCTTTCCCTTGAATAGGGGTTTCTTGGAGCTGTTGAAGAATGTATTATCTACCTTGAAGCTATTGATGTTAAAGGAGCCAGGTGCTGATGCGGGACCTGGGAACCTCGGCAGCCTTGGGACTGGCTTTTGGACATGAGGCATGTGCTCAACATGGTAATCAAATTGAGGACCTGCAGCAGACTTAGGAACAGAAGTGTCTGGATCAGTAGCTTCGCTATCTTCTGAAGCTTTTGGTGGGGAGGGTTCCACATTGGCTTCAGTATTGGTTGTGGCAGCCTCAATATTTTCAGCCTCCGCTTGACTAGCTGGAGGGTCAGATTTAGGCACGTTCTCCTGGAGAACTGCTTCGTGGTGTAGCGGGGGAGTAGGATCTTGTGGTACTTCTTCATTTTCTTCGGCTGATGCAGCCGGAATGTCTTCAGCATAGACTTGAGGCCTTGGACCTTTGCGAAGCCTGCGGAACGCAGACGACGCCTGTGGGGTTGGAGTGGGCTGGGCCTCAAAGTCTTCTTCCTCTTGAGGGCGATCCGCCCATGACGCATCTTGTGCAATTGGCGTCAGAGGACGACCAATGCTGATGAGTTCGCTGTGTTCATACTGAGGAAGGGCTGCATCATCTTGTACATTGTCCTGATGACCAATGTCTTCAGTAGCGATGGGGTCGGCTGCTGGTATGTCTTCAGCTTCAGGAGCCTCTGTGGAAGCAGGCTCATGAACTGTCAGTTGTCGTTCTGCGTCAGGATAGATGACAGAAAGGGAACCATCAAGGGCTCTGTGGGAGCAGCCTGAGCTTTCTTGATCTTTCGGTTCTTCTGAGTGGGAGCAGAAGCAGAGGCTTCAGTATGTTTCCGCTTCCTAGCTTCAGCCTCTGGAGTTCGCGTCTTCTTGAGCTCTGAAGCGGTTGACCGGCTCTTTGGCTTCGAGCCAGTCGTTGCAGTTGGGAAGACAATTGGAACTACTTCTTGCCTTGGTGCCTCTGGTTCAGCCATAGCAAACTTCTTCTTCTTCGCAGCCATCCTGGGGTCGATGCCGGGACGCCCAAGTGCCTTGCGCTTCTCGGCCTCATTGTAGGCCTGCACACATCTGTCTGCCAGAGACTTCATTCGCTCCCGCGAACCTTGAGCTTCTGCAAGCTTCTTCAGAAAGTTTTCCTTTAGTTCGTGCATCATGACCTTGAAGCTCTTCACTTCTTGCACGCTGAGCTTGGCCATATGCTTCTTGAACTGAGCCTTTTCATGATCAATTTTCTGCTTCAGTTCAACAATGCGCTGGGCAATTGCAAGTTCTGAAGCAATAGCGCCTTGGAAGGAGACGCTGAGGCCAACGGGCAGCTGCAGATCTTCGAAGCTGATGTTTGGTGTGGCAAACCATTCGTCGATGAAGTTGTGGATGATGGCGACATCAAAGAGAGGCAAATTGTTGAAGATTTCAGCTTCTTCTTTGCTCTTGATGAGCTGCTCGAGAGCGTCATCTCCAAGATCTTCATCACTTGACAGATCAATGGCTTCGCTGCGCAGAATGTCAGCAGCTGTGAGCTCTTTGCCGGTGTGTGGCTGAGGCATCTTGGCCTTCTGGGGCTTGGAGACGCGGGATACGTCTTCAGACTGCACACTGTCTTCAGGAGGTGCAGTTGCCAATGGCTTCGCCCTTGAGATTTTTGGTGAAGGGGCCGGTTTTGAAGCTTTTGGCTTCTTCTGCTGTTTTGGCTTCGGTACAGCAGGAGCTTCATCAGACTCAGAGTCAGTTGGAGGGTCATTCACGGCAGTCCCTTGGACTAAGATGCGGGTGATGAGGCCCTCAAGGTTGGCATACGGACCGATGATATTTGGTTCTGCGTCGCGTGTGCTATCTGCCCTTGGTGCGGAGGGACCAGGGTTGAAGTCTAACCCCAACTTCTTCTTGTTCAGCTTCGTTGATTGTTGGGCAAACTGGAAGTTGTGCTTGAACAGATTGTCGTCACGACACCAGAGTAGTGACGACGGATGTGCATCATCAGGCTGTGGCCCACGAACCATGCATGGATAGAAGCTTTGGGAAATAGCTTCATCTCTGGACCTGGGTACAAGGTTCTTTTATAAGATGTCTCCCCACGGTCTTTTGATGGCACTTTTCTCAGCATACTCTTGGGTTGTGAAGCGGTATTTGAACCATTGTTCTGCCCAATAGCGTTGAATCCATTGGATTCGGGTCTTGTGCTGACCATAATTCTCTTCAGGATCTGTTTTGTACATTTCTACCAGTTCATCAGGCAGATCTTTGGATGTTCCTCCACGTCTCTGTCTGCCCCCCTTCCTTGCTGCTGTTTCTGAAGCCATAAGCTTTAACTTGAAAGGCTTCAATATGTTCAAAGGCTTCAAAGGCTTTTTCTTGCTGAACCAACAGGAACTGGCTTCAGGAGAATTTATGTGATGCTGTAAGAATTCTGCAAATGAATGCAGACTATGAGAACCAAAGGATTCTCCCACGGACATGTACCTGTGACAGCATTAAGGTGCGAGGGAAGGGGAAGAGGTCATATGCATTCTCAGAAGATTTTGAAGATAAATCAGTTTAGAAGACATTGACCTCATCGTGCGAAGACATTCACTCATAGAAAAGAAGTTGGTTCCAGATTTGTACGAACCCACAGATCAGTACAAGTGAGGAATCTAACTACTTCATGAAGCACAAGTGAATATACTAGGCATGTTATGAGATGCAGATTGAGAGTGATCTAACTTGTGTGAATAGAAACTTCTTATGGTAGAAAGTGACAGAACCATGGGATCAAAAGGAGCTGTAAAAAGAAGTTTTATTTACCACACTGAGAACTGCTAGACGGAGTGGGAGATGAGGCCGAGCAGTTCACTCGTCCGTGCCCTAACTTGGCGACGGAGGAGACCTACAGCGACGGCGGAGAGGACGATGTCCGCGATCGGCGTGAAGACGGCGTCGGAGAGGTTGCGGCAGCGAAGCGCTTCGTCGCCGGCGTCGTCGAGAGCTAGCGGTGGCGCTAGGGTTCGTGCGAGGGTGGAAGAAGGAGATAATGACCGCGGTAAGTGTGAATTTATAGGCGCAGCGGCGGCACTGTGCTATTACACATGTGCCCCTGGCGATTCGCATCTGAGGAACGTGGCCATCATGCGGTATTTTGGGGGCAGTTCCACATCCCACGCACGCGTGGATTGTCGGGTGGTCGTTCCTACTTCTCCGGATTTCATGTGGATAAATGAGCATTGAAAACGGACTTAAATGTTGTCTCTGTGTCTTCTGCTGACAAGGACGCAGAGAAGATATTCGACAGTTTCAATAGAATGCATATGACTTGGAGAGATAGAATTTTGAGATAGAGAGCATAGAGAGGTTAGGGTCCGATCACATTCACTTAGTTCAAAAGATTCAAACAAGAACACATAGCTATAAGTGAATGTTGTAGAGGACAGAACACTAGTATATATATCTATATAATCAACATACTGAAGATAGTCATGAAGACATGTTCGAAGCCAAACCAAATGTGAAGACATTGCAAGGTAACGCCATGAGGGAAACACTTCAGAATAGAACGTTTGGTGGTGGTGTTACCCACCGTATAGGAAGTATTAGACCCAGACACGGCGCACAATTATCGTGGCGCTCCGAAGTCAAATTCCACATTAATGTATTCACAATTTAGAATGTATGTCTTCATTGATTGAAGATGTACTTCACTTCGTGTGTTGCACATCTAAGTCATCAATATGCATAAGGGTTAGGATGTGTGCCTGATCACAGGACATTTGAGGATTCCAGGATATTTAGCTCACACCGTAACTTGCAAAACCTCTTCTCATCCAAGGGCTTGGTGAAGATATCTGCCAATTGCTCTTCAGTGTTGACGTGTATGATATCAATGTCTTCCTTCACAACATGATCTCTGAGAAAGTGATGACGAATTTCAATGTGCTTTGTCTTTGAGTGCTGAACTAGGTTGTTGGCAATCTTGATGGCGCTTTCGTTGTCACAGTAAAGTGGCACTTGCTTCAAATGAATGCCATAGTCCTTGAGTGTTTGCTTCATCCACAGAAGCTGAGCGCAGCAAGATCCAGCAGCAATGTATTCAGATTCAGCAGTGGAGAGAGATACACAGTTCTGCTTCTTTGTAGACCAACATACAAGAGATCGTCCCAGAAAGTGACATGTGCCTGATGTAGACTTGCGATCAACTTTGTCACCAGCATAATTAGCATCCGAGAATCCAACCAAATCAAACTCTGAGCCCTTTGGATACCATAATCCTAGAGTTGGGGTGTGAGCCAAATATCGAAGAATTCGCTTCACAGCTAAGTGATGCGACTCCTTTGGTGCCGCTTGAAATCGAGCACACATGCAAACACTAAGCATAATATCTGGCCTAGATGCACATAAATAATGTAAAGAACCAATCATGAAGCGGTATACCTTTTGATCGAACTCTTTACCATTGTCGTCAGGACCCAGATGATGTTTGGCTGGCATTGGTGTTGTGAAGCCTTTGCAGTCTTGCATACCGAACTTCTTCAGGCAATCTTTGAGATACTTCTCTTGAGATATGAAGATTCCATTGCGTTGTTGTCGTATTTGAAGACCAAGGAAGAACTTCAGCTCCCCCATCATGGACATCTGATATTGCTCTTGCATCATATATCCAAACTCTTCACTGTACTTCTGATTGGTGCAGCCGAAGATAATGTCATCCACATATATTTGGCACACAAACAATTCACCATCATATGTCTTCGTGAAAAGAGTGGGATCTAGGGAACCAGGTATGAAGCCTTTGCTCTTCAGGAAGTATTTGAGTGTGTCATACCAGGCCCTAGGGGCTTGTTTGAGGCCATACAGCACCTTGTTGAGCTTGTATACCATGTCAGGATGTTTTGGATTTTCAAAGCCAGGCGGTTGTGCAACATACACTTCTTCTTCAATCTTGCCATTGAGGAAGGCACTCTTCACATCCATTTGATATAGAAGTATGTTATGATGATTTGCATAGGCCAGCAGTATGCGTATGGCTTCAAGCCTAGCCACAGGAGCAAATGTTTCATCGAAGTCAATGCCTTCCACTTGAGTGTATCCTTGAGCAACGAGACGAGCTTTGTTTCTGACAACTTGACCATTCTCATCTTGCTTGTTGTGGTATATCCATTTGGTGCCTATTATATTGTGCTTCCGTGGATCAGGACGCTTAACCAGTTCCCATACATTATTTAGCTCAAACTGTTGAAGCTCTTCTTGCATAGCTTGAATCCATTCAGATTCCATGAAGGCTTCTTCAACTTTCTTGGGTTCTGATATTGAGACGAATGCGAAGTGCCCACAGAAATTTGCCAGCTGAGTTGCCCTTGAACGAGTGAGTGGACCTGGTGCATTGATGCTGTCAATTATTCTATCAATCTGCACTTCATTGGCAACACGAGGATGTAAGGGGCGAAGACTTTGCTCTTGCTGATCTGTGTTGTCATTGGGAGGAATGTCTTCAAGCTGAGCATTGTCTTCATGTGGATCAGGTGCTGAGATGATAAGTTCATCTTCAGGATGAGCTTCAGAAGGTATAATATCTCCAGTTCCCATAAGCTTGATTGATTCACTAGCTGGAACTTCATCTAGCACATTTGGCAGTTGCTCTCTTTGTGACCCATTGGTCTCATCGAACCGCACATCCACTGTTTCAACCACTTTGTAATGAAAGATATTGAAGACTCTGTAGGAGTGCGAATCCTTTCCATATCCAAGCATAAAACCCTCATGTGCTTTTGGTGCAAATTTTGAGGTGTGATGTGGGTCCTTGATCCAGCACCTTGCGCCAAATACTCTGAAGTAACTGACATTTGGCTTTTTGCCAGTAAGGAGCTCATAAGATGTCTTGTTCAGAAGCTTGTGAAGATAAACACGATTGATTGTATGGCATGCAGTGTCAATGGCTTCAGTCCAGAATTTTCTTGGAGTCTTGTATTCATCTAGCATCGTTCTGGCCATCTCAATGAGTGTTCTGTTCTTGCGTTCGACGACGCCATTCTGCTGTGGCGTGTACGGAGCTGAGAATTCATGTGTGATGCCCAAGGTATCAAGATATGTATCAAGGCCAGTGTTCTTGAATTCAGTGCCATTGTCACTTCTGATGTGCTTTATCTTGGCGCCAAAATTGTTCATAGCTCGATTGGCGAAGCGTCTGAAGACATCCTGCACTTCAGTCTTGTAAAGGATTATGTGCACCCAAGTATATCGAGAATAATCATCAACAATAACGAAACCATAGAGGCAAGCAGTAGCAGTAAAAGTTGAGTAGTGAGTGGGACCAAAACGATCCATGTGAAGCAGTTCGAAGGGTCGAGTAGTGGTCATGATTGTCTTCGAGGGATGTTTTGCCCTCGTCATCTTCCCTGCTTCACAGGCACCGCATAAATGGTCTTTCTTGAACTTGACGCCCTCGATGCCTATGACATGCTTCTTCTTCGCAAGGGTGTGGAGGTTCCTCATCCCAGCATGTCCAAGTCTCCGATGCCATAGCCAGCATTCTGAAGCCTTTGCTAGAAGACGCTGGTGTCGTACCCTATAGTGCAGTTAGGGGGATAGGCTTCACGAAGAGAATTGTGAAGCAAAAACATTTGACGAACCAGTGGGTTATGAAAACTTAGATCCAGATTAGGACTAATAGGTAGAGTAGCATGCGATTCAGGAACGAAGTACATAGTGATGCCATTCGGGCATTTTATCTTGCGCCCAACAAGATTTTTAAGGTCCCCAGCAATAGCGTCAGAAGATTTTGGTTTTCTGCTGGAGACCTTTCCCTGCAAGAGAGAGTTAAGCCTTCTTAACCACCCACATCTTCAAGGGTGGCTTAGAAGCAATAAGTCTAAGTGCAGCATCTGAAAATTTTGGCTTTGAAGCCTTAGCAAACAGTCTTGCAGGTGGACAATAGTACTCATAAGAATAAACAGAATAATTTTTGGTCATATGAACATGACGGTTTGATGAGCCGTTCTCATATTCATATGCCTGAGTATGGTTTCCCTGCAAAACATTTGCGTTAGTGTGACTCATGTGAGTCCTCTGTTTGTATGAAGCCTTTGGACCGTATGAAGCCTTTGGTCTGAGGTTTGTCTTCTTCAAGTGAGGTGTCATGAAGACATTCACAGGAAGATTTTCCAGACACTTTTTCGGAACCCAGATCTTCTTCATAGGCGGTCCATTCCTGCAGTTAGTACCAATGTACCTGGCAAACACTTCACCATTCTGATTCTTAAACAGAATATAGTTTGCATCAAAGGATTCATCAATGATAATGGGGTTAGCACAAGTGAAGCCAAATAAATTGGATGGATCTGCTGAAGGTTCCTTTGCAGCAACCCACTTGGTTTTGGGGTACTGCTCAGGTTTCCAGTAAGAGCCATCTGCATTTATTTTCCTTACGAACCCAACACCCTCTTTCCTAGGGTTTCGGTTCAGAATCTGCTTCTTGAGGACATCACATAATGTCTGATGTCCTTTAAGACTTTTGTACATCCCTGTTTCAAGCAATGTCTTCAACCTAGCATTCTCATCAGCAATAGCAGTGGTATCCTCAGCAAAGGGGTTAGTTACCACATCAACAGTTGAAGATATTGCAACAGTAGTAGCAGTGGAACATTCAGCAACAGAAGTAGCATTATCACGCTCAATGCATTTAAGACATGGTGGTTCAAATCCTTCCTGAGCAGAACTGATCTGTTCGGCGCGAAGTGATTCGTTTTCCTTTTGAAGATCCTCATGAGCCGTTCTCAATTTCTCAAGTTCTTGCTTCCTTTGAAGATAATCATAGGAAAGCTTTTCATGAGTTGTTGAGAGAGTATCATGACGATCTTCAAGTTCCTGATACTTAACGTGAAGATTTTTTATGTCTTCAATTAAGGATTCAGATTGAGTCATTTCAGCACCCAACAGATCATCGCTTCTGTCTAACAGTTTTTGAATATGTTCCATGGCTTTCTATTGTTTAGTTGCAATTTTAGCAAGTGTTTTGTAACTGGGTTTTGAATCACAATCAGAGTCATCGTCACTAGATGTTTGATAGTGAGTAGTGCGTTTGTTTACCTTGGCACCGCGTGCCATGAAGCAGTAGGTAGGAGTGGAGTAGTCCTTGTCATTTGCATCGGTGTCGGTGATGAAGTCATTGTCTTCAGTGTTGAAGATGGACTTGGTGACGTATGCTGTAGCCAGACTTGCAATGCCAGAATCAGACTCCTCCTCAGACTCCACCTCTGCCTCCTCAGAAGCGGACTCCTCCTCTGAAACCATTTCCTTGCCAACAAACGCACGTGCCTTGCCGGATGAGCTCTTCTTGTGTGATGAAGACTTTGAGGAAGACTTGGAAGAAGACTTTGAGTATTTCTTCTTCTTCTTCTTGTCGTCAGAGTCATATTCCTTGCTCTTCTTCTTCTTTCTGTTATCATTATCCCATTATGGACACTCAGAGATGAAGTGGCCAAGTTTCTTGCACTTGTGACATGTTTTCTTCTTGTAGTCATGAGCAGAAGCTTCATCATTCCTTGAGCTTGATCGTGAAGACTTTCTGAAGCCTTTCTTCTTGGTGAACTTTTGGAACTTCTTCACAAGCATAGCAAGTTCCCTTCCAATGTCTTCAGGATCATCAGAACTGCTATCAGATTCTTCTTCAGATGAGGAGACAGCTTTTGCCTTCAAGGCACGAGTTCGCCTATTGTTTGGACCGTAGATATCTCTTTTCTCAGAAAGCTGAAACTCATGTGTGTTGAGCCTCTCAAGTATGTCAGACGGATCGAGTGTCTTGAAATCAGGACGTTCTTGAATCATCAGGGCTAGGATGTCAAATGAACTATCAAGTGATCTCAGCAGCGTCTTGATGATTTCATGTTTGGTGATCTCAGTCGCGCCGAGGGCTTGAAGCTCATTTGTGATGTCAGTGAGCCGATCAAATGTGTGCTGGACATTCTCATTGTCATTTCGCTTGAAGCGGTTGAAGAGGTTGCGAAGAACGCTGATTCTCTGATCTCTCTGGGTTGAGATGCCTTCATTGACCTTGGAGAGCCAGTCCCAGACCAGCTTGGATGTCTTCAAAGCACTCACACGGCCATACTGTCCTTTGGTCAGATGACCACAGATGATGTTCTTGGCAGTAGAGTCCAGTTGAACGAATTTCTTGACATCAGCAGCAGTGACACCTTCTCCAGCCTTGGGAACGCCGTTCTCGACGACATACCATAGGTCGACGTCAATGGCTTCAAGATGCATACTCATCTTATTCTTCCAGTAGGGATATTCAGTTCCATCGAAGACGGGGCACGTAGCGGAGACTTTAATTATCCCTGCAGTCGACATAGCTAAAACTCCAAGTGGTTAAACCGAATCACACAGAACAAGGGAGCACCTTGCTCTGATACCAATTGAAAGTGCGTTATATCGACTAGAGGGGGGTGAATAGGCGATTTTTATGAAAGTCTTCAAAACGTGGAAGTTATGAAGACAAATAGTAGAGATATGCCTATCACTATGCAGCGGAAGTTATATTACACCAGGCAAGCCATGGTCAAGTATTCAATAGAGTGAAAGCACAATGATAAGTAGCTGCAGTGTAATAAGGATCAGGTAGGAAGAAGTTATGAAGCCAAACAAATCATACAGTTACGTTGTGAAGACAAAAGATATAGCAAGCATGCAATGGCTTCACAATGAGTAACAGTAAGTAAAAGGAAGTGAAGATGAAACCAGTGACTCGTTGAAGACAATGATGTGTTGGACCAGTTCCAGTTGCTGTGACAACTGTACGTCTGGTTGGAGCGGCTAGGTATTTAAACCTTAGGACACACAGTCCCGGACACACAGTCCTGAACACGCAGCTCAGGACACCAAGTCCTCACCGTATTCTCCTTGAGCTAAGGTCACTTAGTCCTCGCCCAATCACTCAGGTAAATCTTCAAGGTAGACTCCCAAACCTTCATAGACTTCGTTCAGTGGCAATCCACAATGTCTCTTGGATGCTCAGAACGCGACGCCTAACCGTCTGGAGGATGCACAGTCCTCAAGTGTAATAAGTCTTCAGATCACTCAGACAAGAAGACTTAAGTGATGCCCAATTTACTCTGGCTCTGGGTGGTTAGGGCTTTCTCCTCGCTAGGAATTTTCTCTCAAAGGCTTCGAGGTGGGTTGCTCTCAAACGACAAAAGCCGTGCACTGAAATCTGAGCAGCCAACTGTTTATGGTTGTAGGGGGTGGGCTATTTATAGCCACTTGGCAACCCGACCTGATTTGTCCGAAATGACCCTGGGTCACTAAGGAACTGACATGTGTCTCAACGGTCAGATTTCAAACTCTCATGGCAACTTTACTTGGGCTACAAGCAAAGCTGACTTGACCGACTCTGGACAAGATTCGCTCTCATTGTCTTCACTCGAAGACATAGGTTTTTGGTTTAGGCATCACTTCAGTCATTCTGACTGGTTCTCCTGGACCCCACTTAACAGTACGGTGGTTCCTATGACTCAACACAAAAGAAAAAGACTACGAAAGATCTAAGTCTTCGAGCTCCATAGGCTTCATAACGTGTCTTCTTATGTCATAGGCTTCAATGTGAATATCTTCATATACCACCTTTGACTTCAATGTCTTCATACATTTTTAGGGGTCATCTCTGGTAGTAAAACCGAATCAATGAGGGACTTCTACCTGTGTTATCCTGCAATTCTCACAAACACATTAGTCCCTCAACTAGGTTTGTCATCAATACTCCAAAACCAACTAGGGGTGGCACTAGATGCACTTACAGGGGGCTCCTTTTACTTTGTTTTGTTTTTGTTTTACTCATGTTTAGTCTTTTTCTTTTTATTTATTTTTCTCTTTACTGTTTTATTTATAGCCCGTCTTATCTGAGTTTTATAAAAACATAAAAGTTGTACCAAAATCAGTATTACTAATTATACCTCTGTTACCAAAGTTTAAACCCCTAGATGAAATAGTTTAACATTTCATTAATTATAAATCCATTTAAACATTTGTTTTTGCTACCGTTTTAATCATCTAATAGTATTTAAACATTTTATAAAAGTGTGGTTCCTCCACCGTAGTTACTTCTGCATCATTGGGCACAACCCGAACATTTTAGTTTTAAAGTTTGAAAATTTTGATGTTTGCCTTTTATTCAATTTTGAATTTGAATTGGTTTTTGAACTAACGCGGGATTATCAACAGTAACTGCGATGACGTGGCATCATTAACGGGGGATTACTGTAGCCTAATTATTCGAGCGTCACAAGGATACAAAAACGTGAGTTTAATGTTGGTGATTATGTATTATTATACAACTCTCGTTTAAGATTTTTTTGAAGGAAAACTCCTCTCTAAATGGGAAGGCCCTTACGTCATCGAGGAGGTCTATCGTTCCAGTGCCATAAAAATCAACAACTTCGAAGGCACAAATCCGAGGGTGGTGAATGGTCAAAGAATCAAACATTATATCTCAGGTAATCCCATAAATGTTGAAAGTAATGTTATTGAAATCGTAACCCTGGAGGAATACATAAGGGACACTTTCCATAACGTTCCAGACTCCGAAAAGGAAGAGGTATGAGGTACGGCAATTAAACCGACTCCAAAACAGTTCTAATAGCAATTTTTCTCCGTTTTGGAATATTTAAGAAAATAGGAAAATAAGAAGCAGTCCAGGAAGGACACGAGGCTTCCACGAGGGTGGAGGGCGCGCCCTACCCCCTGGGCATGCCCCCTGCCTCATGGGCACCTCGTGTGCTCTCCGGACTCCATTTTCTTGCACGATACTTCTTTTCGTCGGTAAAAATTCATTATATAATCTCCCGAAGGTTTTGATCACCGTACCATGCAAATATCTCCTATTTTTGTTTCGAGCTGTTTTCTACCAGGGTTGTCAAGGCCAGGCATCATGTCGTCTCCCTCCTCCTCCAACAATGAGGTCAATGATGCTTGGCTAATGAAGATAGAGCTGAAGAGAGAAGAGCCCGGAGAGATCAACAAGGATGATGGGATCAAGAAGGCCATGGGGGATCAAGTTCCGGCAGCAGTAGAAGAAGACATCCTTCAACCTCATCACAATCTCTTTACCCCAACGGAGATTGAAGCTTTCAAGACGATTGAGTTAGCTCGCATTCAAAACAAGTATCTCACAAGTGAAAATATTTTGTTGAAGGATCATATCATCGCACTCAAGGGCATTATCCGCAAATTGGAGGATCTCCTACGCTCGATGTGCGATTATCCATCATCACCAACACCTTCTTCACCAACAAAGAAGAACTGAGTATCGGGTATGGGCACTCCCCTTGGCAACTGCCAAGCTTGGGGGAGTGCCCCGGTATCGTATCACCACCACACTTTTATCTTTACCGTTTTTCTTAGTTCGATCCTTTTGGTAATATCTTGATCTAGTAGAATAAAGTTTTAGTATGATCTAGTTTTGAGTTTTGCTTTGTGATCCTTCTATGTAATCGAGTCCGTGAGCTATATATAATAAAGATTAGTGTTGAGTCAAGGCCTTGATTATCTTGCTATGATCTTGAGGGAATAAAATAAAAGAGAAAGAATAAAAATAAATAAAGAGATCATATGGATCTTATGGAGAGTAATGACTTCACATATAAAGAGTATGATGAATAAAAATTGTTGAGAGTTGACAAGCATAGTTTTGGTCATTGTTGCAATTAATAGGAAGTAATAAAGAAAGAGAGGTTTTCACATATAGACGTATTATCTTGGACATCTTTTATGATTGTGAGCACTCATTGAAATATGGCATGCTAAAGAGTTGACGTTGGACAAAGAAGACAACGTAATGGATTATGTTTTCTTACATCTGAGATAAATTATATTGTCATGGATCATCCAACATGTTGAGCTTGCCTTTCCCTCTCATGCTAGCCAAATTCTTTGCACCAAGTAGAGATACTACTTGTGCTTCCAAATATCCTTAAACCCAGTTTTGCCGTAAGAGTCCACCATATCTACCTATGGATTGAGTAAGATTCTTCAAGTAAGTTGTCATTGTTGCAAGCAATAAAAATTGCTTTCTAAATATGTATGATTTATTAGTGTGGAGAAAATAAGCTTTATACGATCTTGTGATGTGGAAGAAATAAAATCGATGGACTGCATAATAAAGGTCCATATCCCAAGTGGCAATATAAAGTGACGTTCTTTCGCATTAAGATTTTGTGCATCCAACCATAAAGGCACATGAAAACCTCTGCTTCCCTCTACGAAGGGCCTATCTTTTATTCTTGTCTTATACTTCATACAAGAGTCATGATGATTTTCACCTTTCCTTTTTACATTTTATCCTTTGGCAAGCACAATGTGTTGGAAAGGTCCTGATATATATAGCTAATTGGATGTGAGTTTTCATGAACTATTATTGTTGACATTACCCTTGAGGTAAAAGGTTGGGAGGCAATACTATAAGCCCCTATCTTTCTCTGTGTCTGACTAAAACTTCATACCCATAAATATTGCGTGAGTGTTAGCAATTGTGAAAGACTAAATGATAGTTGAGTATGTGGACTTGCTAAAAAGCTCTTACATTGAATCTTTCTGATGTTATGATAAATTGCAATTGCTTCAGTGACTAAGATTATAGTTTGTTAGTTTTCACTGAAGTTTCTGATTCATACTTGAAACTGTGAATGAATTGTTACTTTGTCATAACAGATCATATGACAATATATATATATGTATATATGTGTGTGTGTGTGTTGCTGTTCTAAGAATGATCATGATGCTCTCATGTCCGTATTTTATTTTATCAACACCTCTATCTCTAAACATGTGGCCATATTTTTCGATATCGGCTTTCGCTTGAGGACAAGCGAGGTCTAAGCTTGGGGGAGTTGATACGTCCATTTTGCATCATGCTTTTATATTGATATTTATTACATTATGGGCTGTTATTACACATTATGTCACAATACTTATGCCTATTCTCTCTTATTTTATAAGGTTTGCATGAAGAGGGAGAATGTCGGCAACTGGAATTCTGGGTTGTAAAAGGAGCAAATATTAGAGACCTATTCTGCACAACTCCAAAATTCCTGAAACTTTACGGGAGCAAGTTTCAGAAAATATATAAAATATTGGGCGAAAGAAGTACCAGAGGGGGGCCAACCACCATCCACGAGGGTGGGGGCGCGCCCTACCCCCTGGGTGTGCCCCCTGCCTCGTGGGCCCCCTGGCAGCCCTCTGATGCCCATCTTTGGCTATATGGAGTCTTTCGTCCAGGAAAAAATCATAAGCTACCTCACGGGACGAAACTCCGCCGCCACGAGGCGGAACCTTGGCGGAACCAATCTAGGGCTCCGGCGGAGCTGTTCTACCGGGGAAACTTCCCTCCGGGAGGGGGAAATCATCACCAGCATAATCACCATCGATCCTCTCATCAGAAGGGGGTCAATCTCCATCAACATCTTCACCAGTACCATCTCATCTCAAATCCCAGTTCATCTCTTGTATCCAATCTTTGTCCCAAAGCGTCAGATTGGTACCTGTGGGTTGCTAGTAGTGTTGATTACTCTTTGTAGTTTATGCTAGTTGGTTTATTCAGTGGAAGATCATATGTTCAGATACTTTATGCATATTAATACCCCTATGATTATGAACATGAATATGATTTGTGAGTAGGTACGTTTCTTCCTGAGGACATGGGAGAATTCTTGCTATAAGTAGTCATGTGAATTTGGTATTCGTTCGATATTTTGATGAGATGTATGTTGTCTTTCCTCTAGTGGTGTCATGTGAACGTCGACTACATGACACTTCACCATTGTTTGGGCCTAGAGGAAGGCATTGGGAAGTAATAAGTAGATGATGGGTTGCTAGAGTGACAGAAGCTTAAACCCTAGTTTATGAGTTGCTTCGTAAGGGGCTGATTTGGATCCATATGTTTCATGCTATGGTTAGGTTTACCTTAATACTTCTTTTGTAGTTGCGGATGCTTGCAATAGGGGTTAATCATAAGTGGGATGCTTGTCCAAGGAAGGATAGTACCCAAGCACCGGTCCACCCACATATCAAATTATCAAAGTACCGAACGCGAATCATATGAACGTGATGAAAACTAGCTTGACGATAATTCCCATGTGTCCTCGGGAGCGTTTTCCTTTATATAAGAGTTTTTCCAGGCTTGTCCTTTGCTACAAAAAGGATTGGGCCATCTTGCTGCACCTTATTTACTTTTTATTACTTGTTACCCGTTACAAATTACCTTATCACAAAACTATCTGTTACCGATAATTTTAGTGCTTGTAGAGAATACCTTACTGAAAACTGCTTATCATTTCCTTCTGCCCTCGTTGGGTTCGACACTCTTACTTATCGAAAGGACTACGATAGATCCCCTATAATTGTGGGTCATCACTATTCCGTAAGGGGCTGATTTGGATCCATCTGTTTAATGCTATGGTTAGATTTTATCTTAATTCTTCTTCCATAGTTGTGGATGCTTGTGAGAGGGGCTAATCATAACTGGGAGGGTTGTTCAAGTAAGAACAGGACCCAGGCACCGGTCCACCCACATATCAAATTATCAAAGTAGCGAACCCGAGTCAAACAAGCATGATGAAAGTGACTAGATGAAATTCTTGTGTGTCCTCAAGAACGATTTGCTTATTATAAGAGACCGTTCCGGCCTGTCCTTTGTACAACAAGGATTCGGCCACCTTGCTGCAATTTTGTTACCGCTACTATTGTTGGGAATCGTTGCATGGAAAACAAAAAAATTATATGCACACACAATGATCTATCCATGGAGATCCATAGCAAGGAGGGGGAGAGTGTGTCTACGTACCCTCGTAGACCATAAGCGGAAGCGTTTCTCAACGCGGTTGATGTAGTCGAACTTCTTCACGCTTCAACCGATCAAGTACTGAACGCACGACACCTCCATGTTCTGCACACGTTCAGCTCGGTGACGTCCGATGAGTTTCGTCAGCACGACGGCATGGTGACGGTGATGGTGAAGTGATCCTCACAGGGCTTCGCCTAAGCACTACGGAAATATGATCGGGGGTGTAAACAGTGGAGGGGGGCGCCGCACATGGCTAAACAATTGTCTGGTGTGTGCTAGGCGCCCCCCTCCTCATATATATATAGGTTTGAGAACTATGTAGACATGACCGAGACACCTCTCCGGTCAATAACCAATGGCAGAACCTGGATGCCCATATTGGCTCCTACATATTCTACAAAGATCTTTATTAGTCGAACCGCTATGACAACATATGTAATTCCCTTTGTCCATCGGTATGTTACTTGCCCGAGATTCGATCTTCAATATCTTCATACCTAGTTCAATCTCGTTACCGACAAGTCTCTTTACTCGTTCTGTAATACATCACCTTGTGACTAACTCCATTAGTCATTTGCTTGCAAGCTTATGATGTGTATTACCGAGAGGGCCTAGAGATACCTCTCCGATACTCGGAGTGAAAAATCCTAATCTCGATCTATGCTAACTCAACAAACACCTTCGGAGATACCTGTAGAGAATCTTTATGATCACCCAGTTACGTTGTGACATTTGATAGCACACAAGGTATTCCTCCGGTATCCGGGAGTTGCATAATCTCATAGTCAAAGGAATATGTATCTGACATTAAGAAAGCAATAGCAATAAAACTGAACGATCATTATGCTAAGCTAACAGATGGGTCTTGTCCATCACATCATTCTCCTAATGATGTGATCCCGTTATGAAATGACAACACATGTCTATGGTTAGGAAACCTTAACCATATTTGATCAACGGTATAGTCTAGTAGAGGCTTACTAGGGACATGGTATTTATTTATGTATTCACACATGTATTTAAGTTTTCGATCAATAAAATTCTAGCATGAATAATAAAACTTTATCATGAATAAGGAAACATAAAATAACAACTTTATTATTGCCTCTAGGGCATATTTACGTCAGTCTTCCACTTGCACTAGAGTCAATAATCTAGTTCACATCACCATGTGATTTAACACCCATAGTTCACATTGCCATGTGACTAACACCCAAAGAGTTTACTAGAGTCAATAATCTAGTTCACATCGCCATGTGATTAACACCCAAAGAGTACTAAGGTGTGATCATGTTTTTCTTGTGAGAGAGGTTTAGTCAACGGGTCTGTCACATTCAGATTCGTATGTATTTTGCAATTTTCTATGTCTACAATGCTCTGCATGGAACTACTATAGCTAATTGATCCCACTTTCAATATGTATCCAGATCAAGACCCAGAGTCATCCGGATCGGTGTCAAAGCTTGCATCGACGTAACTCTTTGCGATGAACTCTTTATCACCTCCATAACCGAGAAATGTTTCCTTTATCCTCTTTAGGTAACTAAGGATAATTTTGACCGTTGTTCAGTGATCTACTCTTGGATCACTATTGTACTCCCTTGCCAAACCCATGGCAATGCACACAACAGGTCTGGTACACAACATGACATACTTTATAGAACCTATGACCGAGGCATAGGGAATGACTTTCATTCTCTCTATATATATTCTGCCATGGTCGGGTTTTGAGTCTACTCAACTTCACACCTTGTAACACAGGCAAGAACCCTTTCTTTGACTGGTCCATTTTCAAATTCTTCAAAACTTTATCAAGGTATGTGCTTTGTGAAAGTCCTATCAAGCGTCTTGATCCATATCTATAGATCTTGATGCCCAATATATAAGCAGCTTCAATGAGGTCTTTCATTGAAAAATTCTTATTCAAGTATCCTTTTATGCTATCCAAAAAATTTATATCATTTCCGATCAACAATATGTCATCCACATATAATATCAGAAATACAACAGAGCTCCCACTCACTTTCTTGTAAATACAGGCTTCACCGTAAGTCTGTATAAAACCATATGCTTTGACCACCTCATCAAAGCGTATATTCCAACTCCGAGATACTTGCACCAGTCCATAGATGGATCGTTGGAGCTTGCACACTTTGCTAGCACTTTAGGATCGACAAAACCTTCTGGTTGCATCATATACAACTCTTCTTTAAGAAATCCATCAAGGAATGCATTTTTGACGTCCAATTGCCAAATTTCATAATTATAAAATGCGGCAATTGCTAACATGATTCGGACTGACTTAAGCATCGCTACGGGTAAGAAGGTCTCATCGTAGTCAACCCCTTGAACTTGTCGAAAACCTTTCGCGACAAGTCGAGCTTTGTAGATGGTGACATTACCATTAGCGTCTATCTTCTTCTTGACGATCCATTTACTCTCAATGGCTTGCCGATCGTTGGGCAAGTCCACCAAAGTCCACACTTTATTCTCATACATGGATCCTATCTCAGATTTCATGGCCTCAAGCCATTTATCAGAATCTGGGCTCATCATAGCTTCTTCATAGTTCATAGGTTCGTCATGGTCTAGTAACATCACTTCCAGGACAGGATTACCGTACCACTTTGGTGTGGAATGTGCTCTATTCGACCTACGAGGTCCAGTAGTAACTTGATCCAAAGTTTCATGATCATCATCGTTAGCTTCCTCACTAGTTGGTGTGGGCACCATGGGAACGGATTTCTCTGATGTGCTACTTTCCAAATTGAGAGAAGGTACAATTACCTTATCAAGTTCTAATTTCCTCCCACTCACTTCTTTCGAGAGAAACTCCTTCTCTAGAAATGTTCCATTCTTGGCAACAAAGATCTTGCCTTCTGATCTGTGGTAGAAGGTGTACCCAATTGTTTCCTTAGGGTATCCTATGAAGACACACTTCTCCGATTTGGGTTCGAGCTTATCAGGTGAAGCCTTTTGACATAAGTGTCGCAACCCCAAATTTTAAGAAACGATAACTTAGGTTTCTTTGCCAAACCATAGTTCATGCGGTGTTGTTTCAACGGATTTAGATAGTGCCCTATTTAACGTGAATGCGGTTGTCTTTAATGCATAACCCCAAAACGATAGTGGTAAATCGGTAAGAGGCATCATAGAACGCACCATATCCAATAAAGTAGGGTTACGATGTTCGGATACACCATTACGCTGTGGTGTTCCAGGTGGCGAGAGTTGTGAAGCTATTCCACATTGTTTTAAATGAAGGCCAAACTCGTAACTCGAATATTTGCCTCCAC
Source organism: Triticum urartu (assembly GCF_056163025.1). NCBI lineage: Eukaryota > Viridiplantae > Streptophyta > Magnoliopsida > Poales > Poaceae > Triticum > Triticum urartu. The sequence goes on along the minus strand of NC_141875.1, from coordinate 383,281,901 downwards.
GATCAGATCGTAGAAACTTTATTTTCTTGTTACGTTGATTCTCCACTTCACACTGAAATTCTTTGAACTTTTCAAATGTTTCAGACTTGTGTTTCATCAAGTAGATATACCCATACCTACTCAAATCATCTGTGAAGGTCAGAAAATAACAATACCTGCCGCGTGCTTCAACACTCATTGGACCGCATACATCAGTATGTATTATTTCCAATAAGTCATTAGCTCGCTCCATTGTTTAGGAGAACAGAGTTTTAGTCATCTTGCCCATGAGGCATGGTTCGCAAGTATCAAATGATTCATAATCAAGTGATTCCAAAAGTCCATCTGCATGGAGTTTCTTCATGCGCTTTACACCAATATGACCTAAATGGCAGTGCCACCAGTATGTTGCACTATCATTATCAACTTTGCATCTTTTGGCATCAATATTATGAATATGTGTATCACTACGATCGAGATTCAATAAACCATTCACATTGGGTGTATGACCATAGAAGGTTTTATTCATGTAAACAGAACAACAATTATTCTATGACTTCAATGAATAAACATGTTGTAATAAACATGATCTAATCATATTCATGCTCAACGCAAACACCAAATAACATTTATTTAGGTTCAACACTACTCCCTAAGGTAGAGGGAGTGTGCGATGGTGATCGAATCAACCTTGGAATCATTTCCAACACACATCGTCACATCGCCCTTAACTAGCCTTTGTTTATTCTGCAACTCCTGTTTCGAGTTACTAATCTTAGCAACTGAACCAGAATCAAATACCCAGGGGCTACTACGAATACTAGTAAGGTACACATCAATAACATGTATATCAAATATACCTTTGTTCACTTTGACATCCTTCTTATCCGCCAAGTATTTGGGGCAATTCCGCTTCTAGTGACCAGTCCCTTTGTAGTAAAAGCACATAGTTTCAGGATTGGGTCCAACTTTGGGTTTCTTCCCGGGAGTGGCGACTTGCTTGCCATTCTTATTGAAGTTCCCTTACTTTTCCGTGCCCTTTTTCTTGAAACTAGTGGTCTTGTCAACCATCAACACTTGATGCTATTTCTTGATTCCTACCTTCGCCGATTTCAGCATCGCGAAGCTCAGGAATCGTTTCGTCATCCCTTGCATATTATAGTTTATCAAGAAGTTCTAGTAGCTTGATGATAGTGACTAGAGAGCTTTGTCAATCACTATCTTATCTGGAAGATTAACTCACACTTGATTCAAGCAATTGTAGTATCTAGACATTCTGAGCACATGCTCACTGGCTGATCTATTCTCTTCCATCTTGTAGGCAAAGTACTTGTTAGAGGTCTCATACCTCTTGACACGGGCATGAGTATGAAATACCAATTTCAGCTTCTTGGAACATCTCATATGCTCCATGGCATTCAAAATATTTTTGAAGTCCCGGTTCTAAGCCGTAAAGCATGGTGCACTAAACTATTAAGTAGTCATCATATCGAGCTTGCTAAACATTCATAACATCTGCATCGGCTCCTGCAATAGGTCTGTTACCTAGCGGTGCATCAAGGACATAATTTTTCTGTGCAGCAATGAGGATAATCCTCAATCACGGACCCAGTCTGCTTCATTGCTACTATTTTATTTCAACTTAGTTTTCTCTAGGAGCATATCAAAAATAAGGAAGATAATCGCGAGCTATTGATCTACAACATAGATATGCAAAAACTATTAAGACTAAGTTCATGATAAATTTAAGTTCAATTAATCATATTAATAAAGAACTCCCACTTAAATAGACATCCCTCAAGTCATCTAAATGATATGTGATCCAAATCAACTAACCCATGTCCGATCATAACGTGAGATGGGGTAGTCTTCAATGGCGAACATCTCTATGTTGATCATATCTACTATATGATTCACGTTCGACCTTTTGGTCTCTAGTGTTCCGAGGCCATGTCTGTACATGCTAGGCTCGTCAAGTTTAACCCAAGTATTCCGCATGTACAAAACTGTCTTGCACCCACTGTATGTGAACGTAGAGTCTATCACACCCGATCATCACCTGGTGTCTCAATACGAGGAACTATAGCAATAGTGCATACTCAGGGAGAACACTTTTACCTTGAAATTTAGTGAAGGGATCATCTTATAATGCTACCGCCGTACTAAGCAAAATAAGATGCATAAAAGATAAACATCACATGCAATCAAAATATGTGACATGATATGGCCATCATCATCTTATGCTTTTGATTTCCATCTCCAAAGCATCGTCATGATCTTCATTGTCACCGGCTCGATACCTTGATCTCCATCATTGCGTCGTGGTCGTCTCGCCAACTATTGCTTCTACAACTATAGCTAACGCATAGTGATAAAGTAAAGCAATTACATGATGTTTGCATTTCATACAATAAAGAGACAACCATAAGGCTCCTACCTGTTGTCGATAACTTACAAAACATGATCATATTATACAATAATGTTTATCACATCATGTCTTGACCATATCACATCACAACATACCCTACAAAAACAAGTTAGACGTCCTCTACTTTGTTGCTGCAAGTTTTACGTGGCTGCTACGGGCTTCTAGCAAGAACCATTCTTACCTACGCTTAAAACCACAACAGTGATTCATCAAGTTTGCTATTTTAACCTTCTTCAAGGACCGGCCGCAGTCAAATTCGATTCAACTAAAGTAGGAGAAACAGACACCCGCCAGCCACCTTTATGCAAAACTAGTTGCATGTCTGTCAGTGGAACTGGTCTCATGTGCATGGACATGTAAGGTTGGTCCGGGCCACTTCATCCCACAATACCGCTGAATCAAAATAAGACGTTGGTGGTAAGAATTATGACTATCACCACCCACAACTCTTTGTGTTCTACTCGTGCATATCATCTACGCATAGACCTGGCTCGGATGCCACTGTTGGGAATCGTTGCATGGAAAACAAAAAATCTATGCACACGCAATGATCTATCCATGGAGATGCATAGAAATGAGGGGGAGAGTGTGCCTAAGTACCCTTGTAGACCGTAAGCGGAAGCGTTTCTCAACGCGGTTGATGTAGTCAAACTTCTTCGTGCTTCAACCGATCAAGTACCAAATGCACCACACCTCTGCATTCTGCACACGTTCAGCTCGGTGACGTCCCTCGCCTTCTTGATCCAGCAAGACGTCGAGGTATTAGTTGAGTTTAGTCAGCACGACAACGTGGTGATGGTGATGGTGAAGTGATCCTCGCAGGGCTTCGCCTAAGAACTACAAAAATATGATCGGGGGTGTAAACGATAGAGGGGGCGCCGCACACGGCTAAACAATTGTGTGGGGTGTGCTAGGCACCCCCTCCTCATATATATATATATATAGGTGGGAGGGAGAGGGGAGAGGCCAAGAGGTGCCCCAAGTAGGTCCGAATCCTACTTGGGCTCCTGCCCTTGGTTGCGCCCCCTCCTGCCATATTTGTCGAAGGGGGAAGGAAAGAGGGGGGGAGTGGGAAACCTAATCCACACTTACCATTCCCTTCTCCCCTTTCCTTCTCCTCCTTTGGCCGGCCCATATGGGGGGTGCACCAGCCCCTTGTGGCTGGTGTGTTTCCCTTCTTGGCCCATAAGGCCCATATCTTTTGCTAGGGGTGCTCGGAACCCCTTTCGGTGACCCGATAAGTACCCAGTACCTCCCGAAACACTTCGGGTGTCCGAATACCGTAGTCCTATATATCAATCTTTACCTCTCGACCATTTCAAGACTCCTCTGCATATCCGTGATCTCATCCGGGACTCCGAACAACATTCGGTCACCAAATCAGATAACTCATATAATAATATATCGTCATCGAACGTTAAGCGTGCGGACCCTATGGGTTCGACAACTATGTAGACATGACCGAGACACCTCTCCGGTCAATAACCAATAGCGGAACCTGGATTCCCATATTGGCTCCTACATATTCTACGAAGATCTTTATCGGTCGAACCGTTATGACAACATACGTAATTCCCTTTGTCCATTGGTATGTTACTTGCCCGAGATTCGATCATCGGTATCTTCATACCTAGTTCAATATCGTTAATGGCAAGTCTCTTTACTCGTTCCGTAATACATCACCTTGTGACTAACTCCTTTAGCCATTTGCTTGCAAGCTTATGATGTGTATTACCGAGAGGGCCCAGAGATACCTCTCCGATACTCAGAGTGACAAATCCTAATCTCGCTCTATGCCAACTCAACAAACACCTTCGGAGATACCTATAGAGCATCTTTATGATCGCCCAGTTATGTTGTGACATTTGATAGCAGACAAGGTATTCATCCGGTATCTAGGAGTTGCATAATCATAGTCGAAGGAATATGTATTTGACATTAAGAAAGCAATAGCAACAAAACTGAACGATCATTATGCTAAGCTATTGGATGGGTCTTGTCCATCACATCATTCTCCTAATGATTTGATCCCGTTATCAAATGACAACACATGTCTATGGTTAGGAAACCTTAACCATATTTGATCAACGAGCTAGTCTAGTAGAGGCTTATTAGGGACACAGTATTTGTTTATGTATTCACACATGTATTTAAGTTTCTGATCAATACAATTCTAGCATGAATAATAAACCTTTATCATGAATAAGGAAATATAAATTAACAACTTTATGATTGCCTCTAGGGCATATTTCCTTCAACTATTACTTGCTCGTTACAAATTACTTTGATATCAAACTATATGTTAGCGACAATTTCAGTGCATGCAGAAAATACATTGCTGAAAATCGCTTATCATTTCCTTGTGCTCCTCGTTGGGTTCGACACTCTTACTTATCGAAAGAATGATAGATCCCCTATACTTGTGGGTCATCAGCCGTTGTCGCCCGTCACCATAGTCACCGGTGCACAACATGTTTGACGAAATATCTCAAAAGGTATACACATTCTATTCTTCTTACTCTCATTTTTTTGCTTTCATTCAGTTGTGATGTGATGTATCAATGTAGTGTCGACGATGAAACTCTTGCACTACACGCCTACGTACATGGCTAACAAGTTTTTTTAGTGAAGCCAAGGATGGGCTCCGAACTACCCGTCACCGCAATGATCTCAGTGTTTTGGCCTTGCAAAAAGTTAATCTTGGGAGGTTACTTCAATGTCTACATTAAGATGTGGCAGAATTTATTTCTAAGTTGTATGAGGTTAGTAGTGTTTGGTTTGTTCCAACACTTTTCTTATATTTGGTTTTGTTTTTTGATTTTTTCCAGTTGTTATTTCTTCTGTAAGTTAGATCTCAAAAACCCCCCAAAACCAACAAAATAGATAAGGTTTTCTTTTGCTCTACTCTTTTCCATTTGCCCTGGATTTCCATTCGCCTTCTTGTTTATATTTTCACTGTGGAGTTGATCTACGCCGGGTAGCAAGGAACGCATCCTTAAGAAAGTGAAGCGTGGAAATTCATGATCGTGAAGGTATATCCTACGACTATCGCCTTTTGCACGTGAATTACTTATAATAGTTATAGAGGTAGTATGTGTGGAGTATTCAAGTGGGAATGAGTCTTAATGGTTAAAACAAAGGTTTTGTCCTTGTAGGTAAAATAATTTAGGAACATTTGTTCTGTTTAATCTAGATAATCGAGACTTACCATGGAACTTGTATTTAAGAGAAACTGATGTAAACAAAGAATAATCATGCATATGAGAAAATCTCTAGAAATACTTAGTTGTTGAGAAAAAATGTATAGAAGATGATGTTAACGATACTCAACCCATGGTATTAATTTTGATATACTCAATAACACTTGTGGATAAATTTATCCAGAGAAATCCAGTTGAAATGTGATCTAGATTACGTCAAAATATGTTTTGCATTTATACATGGTGCTTCAACATCTTACTGGTACCATGACGTCATATATGTGCGCTTACGTGCATAAATGTGATTTCGTCACCTCTATTGATGTTATGCTGAGAACTTCCGCTAGCCAATGAATGATGCACCTGAGTTTCGGCTCGGATTTTGGCTATGAGTTTGTTAACAGTCGTAGTGGCAACACTACAATGAATATTATTCAGCTTTCTCTTGAAGAGTATGTGTATGTGGTAATAAATAAGTGTTGATCGCAAGAGCTCGAAAGAGAAAACATATTGGTTCATAGTACTTAAACACAAGCCACAACGAAACTCTATGCATGTATCATTTCTTTGGCATAACCCTGGCATTACACAATGAAAGTTTCAACAAGCAATGATTGGAAAGAAGTGTTTGCGAGCCTTCAGAGGAGACACTCGTGGGTGTTAGCGAGTTACTTTAGTATCATGTCGTCTTTACATACCTTTCGCTTCCATAATACATGTTTTCATGCTCAAGAAAGAAAATTCACTTATGTGCGTTCCCAGCAAGCAAGTGTTAACTAGAGAAAATAGAATGAAAACTACCTTATTAGTTTTTCTATTTAAGCAAAAGTTTTGTGTCCATTATCTTTGCTTTACTAACACTTGCATAATAACCCTGCCACTGCTATAACTATACTAAGTTTCCAGGTAAAAAAGCGGAGGGTTATTTTGGGTGTGTCGATCGTAAATTCGTAAATGAACTGAAACCTTCTCATTATTTCAGTTTAAACAACTGAGTCCTAGCGATTTGGATTTTTTTATCTTTGTTGCTTGAGGACGATCAATGTTTAAGCTTTGCGAGTTGATGAGTAATTTTTACACTCATCACACCGTTGTTTAAACCAGTTTATCCTAGAAAATCTGAGAAAAACACTTTGATATTGCCATTAATGAGTAACTAATACGAGAAATGACGAAATCCTCTCTTATTTTTTTCCGCGGGAAAAGAGGCCATAGTTGGATAAAAATCACCATTTAGAAAGAAAGAAGCAAAATGGATAAATAAGTAAATAAATTGGAAGCATGGCAAATGAAACAGGAGGTAAGACAATGTATGTATGAGCACACCCGCTTGTACCAGGTGCCAGCGGCTCTATGGAATCCAACCCAACCACTTTTATAAACGGGTCAACACCATTGTAGAGGAGCATCGTCGAAAACCTCCATCACCACAATAGGAGCCATTTTCCAACCCTAGCCCTAGCCATTTCCCATTTCATCTCCATAGCCATCCCCATCACCATTGCCGTAGCAGACCACCTCCAAGTTGGCCATACTTGTATTCGTGTATCGCATCTGTCAACCATTGAGACATAATATCAATAAAGCATTCATCCTTATGTCTTCTCCAATGATTTCCTCTTGCGATCCAATCACCATGTATGAGTAATTCGGTAAGATAATGGTTTAAGGTGTAGCCTTGCAATACGATATATTTGTATGAAGGATCGATGTAATGACTTTGAATTAACGTCATCTATGTGTTAGAATTGCATCATAGTTGTGTCTTTCTCATTCTTTGACCCTGCGGGTACCCAGGATCATGGAGTTCCATCGAGAAGGGGGTTAGGAGTAGGGAGGATGCAGAATGCTATTCTGAACACCAGTGACAAAGGTTTAGTATGGTAGCGGAAATCCAATCCTTGGGGATACATGAGGTGTAATCAATAAACGCCCAATGTTTTTTCTGATTTATTCTTAATAACTGAGATAACCTTGTGCGGCGATAAGGGCATGCGGTTGGACAACTGACTCTTGATGCAGGTCGCAAACCAATCAAGACGTAATTTGGACACGTCCCCCTAAAGGAGCCGCTAACACCATCTAAAAAATTAGGCCCATTCGTTTGCTACCAGTGATGTTCAAATTATTCCCTAGGCGTTGGATGAGAGGTTGAAACCTTACATCAAGAAATTGATTTTAGTTAGCCAAAATGCTTTTATAAAAAGGAAGGAATATTATGGATGGAGTGATGTCTCTGGATGAAATCATAGATGATGCTAAAGTAAAGAAACAATAGGGTGTTGTGTTGAAATTGGATTTTGGAAAGGCATATGACAAAGTTAACCATGACTTTCTTTTCCAGGGCTTGATGGATAGAGGATTTAAATGAGGAATGGATGGGCTGGTTTAAAGCTGTAGCTAGGGGGTTGAATGTGAAGTCAATGATGTTGGAAGGAATTTTTGTAGTTTTAGAGGGGTCAGACAGGGGGATCCCCTGTATCCTTTCCTCTTTAACGTTGTTGCTAATTATTTACGGAGGATGGTGCAGAATGCTCAAGAAAGCAAACAAGTGACTGGATTGACTCCTCGACTTACTGATACATCTCCAACGTATCTATAATTTTTTTTATTGTTCCATGCTGTTATATTATCATTCTTGGATGTTTTACATTCATTTTATAGCAACTTTATATCATTTTTTGGGACTAACCTATTGACATAGTGCCCAGTGCTAGTTGCTATTTTTTGCTTGTTTTTACTACAAAGAATATCAGTACGAAACAAAGTCCAAATGCCACGAAAATTTTTGGAGATTTTTTTGCCTAGAAGCAATCTTGGGAGCCAAGGAAGAGCCGGAGAGGAGGCCCGTGGGGCCCACAACCCACCAGGGCATGCCAGAGGCCCCTCGCGCCCATGTGGGTGGTGGGGGCCATGGGAGTCCTTTCCACCGCCTCTCAGCTCTATAAATACCCAAATATTCCAGAAACCCTGGGGGAGTCGACAAAACATAATTCCAGTCGCCGCAAGTTCCAGAACCACGAGATCCAATCTAGAGCCCTATTCTGGCACCCTGCCGGAGGAACACGAACATGGAGGAGTTCATCATCCTCATTGGTGATCCTCCGATGATGCATGAGTAGTTCACCATAGACCCACGGGACCGTAGGCAGTAGCTAGATGGCTTCTTCTCTCTTTTTGATTCTCAATAAAATGTTCTACTCGATGTTCTTGTAGATCTATTTGATGTAATGACTTTTTGCGGTGTGTTTGTTGGGATCCGATGAATTGTGAGTTTATGATCAGATCTATCTATGAATATTATTTGAGTATTCTTTGATCTCTTTTATGCATTATTGTTAGAGCCTCGTATTTCTTCTCCGAAACTTTGGTTTGGTTTGGCCAACCAGATTGATTTTTCTTGCAATGGGAAGAGGAGCTTTGTGATGGGTTCGATCTTGCGTTGTCCTCACCTAGTGACAGAAGGGGTAGCAAGGCACGCATGTATCATTGCTATTAAGGATAAAAAGATGGGGTCTATTCCTACATGAATAGATCTTGTCTACATCATGTCATCTCTCCATGAACTTAATACACTAGATGCATGCTGGATAGCGGTCAATGTGTGGAGTAATAGTAGTAGATGCAGGCAGGAGTCGGTCTACTAATCTTGGATGTGATGCCTATATACATGATCATTGCCTTGGATATCATCATAATTATCTCTTCTATCAATTGCCCAACAGTAATTTGTTTACCCACCGTATGTTATTTTCTCGAGAGAAGTCACTAGTGAAATCTATGGCCACCGGGTCTATTTTTCATCATATTGTTTTCAGATCTATTGTTCCAAAAACCCAAAAATAACTTGCTGCACTTTTTCTTTATTTATTTTATTTTGTGTTTTGCTAAGATCTATTTATTTAATCTACTACAATCTTATCTATCGCAATACCGAGGAGGGATTCACAACCCCTCTTACGCGTTGGGTTGGAAGTATTTCTTCCTTGTGTACAGGTACCGTTTACATAGTGTTGCCCGGTCCTCGTACTGGATTGATAACCTTGGTTTCATAACTGAGAGAAATACTTACCGTTGATGTGTTGCATCATCCTCTCCTCTTTGGGAAAATACCAACGCAAATACAAGCAATTAGGAAGAATTTATGGCGCCGTTGCCGAGGAGACATCATCAACATCTATCAGGTTCCTAATCACAAATCTCATCTCCATGAAATTTACATTATTTGCCATTTGCCTCTCGTTTTCATCTCCCCCACTTCTAAAATGTTTTTGCGAAAAGTACAAAAATATTTGCCTTCTTCTTTTGTTTGTTGTTTTCTCGTTCGATCTTTTGTTTGCGTGTGATCTTGCTTGCGTAGTCACGATGTCTCAAAGAAAGTACTATGATATTCCATAACCCAATATATTGCTCAAGATTGAAAAAAGTACCATGGAATATATGAATACACAATTTGAGCATAATAAGTTTATTACTGAAGAGCTTAAAGAACACTCTATTGTGCTAGATGCTATAACGACACAACTTGATCATGTTAGTCGAGAAGTTTCTAATCTTCAATCTAAGTATGCTCATACTAAAAATTTACTAGGAAAAATATCAGATGCACAAGCTACACTAGTAAACCAGATGGCAACTAAACCACTATCTTTAGAGGATAGTAATGATGAGGATCTTAAATGATTGGTGTTTCTTCTATTGATTCCTTGTTTAGTAATTTTAAACTTGATGAAAATAGGACCAAAGAAGAGTCAACTTTAGCTAGAAGGTGTCCTCATAATTCGGAGGGTGAAAATCTTGTTGAAAAAATTGATAAAAATGGGTTTGCAGAGGTCAAAACTTTAACTAGTGATGTGTCCACTCTTTTGGATTACAAAGATTTTAATTATGATAGTTGATCTTTGATTGAGTGTATTTATTTTTTGCAATCCATGATAAATTCACCCAATGCCTATGACCAAAATAAAGCTTTTACTAAACATATTGTAGAAGCGATGATGAAAGCTTTAGAAGAAAAGTTGGAATTAGAGATTTCAATTCCTAGAAAATTATATGATGAATGGGAACCTACCATTAAATTCAAGATTAAAAATTATGAGTGCTTTGCTTTGTGTGATTTAGGTGCTAGTGTTTCTACAATCTTGAAATCTCTTTGTGATGTTCTTGGTCTTACCAATATTGAAGAATGTCCTCTTAATTTGCACTTGGCGGATTCTACTATTAAAAAGCATTTGGGAAGGATTAATGATGTTCTTATTCTTGCAAATTTGAACTATGTGCACATATATTTTATTGTTATTTATATTGATTGCAATCCATCTTGTCCTATAATACTTGGTAGACCGTTTTTACGAACTATAGGTGCCGTGATTGATATGAAAGAAGGGAATATTAAATTTCAGTTTCCACTAAGAAAGTGTATGGAACACTTCCCTAGAACAATAATTAATCCACCATATGAATCAATCATGAGGGAAACCTATGGAGAAAAAACTAAATATGACAATACTTAAATCTATTCATTATGCCTGGCTAGGGGCCTAAAACTATAGCGCTTGTTGGGAGGCAACCCAATGAATAAAATTTATTTTTGCCTTTTTCTTTCTGTTTTTGTGTGTTCACACAATTATGCTATTGTTATGATTGTGTTTTTATGTTTTAGTTAGTGTTTGTGCCAAGTAATGCCTTTGGGATCATGTTTGGTGATAGTTGATTTGACCTTGTTGGAAAATAGAAACTCTTGCGCCCAGTAGAAGAATTGTTAAAAACCACAAAAGCGCGATAAAATGATGAATGTTTTACACAAGATTGATATACAAATTTCCTACGTTGTCCTAATTTTTCAGAATTTTTGGAGTTACAGAAGTATGGACAAAGTCCAGATTACTACAGACCGTTTTGTTTTTCACAGATTCTGTTTTCATTGCATTATGTGCTTATTCTGATGAATCTATGGATTGTATCGAGGGGGCATGGTAAAGTTAGAATATAATAGGTATAATGCAATAATAAAATATGAATGGGTTTGCAACAGTACTTAGAGTGGTGATTTGCTTTATTATACTAACGAATCTCATGAAATTTTTGTTAAGTTTTGTGTGATTGAAGTTTTCAAGTTTTGGGTGAGATCACGATGGATAAAGGAATAAGGATTGAAAAGAGCCTAAGCTTGGGGATTCCCATGGCACCCCAAGTTAATATTCAACGAGAACCAAGCAAGTAAGCTTGGGGATGCCCCAAAAGGCATCCCCTCTTTCTTCTAACAACCATCGGTAATTTTACTTGGAGCTATATTTTTATTCATCACATATCATGAGTTTTGCTTGGAGCATCTTATATTATATGATTCTTTTTTAGGTTGTTGCAATCATCCTTGCTGGACACACCTATTTAAGAAAGACATAATGATGATATGATTTGTTAGAGTTGCTCTATGTGCTTCACTTAAAAAAAATTGAGCTATGTAATTTCTCTAGTGCTTCACTTATATCTTTTTGAGCACGATGGTGCTTTAATATTTGAAGAAATACTCTCATGCTTTACTTGGATTAATGAGAGTCGGTAAATTTTTAAAGAAATTCTCTCATGCTTCACTTATATTATTTTTAGAGATGATGAACTTTTTATGCTCTTGTTCTTCACTTAAATTTGTTTGAGAGCTTGATATAAACAACGGTAAAATATGAAATTAGTCCCAAAGTGATAGATATCTAAGAGGGATATAATAAAAAAATTCATGAAGATCATTGGACAATACAAACTTGATTCTTTGTAATAGTCTTGAGATATGATGATAGTGATATTTGAGCCATGTTGCTGAGTAATTATGCTTTAGTAAGAATATTGGTGTTAAGGTTTGTGATTCCCTATGCAAGCACGAAAGTCAATAGTTATGCAATGAAATTACATCCTACTTGTGGTGCATTATTCGGTTTTAGTTATGCTTAATGCTCGTTTATGAGAATTTTTTTTCATGGTTGGTTGCTTCTCAATCTTTTGCTAGCCTTTCCTTGTACTAAGTGGGAATACTACTTGTGCATCCAAAATCCTTAAACCCAGTTATGCCATATGAGTCCACCATACCTACCTATATGCGGTATTTCCATGCTGTCCTAAGTAAATTTGCATGTGCCATCTCTAATTTTCAAAATGAATTTCCTTTTTGTGAGCCTGTACCGCTCATGAAGCGGCAGAGGGTGGCCAATATTTTTCCATGCTAGATGTGGTATTCTCAAGATGAGTGTTTTTCCCTTGTCATTGCACGGGAGTGTGGCAGTAGTAGGGATACCCAGTCCCGAAATGAAAAATAAATTTACTTTATGCTGTCAAATAATAAATTCCTTGGAAAGTGTTGGTATGGACGGCACCCGTGGATACGGCTAGCCATGGATTGTGAAACAATGTTGGAAAAAGGAATAAACTTTATTTTATGTTTGAGAATTGCCTATGATGTATCTAGCATGAAAAGTATTGGGAACTACTCGGTCATTTTCATTGACGGGAAAAGCATGCCTCTCAAAATATTATTATCTCTCAATTTAAGCTTTGAGCTTTGTCACCTCTACAAATCTCAGCTTCCCTCTACGAAGGGCCTATCTATTTACTTTATGCAATTTTTATTTTTATTTGAGTCTCCATCTTCTCTTATAAAGCATCAACAAGGGAGCACTATGATCATACTTGTGCATTGGATGTAGCTAATATTCGAGTGTGTTTCATGAATGGACTAATGATTGAGCATGATGGGTAATGTCAGATTCAGGGCTTTGCTGACTCAAGAAAGGTTCAAACTACGAGGCATGTGCGAAGAACTCAACCTCTCCAGCCAACCTCAACCACGGCCTAGCTCGATGAACAAGGAAGAAGACGGACATGGCAGTTTACCCAGGTTCGGGCCACCTTGCGGTGTAAGACCCTACTCCTACTTTGTAGTGGATATGCCTCACGAGGGGCTGAGGATGAACTAGTACAAGGGGTGAACAACCTCGCGAGGTATACTATGGTGAGTTAATGAGCTGAGGAGATCAGATCTCCCCCTTCACGGTGGTGGCTAGCCTATACTTATAGTGGCCTTGGTCCTTGTAACATCCCGAGATTCTTGCTCCACTAATTATGCTAGGTCATCACCATTATGCCCTAAGAAAAATATTTAGGAATACTTCGACCTCAATTTCAAATCTAAATTAGAGTCAAAAATATTAATTATTCAAATAGCAAAACAAAAGTGTTCGTGATATTGCAAAATTTCCCAAAGCTTTTATAAAAATGAAACCAACATTTTATAAAGTGTTTAAATGCCCTAAATATAATTAAAATAGTGGCAAAACAATATTTAAATGCTTATATAAATTATGAAAAGTCCAAACTATTTTAAAAATAAACTCCCAAACTTTTTTGTGGCAGTGCAGATTATTGCCTAGTAATTATTGAGACAAGTTTCGCATGCAACGAAATTCATTTGGATCAAAATCAAAATACAAAACTGAGGGGAAACTTGTCGCAAAAAAGAAAGAAAATAGACTAGATAATATGCACTTAAGGCCCGACAAGCCACAGTGCGGTCTGGCCCGCCCAAGTCGGCCTTTCATCCTCCTTCCGCATCTCTATAGACGCACGAGACGTCATGGCCGTCCAGAGCGGATGCACCACATGATGCGCTCCACCGCAACGAGCCATGTAGCCCTAGCGCGGATAAGATCAACGCCCACACGCGTTGGACAATCCCCAGGATATTTTCCCCCTCTCTCCCTCGTGCTGCTCCATCCTCGTCTGCCATGGCCGCCATTGTCGCCGTCGATCGCGTAGCCACCACACACCCCTCACTGCCTCATTGAGTCCATCAGCTCCGACGGGCTCCTCTTCGTCTCCCTCACCACAGGACCTGAGCCGGTGAGCGCCACCGCTGTCGCCTGCGTCATCTTCCCCAACCTCGGCCGCCGCATCTCGCCTTCGACCTACGCATCCCCGACCAACCCCGAGCCTCCTGAGTCGCCCTACGAGTGCACGGTGAGCTCCTACTCCGATTCCCCGCGACCTCGGCTTCGGTCCATGTGTTTTTACGCCGTTGTTCACCATGGACTGAGCTCCTGTGTTCATGCACACCTTGCGAGCTCCCGGCCATGTCCGCGCCCCTGCTGCTCCTTGTGCTGCCTTGCTGCTTGCTGCGTTGGCTGTGTTGCCGCTTGCCACTACTCCTGCTAGATATTGTTTGCTAGCCGCTGCTCTTGTTGTTGCTGCTGCATCGCTGCAGCTCTGCTACTAATGCGCTGCTTACTGCTGCCGCTACTTCTGCCAGCTGTCGCCGCCATTGCTGCTTCGAGTCCGCGTGCTGCGCGCAGCTGCCCGCAGCACGCCTTGCGCGTGCCCCAGCCCCGTGCACTGGCGTGCACTGCTGCAGGCTGCTGTTCCTGGCCGACACTCGTGCGTGCCCAACCATGGGAACGGTTGTGCCTATGGCCGGCCTTGTTTGATTACCAGTAGGTTTAGTTTAGGGATATTTTAGTGCTAATTTAGTATAGTAGTAGATGACAAGTAGGACCCCATTAAATAAGTTAGATTTAATTATTTGCTTAGGTAAATAGTCTATGACATGTGGGTCACATCTGCCCTTTTGACCAGTCAAATTGACTTGGTCAATTTGGATCAAACTAGATATAATAATTTCAAAAAATTATTAAAACTTGGGAAAATCATATAAAATAAACCGTAAGTCAGATGAAAATATTTTCTACATGAAAGTTGCTCAGAATGACGAAACGAATCCGAATACGCAGTCCGTTCGTTTGCCATGCGTCCCTAGCATAGCAAACCTGCAACCTTCCCCTCCGGTTCGTCTGTCCAGAGACGCGAAACACCCCTAGCACCGTGTATTGCCATGTTATGCTTTGTGTTGCTTTGATTGCTCTATTATTTATTTGTGTTCCCCCTCTGTTACTTCTTTTCGGTAGACCTCGAGACCGTCGCCGGTACCCCCGTGATCGACAACGGTGTTTTTTTTGACAGAAAGACTGTAAGGGAACCCCCTACAGTATAATTGGTGCAACAAACCCAAATTGCAAGTACCATGCCTTGAACCTGGGTGGGTGGGAAGGCATCAGCCCCTTCACACCACTAGGCTATGCCTTAGTCTGCGATCGACAACGGTGTTGATGACCCCTCCTTCTCGAGTGAGCTTCCAGGCAAGCCCTCCCCTGATCAACCTGATATCGCCTATTCTTCTCTCTACTTCTTGTATTAGCATGGTGTAACATGTTACTGCTTTCCGATAATCCTATTCTAATGCATAGCCTGCCCTTGCTACTACTATTGTTACCTTTACCTGCAATCCTATATGCTTAGTATAGGATGCTAGTATTCCATCAGTGGCCCTACATTCTTGTCCATCTGATATGCTATATTATCGGGTTGTGGTCACTTCGGGAGGTGATCGCGGGTATATACATACTACACTATTATGCATGATACATGGTGGTGACTAAAGTCGGGTCGGATCGTAGAGTACCCGCAAGTGATTCCGATGTGGGGGCTGAAAGGACATGTGGTTCCATCTAGGTAGTGGTGGGTCTGGGTTCCTAACGGCCCCTGACTGTTACTTTGTGGCGGAGCAACATGGCAGGTTGAGACCACATAGGTGAGAGGTGGGCCTGGCCCCTGGTCGGCGTCCGCGATTACTTCTAAATAACACTCTTAACGAGATCTTGGTATTTGATCTGAGTCTCGCCACTGGCCTATATGCACTAACCAACTAAGCGGGAACAGTTATGGACACTCGACGTCGTGCTATCAGTCGAAGCCTTCTTGACGTCAGCGACTGAGCGGCGCGCGCCAGGTTGGACAGCGTAACACAACTTCCTTTGTAATGGAAGTTGTTGTGTCTGCTCACTGGCCGCGTACGTAATGTGCAGGTGTGCAATGGGCGATCGGCTCCAGACCCCTGCGCGCATAGGATTTAGACCAGCATATGTAGTGTACTTCCTTGCTTGCGAGTACTTTGGATGAGTACTCACGGTTGCTTTGCTTCCCCCCTTTTCCCCTTTCTATACCCGGTTGTTGCGACCAGATGTTGGACCCCAGGAGCCAGACGCCACCGACGACGACTCCTACTACATCGGAGGTGCCTACTACTACGTGCAGGCCGCCGCCGACGACCAGGAGTAGTTTAGGAGGATCCCAAGCAGGAGGCATGCGCCTCTTTCGATCTGTATCCCAGTTTGTGCTAGCCATCTTATGGCAACTTGTTTAATTTATGTATGTACTCAGATATTGTTGCTTTCGCTGACTCGTCTATGATCGAGCTCTTGTATTCGAGCCCTCGAGGCCCCTGGCTTGTAATATGATGCTTGTATGACTTATTTTATTTTTAGAGTTGTGTTGTGATATCTTCCCGTGAATCCCTGATCTTGATCGTACACGTTTGCGTGTATGATTGAATGGGGGGTGTCACAAGTTGGTATCAGAGCCGACTGCCTGTAGGAATCCCCCTTCCAAACTCCTTGGCTGAAGTCGAGTCTTGTCATTGCAGAACTTTTACTAACTTGGCTGTGTGGCTTATGGGCCCATGTCGCCATTGGATGGTATTAGGATCTTTTATTCCTCATCTATACTCTGGAACTCTGATCTCTCTTCTATTCGGGTTAAATGATTTTACTAACTCTGACTCTACGATCTCGTAACTACTTCCTCCCGGAGAGCCCCTCACTCCAGATGATCGCTTGGTTCGCCGAAGGATTCCGAAGATACTCTCCGATGTTTTCCCGAGACCCTTGCGCCCTTCTCCATTGCAATCCCTACCACTGATATATCCTTATGGATAATTTATTACACTGCCATTCTTACATTCAATCCTAGTTGATCTTGTTATTACAAGATACCCCGAAATTATCTCTATTGTTCCGAGGATACTCTGTGCCTACTACCTTGCAGTTCTTTACCGCATGAATACCCCTACGGATAATGCCTCACACTTACTGAGTATCTGCTCATCCCCAGTTGTTCATGTGTTTCACAAAGGTCTTCGAAATACTACTCGATCTCCCAGAAATCCTCATCAGCATATTTCTCTTGAATTCTTGCTTGCTTACATTATGGTTAACCCCATAAGTATAGTAATCTTATTGGCATCCTTTGTCTCTATCATTTTGAGTCCACTGATTCAATAAGTTGTGAATGCTCGCAATCCTCAATCAGATCCAAGAATTCATCCTTCCAACTCAGGCGTCATTTTGAACATGAGCTGGTCCTCGACCAATCAAGTTGTCATCGAATGTACCCCTAAGTTTATTCAACTTATCCATTATTAATCAGAGCATTTGCTTTTGATCCCTTGATTTGGAAATCATAATTCATTTGCGTTTGAGCTTTGAATTAGTCAGTGGTTTCTATAATCTGATACCTTTGCATTTTTTCCTTCTGATTGAGTACCGATACTCACATCAGGTTCCTTGTGGTCCGCAAGATCAATTGCTTGGTTATTATCCGACAATGTCCTTCATATCCAATAACCTTGAGAGTTTCTCCCCTAATACATAATGCCTTTGGTAAATTGTGTCTTCTGCCTTTGGCAAGTTATATCCTATGCCTTTGTCAACCATACTCTGCTTTGAGCATGTGTTAATTGATCCTAAATTCATGGTATATGTTCTAAGATGCCCCGATGGGTTGAACCTATGCCTTCCTTAATCTGTGTGAATCCAGAAGTTTTCACGGGTCATACTCCTCTGGTAATTCACCAGGTAGGTTTTGACACTAAAATCATTTTTATTTAGAGCAGTGAATGAATGGTCATGCATTGGAGAAGTGGGAGTCGACCTTGAACTTGTGTTCATGCCCATGGAAACAATGTATATCTTATCATTAAATCTTCTCTTAAATTAATTATTCCTTTGGTATAAGTTCATCTTATATCTGGTATCTGGCCTTTTGCAATCGTGGTTCCAACCATGTTTTCCTTTAAATGCCATTTCTCGAACAAATTAAAGTACTTGTCTTCTTGCAGATCAATACGCCTGTCCAACCCCCTATTTTGATCTACCTTCGAGTATTACCCCCTGGTATCTCGAGGATATCATGCTATTTCCCTACCGCTTATGAATTTCTGATGAAGTAGTACCCTGTCGTAGTCAGTCCACGGGTTCTGGGTTGTCGTCAACCGAGAACACCGATTAGTGAATCGAATCAACACTTTGGTTTAGTACTCCTAGTATGTTGTTGTTGAGAAGTTTAATACTCCATCATGTCATTCCTAGCTTGATCGGCTACATCAATACCGTGCTAATTTTAACTTTGCTACCTGGTCCTTCTTAGAGCACAAATTTCGACAATGAGCTATCTTACATCGATCTTCCTCGTCATATCAATTCTCCTTGAATAGCAAACTTGATTTTGAGTTTGTGTCGTACCCGTAGTTCCAATAACCTTTCGCTTCATCATTCCTTTGACTTGATGTCATTGCCAATTGATTACATCTTCATGAAATCTCTCGACAAATTTGTCATGATCATCATCAACATTATGGGTTCTTCCGAGAAATCTATCGAATTCTTGATGAGAAATACCATCCTTTCCCCTCGATGATTTTTATTAACATCGACAACATTCTTTCATTCCCCCCAAACACAAACTTGTTCATGTTTTGTGTTGTATCTTATTTCCTTACTATCTAGCTTATATTATGTTCTACCATGAAGTATTACTGTCTATTATGTCAAGGATGTTGTGAGGATTGCTCCAGCTCTTAAGAATTCTTGGTATAGTGATACTTCTCACCATCACCATTCTTTCTTAGTTTCTGTGTTGATTATAACCGGGGTACCAACAAGTGAACGGTGCTATTTGGATTCTGTATTTCTAGCAACCCAAGTGCTTTGAAGTTAATGATCGATAGTTCATTCTTAGACTATTGGTTATTGGATCACCACTCTTACAGTTGATCAGGCTACCTATGCCCATATTTCAGGTGCACCTGTCAACCAATGTTTAGTCAATATGTTTTCCTCGAGCATACCGCATTATATCATTGATCTGACAAATGTTATCTCCTTGTTCTCATAATTGTGGAAATCCATCTTTTGGAAATCTCGGTGAGTTGTCGATGAGTTCATCAGCTACCTCCTCATCCTCTCATTGGTTTAATGAGGAACTCTTGTTTCGGAACTCGCCTCCATAGTTCATTTCCCGAGAAACTTACTAGGTCATCTTGTTAAATTGTGTTGCACCTTTTCTTCTTAGGCATCCTGAGTCTGAGGTTTCCTGACACCAATCAGATCTGAAACTCGGTCAGATGTGATGGTTGGAACATTTTCCAAGAGTTATAACATTGGTCTCTACATAACCCGGTAAGGTGGTGTCTTTGCTTAGCACCCCTGGCCAGAGGACCTATTGTTATAGTATATGCATCCTTTTATCAAGGTTAGCCATTATTCCATGAGGAAAATGTAAGACTTATTCTATAAGTTGTTCCTGATGGATCCTTTGTGAATCCAAAGTCTGATCTTTACGAAATGACCATGTCAATGCTATCTCGAAGCATGTCGGTGGTACTCCGATTTTTCAATAAGAACATTTGAAGCACAATGCTAAATTTTCTTTGTCATTTATCCTAACACCGTTGTATTGGTAATGTCATGAAATTTCTCTCCCTTCACCTAACAGGTTTTCTACTTAATATCCTGTCATGGTTATCATGCTCTGCTTGTCCTTGGGAAGGATATACCCCTGAAATATGTGTTTAAACACATTTTCCTTTCCATTGTTCTGTTTAATCTGATAATCATATTTTCCTTTCCATTGGTTGGTTTAACCATTCTTGTGATCTATATGATCCAAGCAGTAATATTCTTCTGCTTATGTAAACACCTTGGTGTACAACTCTGGAAGTAAGACCCTGTTACTATTGTTGATGACATTCCGGTAACCACCGATGGACGAGAACTTTGCCTACTAGTCTGCCTCGTTTCAATGAGCAGGAAAATGGTTCTCTTCGTCCCTCGCCCTTGGTACCGACGTTGTTGCCAACATAACTGATAGGCTATCCTCTGGCATGTCTTGCCTACATGATCGTACAAGACGTCACCGCCCTTCCTACCTTTAACTCACATGGTGGGCCCATAACCCACAGTCCCACAGGATCGAAACCTGACTCTCCTGTACACCCCCTATTCCCAAAGTTATTCCTCGTGTGTGGCTTTGTATGTAATTCACGAGCCAGATTCTAAGAGATCATCAATTATGGTATCTGTCGGCGTTCTGGGAATGGGGGTCCCTAGACTTGCCTGCCTGCGGCCTATGGCGTGGCTCCTCTAGCGGCCCGGTACGGCCCATATTCACCAGCAAACACTCAAGACCCTCGCGAGGCGGATGACACAAAACCTCCTCAGGGGCAGCCTCACTAGGCTGGCTCACGAGGAGCAGAGAGATCAAGGAGAGGGGCACCTCATGAGGTTTCCGTGAGGTAAGCCATGACGACCAAGGCCAGGCGGGCACCAGCGGGCGCAGAGTACTGGTTTCCTCTTTTGTGCTAAAGGAGCAGGCATAGGCGAGGAGTCCCGAGGCATCAGGCAAAGGTTTCCATATCGGTGCAACAAGACCAAGACCAGCAGGAAGGTAGGACGGAGGTCATCGCGGAGCCCACGACGGCGTCACCACGAGAGCCTTTGGCAGGCGAAGACCACCTTTTGTCAGGGTAGCTTGTACTAGCTGTCCCCCTTCAAATTGGTCATTGTGGGGTCCCTTCCCGCCTAATATTTGGGAAGAGGACCAGGGCCTCCATAAATAGGACTAGCCACCACCATAGGAAGGGGACGGATCATTCAGATCATCCTGAAGCACACAAGCTCACCGAGATCAAGAACACCTCTCCTCAGGAGGTAGTTCTTCCCTTGTACTTGTTCATCCTCATCCTACAAGGTAATCCACCACACCACACTAGAGTAGGGTATTACACCACATCGGTGGCCCGAACCAATATAAACTCTTGTGTCCCTTGTTCTTCGAGTTCGACGAGCTGAGCTTTGAGATCGTGGTGACTGAGTGAGCTAGGGGGACGGAGAGATCTTTGTGCACACCCTAGAGTTCGAACCTTAAGGGTTTTGCTGGAACCCGAAATCTGACATTTGGCGCGCCAGGTAGGGGGTGCACCGAAGCTTTCCTTCTGTCGATCCACGCTCCACCGCCTTGTCCCCATGGCAGGCGTTGCTCCTCCGGCTAGGGCAACAGGCACCCACGAAGGCGCTAGGGGGCTCAGAGCTTTCACCCCGGCCTTGCGGCGGGTGCAGTGGCCGCGCAAGTTCAAGCCAGAGATGCCGCCTCGCTACGACGGTGCGGCGGACCCATCGGCCTTCCTGCTAACATACGAGGAGGCCGTCCTGGAAGCTGGAGGCGACGACAAGGTCATGGCCAACTGGTTCCCCATGGCCCTCGCTGGCATGCCGTGCGCTTGGCTGCTCACCCTCCCAGAATCCTCAGTGGCATCTTGGGAGGAGCTGCGCGGCCTCTTCGTTGCACGCTTTGCGGCACCAGTGCCCATCACCGTCGCAGCCCTCCTCGGCGGCTCACAAGCACCTCCCTCGGACCGCCACACCAAGCAGTTCTTCTGCCAGATCGGCGCCGCCTCCATGCAGCAAGGAGCTCCCCTAGGTTGGGCGGCGCCAAAGGCCGACCTCACCTTCGACTCGAGGTACCACCCCGTCGTCACCACTAGCTCAGGCGTGCTCTCAATGCTCTGCACGCCCACCATCTGCAACGTAGCCGTCACCAAGACCCTCATCGATGGCGGGGCCGGCCTTAATGTGCTCTCCGTGGAAACTTTTGTCTTGCTTCATGTGCCGCATGAACGGCTTCACCCCACCAAGTACTTCTCCGGGGTCGGCGGCGGCTCCGCCAGCGCCCTAGGGCAGATCCACCTTCCTGTGACCTTCGGCACCCGCAACAACTACCACACCGAGCTTATCGACTTCGACATCGCCCGCATCGGCCTCCCATACAATGCCATCCTCGGGTACCCAGCCTTGGCCTAGTTCATGGCGGCTACCCATCCTGCTTATAACCTCATGAAGATGCCAGGGAGCAATGGCGTCCTCACCGTGGCTGGAGACACCAAGGAGGCTCTGATGGCACTCAAGCTTGCCTTCAGGGCCGTCGCGGCAGCACACCCGGCCAATGAGGCCACTCCCGGAGCCAAGGAGGCCGCGCAAACAAAGAAGAAGCAGTTGTTCACTCAAGATCGGGCCGAGACGAAGCAAGTACCGGTCGAGGAAGGTGGACCCTCGGTAGCCACCTTCACCATAGGCGCCAACCTCGACCTGGATCAAGAGGAGGCATTGGTGAGGTTCCTACGCGCAAACAAGGAGGTGTTCGCCTGGGAACCCAAGCAGCTGGTAGGGTCCCCGAGGGGGTGATCGAGCATCACCTAAGGGTATGCCCCAATGTGCGCCCTGTGAAGCGGAAGGCGCGACGGCAGTCCATGGAGAAGCAGTCCTTCATCGTCCAGGAGACGCGCAAGCTGGAAGCAGCAGGCGTCATTCGCGAGGTCCGATACCCGGAGAGGCTGGCGAACCCCGTCGCCGTGCCAAAGAAAGGCGGAAAGGAGCGTGTGTCGACTTCACCAACCTCAACAAAGCCTGCCCCCAATACCCGTTCCCGCTTCCGCGCATCGACCAGATTGTCGACTCCACCGCCGAGTGCGACCTGCTGTGTTTCCTGGACGCGTTCTCGGGCTACCACCAGATCAAGATGGCAGTGGAGGATGTGGAGAAGACAGCCTTCCTGACCCCATGCGGGGTGTACTGCTACACTTGCATGTCGTTCGAGCTGCGTAACACAGGTGCGACCTTCCAACGGCTGATGCACATCGCCCTAGGTCAGCAACTCGGGAGAAACGCTGAAGCCTACATCGACGATATCGTGGTAAAATCTCGGGAGGCAAGAACTTTGATTCAGGATCTGTAGGAGACCTTCGCAAGCCTGCGCCAGGTGGACATGTGGCTCAACCCGGAGAAGTGTGTGTTCGGTGTACCCTCCGGCAAACTGTTGGGCTTCCTCGTGTCCCACAGGGGGATCGAGGCTAACCCGGAGAAGGTCAAGGCGATAGAAGACATGAGCCCACCGCAAACTCTCAAGGAAATGCAGAAGCTTGCGGGTTGTGCGACCTCGCTAGGGCGCTTCATCTCCAACATGGGGGAGCGCACCTTGCCGTTCTTCAAGCTGATGAAGAAGAAGGGCCCATTCGAGTGCACCCCGGAGGCCGACCTGGCGTTTCAAGACCTCAAGAGATACCTAACCAGCCCTCCGGTGATGGCGGCGCCTCGTCCCCTCGAGCCCCTGGTGCTTTACCTTGCCGCCACTCCCTACTCTGCCAGCGCGGCACTAGTGGCGGTCCAGGAAGAGCGCCAGGACAAGGGCCTGCTGCGCCGTGCCGCACCTCCAGCCGGGGCGATACGACACCATGAGGATACCATAGAGGCTGCGACAACGTCAACAAATGATCAGGCCCGACAGGGTGGCGTCCTCGAGCCTGCAGAGGCCCCAATGGATGACTAGGCTCCTAAGGTCCCATCACCTCAGGAAACGCCCCGACCTCCAGGAAACACGGGCTCCATCGATGCTCCCGCCCTCGTCGAGCACCCAGTGTACTTCGTCAGCACGGTGCTGCGGGATGCGAGGGCGCGATACCCCATGCCACAAAAGCTTCTGCTCGCGCTCCTGGTGGCCTCACATAAGCTGCATCATTACTTCCAAGGCCACCCAATCAAAGTCGTCTCGGCTTACCCAATGGAGAGGGTGATCCGGATCCCTAATGCCACGGGAAGGGTCGCCGAGTGGAATATCGAACTTCAGGCATTTCAGCTCGAGTTCAGCACAACCAGGGTCATCAAGGGGGGCGCCCTAGCTGACTTTGTGGCCGAATGGACCGACGTCCCGGAACCTGAAGATGGTAGGAGCCCATCTCTCTCGTCAGGAAGTGAAGCACCAAATGGTTGGGTCATGTACTTCGACGGCGCCTTCGCGCGCCAAGGCGCGGGGGCTGGAACCGTGCTCATCTCGCCCACCCAAGATAAGCTCTACTACGCCGTGCAGCTCTGCTAGCGGGGCGAGAAGGTCTCCAACAACATTGCGGAGTACGAGGGGTTGATCATCGGTCTCAAGGCAGTGGCAGCCTTGGGAGTGAAGCGGCTCACCATCGAGGGTGATTCCCAGCTCCTCGTCAACTTCTCCAACAAGGTGTATGAACCAAGGGACGAGCACATGGAAGCGTACCTCGCAGAGGTGCGTAAGATGGAGAAGCAATTCTTGGGCCTAGAACTGCAGCACGTCCCACGCGGCACCAACAAGGAGGCTGATGAGATCGCCAAGAGGGCGTCAAATCGCCAGCCCCAAGAACCCGATGTCTTCGAGGAGCGACTCTTCAAGCCTTCAGCGGCCCCCCCGGCCACGGATGCCGCGCCTTCTCGAGAGGAACTCCCCCAACCACCGACCTCAGGAGCCCCCGCTTGCGGTCCGACCTCAGGAGCACGTCCGCTCCTAGCGCTCGAGCCTTAGGAGGGGTGCTGGACCGAGGAGTTCAAGGTGTACCTAGGTCAGGGGACACTGCCGGAGAAGGAGGAGGATGCAGAGCGTGTGGCCCGACAAGCCACGGCATACTGCATCCAAGATGGTGAGCTTTACAGAAAACGGCCGAATGATGGTTCCTTGCGATGCATCTCCAGGGAGCAGGGGAACGAGTTGCTAGCTGACATACATGGCGGAGACTGCGGGCACCACTCATCGTCACGTACCCTGGTCGGCAAGGCGTTCCGCAACGGGTTCTACTGACCCACGACACTCAACGACATGACCGAGCTAGTGAGGTCCTGTGAGGCCTGCCAATTCCACACCAAGCAGATCCATCAGCCAGCTCAAGGCCTCCAGACCATCCCGCTCTCGTGGCCATTCGCAGTCTGGGGGTTGGATATCCTAGGCCCGTTCCCTCGAGCGCCTGGGGGCTACCGCTACCTCTACGTTGCCATCTACAAGTTCACCAAATGGGCAGAGGTGGAGGCCGTCCGCACCATCCCGGCCGGGTCCGTAGTTAAGTCCATCAAGGGCCTCGTGAACCAGTTCAGGGTCCCTAACCGCATCATCACTGACAATGGTTTGCAGTTCACTAGCAATCTCTTCAAGACCTATTGTGCTAACCTTGGAACGTAGATCTGCTACGCTTCAGTGGCACACCCCAGGAGCAATGGCCAAGCCGAACGCGTCAACGCGGAGGTCCTGATAGGCCTCGAGACCAGGACCTTCAAGAAGAAGCTCGAGGCCTGCGGCAGGGGCTGGCACGACGAGCTCTAGTCCGTGTTGTGGTCCATCCGCACCACCGACACCAAGCCAACAGGCGAGACCCCGTTCTTCCTCGTCTACGAAGCAGAAGCGGTTCTCCCTCACGAGATCAGGCATCGCTCCGCGCGGGTCTTGGTGTTTGATGAGATGCAGCAGGATGCCATGCGGGGGATGGACCTTGTGTTGGGGGAGGAACGCCGCCGTGAAGCCTCGCTCCGAGCGGCAATATACCAGCAGGCGCTGCGACGGTACCACTGTCGCAGCGTCCGCTCAAGGACGCTCGAGGTAAGAAGGAAGCTGCCAGGAGGTCCCTCGACTGCAAGAAAACGCTCCTGTGCTCCCTGCACCACCACGTCAAGACCGCGCGCCGCATGCGGTGGTGGTGCGTGGGTACCAAGACCAGGCTCCGCCGCCACGACGGGCTCCGGTGACCACAGCAGGCTGCTGAGCCTTCACTCCCGAGCTGCGCACCGTCGTTTGGCCAGGCAATTTCAAGCCGGATCTGCCCCCGTGCTACGATGGCACCCTCGACCCTATGGAGTTCCTACAGCTCTACGAGCTAAGCATCGAGGCAGCCAACGGAGATGAGAAGGTCATGGCGAACTGGTTCCCCATGGCTCTCAAGGATGGCGCTCACTCGTGGCTCCTGAACCTGCCCGCGGGATCGATCTCCTCCTGGGGCGAGATGCGCGAGCATTTTGTCGCCAACTTGCAGGGCACTCGCGACCGCCCTCTGGCCGCGGGTGACCTGCACCACATTAAGCAATAGCCGGGAGAGACCCTGCAGAAGTACATCCAGTGCTTCAACAACGTTCGCCTCAAGATCCCCAAGGTGACGGACGAGGCCATCATCTCAGCGTTCTTCGATGGCGTCCGCGACGTCAAGATGAAGGAGGAGCTCGCCATCCATGAGGAGCTATGCACGGCTCTGGAGATGTTCAACATGGCAACCAAGTGCGCAAGAGCTGAGGAAGGGCGCCTCTCCCTCCTCGAGCTCCCTGCTGCCGACCTAGAAGAGAAGAAAGCCAAGGCCAAGGACATGAAGCACAAGGGAATAGCCGTGCTCGCGGCGGAGCCAGACACGAAGCGTGGCCGGGACCACCCCAAGTCATCCAAGAGCAGCCGTCCGTTCTACGCCTTCCACAACGTACACAGCCACAACACTAATGATTGTCAAGAGCTCAAGGCCATCCGAGACGGACGCTTCGGTCGATGCCCCGAGCGCAACGACCGGGGCTATGGCCAAGGAGGAGGACGAAGTGGAGGACGCTAGGACAACCGCGGCCCCTGCCAGGAGTGGCGCGACCGGCCTCGTGAGGACCACTGGTAGGAACAGCCTCGTGAGGGCGCCTGGCAGGACCAGCCTGGCAAGGACCGCCCTCAGGCCAATCCTGGCCTCCCTCTGCTGCCGCCACCACCAAGAAGGAACGATGACCACCATCAGGACGAGGGGGCTGGGGGCTTCCAGGAGCCGTGCGCTATTGCCTGCATCTTGGGCGGTGCTCAGGCCCCAGCTTCCCAGCGCATCTTCAAGCAGTTTGCTCGCGAGGTGAATGTGGCCCTTCCCAGGCTCGAGGCCACGTGCCTGCTCAGGTGGTCCAAGTACGCCATCACTTTTAGCTCGGCGGACCAGCTCAAGTGTGCGGCAACCGTCGGCGTCCTCCCGATGCTCTGCTCACCCGTCATCAGCAACGTCCAAGTCACCAAGACCATCATCGACGGAGTCGCGGGGCTCAATGTCCTGTCCGTCGAGACGTTCGACAGCCTCCCAATACCATATGACCAGCTGTAGCCTACCAAACCTTTCTATGGAGTGACCGACGGCTCCACCACCCCGATAGGGCAGGTCCGCCTCCCTGTCACCTTCGGCCAACGCAAAAACTACCGCACCGAGTGCATCGACTTCGACGTCGCCCACATTCGTCTGCCGTACAATGCCATCCTTGGGTATCCAGCATTGGCCAAGTTCATGGCCGTGACCCACCACGGCTACAACGTCCTCAAGATGCCAGGAAGTGGCCGAATCATCACAGTACCCTGCAAAGAAAGAGATGTGGTGTGCTCCCTAGAGCGCACCTTCCAAGCCGTAGCGGTCGAAGACCCCGACAGCGAGGGCACCATGGACCCTCCTGAGGCCATCCCCAAGAAGAAGCAACTACTCCGTACAAGGCATCAGGAGAGCGGCATCTCCAGTAGCACCACCTCAGGATCAGTGCCCGCACCTGGGGCGCCTCCCTCCCTCGCATAGGAAGGTGCGCCCGGGCCCTCCTCGGGCAAGGCTCGGGGGCTCTCTTCTGGAGGGCCTCAGACCTGGCCAACATCACGAGGGAGGCACTCAGGCACCACGTGGAGGCGTGCTTCACTGCATGTTTCCCTCAAGAAGGCACAAGGCGAGGAGCGCTAGGTGCTCAGGAGTTCATCACCCAGGCAGTCCAGGGGCTTCAGGAAGCAAGGACCATACGCGGCGACCGCCGCCCACCACCCAACGCAGCTCCCCATACTAGCGAGGACGGCGGGCCGCGCATCTGCATCGACATTCCAGGGCTCAATAGGGCCGCGTCTCAGGAGTGCTTATGGCCTTCGCGCACTGGCCGGTGTGAGGGTCCACTTCACAGCTACGTTCGCATGTCGTTTGGCCTGCCGAGCGCGGCTGTCACCTACCAGCATCATCTATGGAGCATCCTGGCGGCTCAGGAGGCCACGCACCACGCATTCCTGACGAAAATGGCGACAGTCCTCAAGGAAACACCCGAGCCCCAGAGCCTCCTGAGGCTCAGGGCCCTGGTGGCTCGTGAGGAGCGACTCTTCGGCACGCATCATCAACTACTCGAACACCACTCCGGTAGCGTTATCAGGTGACTCTTTCCAGTTCATTCAGTTGGGGGCGCCCCTCGGGCTGCATTATCCCCAAGTCGTATGGGTCTGCCCCTGCGACGTGTATCCTTCTACACCTTTAGCTTACTCTACTGGGGGCGCCCCTCGGGCTGCATCATCCCCAGGCCGCTCGGGTCCGCCCCAGTGGCGTGTATCGTTTTTACATCTATTTGAACTAGCTTATCTCCTTGCATGGTTCTCTTACGGCTATCGCTTGTTTGATTACATCTCGCGGCATCCCGCATTGCTGACCAATCTCATGTTTACCCTGTGGTGAGAACTCTACATACTAGCACGACGCTTGTGCTTGGGTCTGTCCCTGCAATGCTGATAAATCTGAGAGGTCCAGCTCTGGCTCGCGGCCTGCTCCGCACACATCACCTCATTAGATCCTCAGTGCCTTCGTCTTGTGGAGCAATCAGTAGTTGGGAAACAGCGCGACCATGGGCTATGCTCCCTCTCCGACTAACCTGCAGGAACCTCCTGAGGATGACAGCGGGTGGTACCATGGGCTCCTTCCTTTCCCATGCAATTCGCTTGCGCGTTAAAGGGGGCACCTGAGCATCACGCCTCGGGATCCCTTACTGACTCTCCAGCCCTCACCCCCTGGCCTTGACCACAGCATCGCGACCTAGCATACCAGCGACGGCTGAGCTCGCTTGAGGGCTGGGGCCCGAGGATGTAGAGCACATGGAAGAGTGTGGTAAAGAAGGGAAAGCTCGCACGGACCTAACCCAGCTACACTATGGCCATTAACGCGCGAGCCTGGCACAGCACAAGGAATCGACTCTGGACCGCTAAGATAAGTTTTCGCACTCGGGTCAGCCAAGCGTTGCGGCATAGGATTCCCATCTCTTGCAACCTTGCTACGGCGACGCCGCTTTCCTTTCCCATCCTTAGGTAGCTGCTTGCACGCTAAAGGGGACCTCTTGAGCATCGTGCCTCAGGAGCTCTTACTAGACCTCGGGCCGCTCACCTCCTAGCCTTGACCATGGCATCACGACCTGGCATACCAGCGACGACTACAGCCTGCCTGGGGACCGGGACCTGTCGGCATAGAGCACCAAGCTACCGTGAGGTTGGAAAGGGGGGACTAAGCTGAAGCAGGACATGCAGTCGTACATCTTGATAATAAGGACAATGTTAACCAAAGGGCACTACAGATTCTTTACATGCCCCCATGGGGTTCGTCTCGATTCTCGCAAGGAACAAAAGAAGAAGGTTCCTAGCAGCCCTATCTACAAGCGTCAATGCCACCGACGCCATCATCAACAGTGGGCCACGGGGGGAGGGGGCGACGCCAACCCCATCCAGATCATCGACGACGATGGGCAGATGCTGCAACCGCGCTCAGGGCACGGCGAGAGCCCGGGGGCACGTAGCTATCGTCGCTCGTCTCCGGAGTCTCGTAGGGCTCGGGAGAGTCGCTGGACTCCCAAGCGCCATCGCTGCTACGGGAGGAACTGCTAGCTAGGCCAGCGGCAGGCCTGGCTCCTACCGCTGTCCGTCCCGATGACCCCCTCCAGGGCAGCACTCCAGGCGGCGGCCTTCCTCGTCAAAGACCATGAAGAACATCGTGGAGGCGCCATCGTATTTGAAGTGGATGGCGAGGGCGCCCTCCGCACGGCAAACCCGGGCGACCTCACCCCATCCGCGGGTCATGAAGATCTTACCCGGGGAGACGAGCTCAACCTCCGCCCCCGTCGCCGGGGCATCGCACTAAGCGTGCTGCAGCCATAGCTCGAGGGGACCCCTCGGCAGAGAAGAATGAAGGGAACCAGATCCACGTATGTGGTGGCATCGCCGCCCACACCACGAGTTCACGCGAGGAGCCCTCGGCATGGGTTCGCGGGGCGGCGGCACACGCCACCATTGCACGGGCACTGCGGCCGTGGCGCAAGTGGCGTCGGTCCTTGCCCCTTCCTCCGGAGTCCGCTGCCCGGGCGTACAAGGGCAGCGGATAGCCAGGGGGAGGCCGTTCGTGCCAAGGCCTCCACACCTCCGGCCTTGCGATGACTTCGCAAGGGCGGGCAAGCCCCTTCTTCGGCGGAAGAGGCCCAAGATCTTCACGAGGGGCTTTTCCCTTCTCGGTGGCAGAAAATCTCCGTATCGGCGACATGGATGACGCAGCGAGGCAGTGAAGCAAGGGAGAAGAAGCAAGTGGGACGGAGGAAGAGATGGGCGACAAGGGCTCCGTCCCCTTCCCCATTTATAGCGGGAGAAGGCCAACCGACGACCCCCACGATCGCAGGTAATGATGGCTTTTCTGCATGCACCAGGGACTCATCAAGTCGGGCAGTTGCCGAGGCAGCATGGGGAAGTGGAGACGCCCACGTCCCGTCAGTCGCCACACATCAATCGAGGCCGAAGGCTATTAGGGCCCGCGGTGCTCCGCACTTGCCCATTGGCTTCGCCTCGAGGCCAAGTCCGAGCGCGCCTTGGGCCCGGGGGCTACTGTCGGCGTTCTGGGAACAGGGGTCCCCAGACTTTCCTGCCTGCGGCCCATGGCGTGGCTCCTCCAGTGGCATGGTACAGCCCATCTTCACCAGCAAACACTCAAGACCCTCGCGAGGCGGATGACACAAGACCTTCTCAGGGGCAGCCCTGCTAGGCTGGCTCGCGAGGAGCGGAGAGATCAAGGCGAGGGGCACCTCGTTAGGTTCCCATGACATGAGCCGTGACGACCAAGGCCAGGCGGGTGCCAGGCAGGCGCCAGCGGGCGCAGAGCACCAATTGCCTCTTTGGTGCTAAAGGAGCAGGCGCAGGCGAGGAGTCCTGAGGCATCCGGCAAAGGTTTCCATATCGGTTGAACAAGACCAAGACCAGCAGGACGGAGGTCATCGTGGAGACCATGACGGCGTCACCACCAGAGCCTTTGGCAGGCGAAGACCACGTTTTGTCAGGATAGCTTGTACTAGCTGTCCCCCTTCAAATTGGCCGTTGTGGGATTCCTTCCCGCCTAATATTTGGGAATAGGACCAGGGCCTCTATAAATAGGACTAGCCATCACCATAGGAAGGGGATCGGATCCATTCCACCCTCATACGCACTAGCTCACCAAGCTCAAGAACACTCCCCTCAGGAGGCTGTTCTTCCCTTGTACTTGTTCATCCTCAGCCTACAAGGCAATCCACCACACCACACTGGAGTAGGATATTACACCACATCGGTGGCCCGAACCAGTATAAACTCTTGTGTCCCTTGTTCTTCGAGTTCGGTGAGCTAGGTTCTTAGATCATTGCGAGAGCGTGAGGGGGGAGGAAAGATCGTTGTGCGCCCCTAGTGTTCGAACCTTGAGGGTTTTGCTGGAACCCAAAATCCGACATAACCCTTTACGACGAACTCTTTATCACCTCCATAACCGAGAAATATTTCCTTAGTTCTCTTAGGTTACTAAGGATAATTTTGACCGTTGTCCAGTGATCTACACCTGGATCACTATTGTACCCCCTTGCCAAACTCATGGCAAGGCACATAGAAGGTCTGGTACACAGCATGGCATACTTTATAGAACCTATGACTGAGGCATAGGGAATGACTTTCATTCTCTATCTGTCTTCTATCGTGGTTGGGCTTTGACTCTTACTGAACTTCACAACTTGCAACACAGGCAAGAACCCTTTCTTTGACTTACCCATTTTGAACTTCTTCAAAAACATTGTCAAGGTATGTTTTTGTGAAAGTCCTATTAGGCGTCTCGATCTATCCTTATAGATCTTGATGCCCAATATGTAAGTAGCTTCACCGAGGTTTTTCATTGAAAAATTCTTATTCAAGTATCCTTTTATGCTATCCAGAAATTCTATATCATTTCCAATCAACAATTATCTACATATAATATTAGAAATGCTACAGAGCTCCCACTCACTTTTTTGTAAATACAAGCTTCACTGTAAGTCTGTATAAAACCATATGCTTTGATCACCTCAACAAAGCGTATATTCCAACTCCGAGATGCTTGTGCTAGTCGATAGATGGATTGTTGTAGCTTGCAAACTTTGTTAGCACCTTTAGGATCGACAAAAGCTTTTGGTTGCATCATGTACAACTCTTCTTTAAGAAATCCATTAAGGAATGCAGTTTTGACATCCATTTGCCAGATTTCATAATCATAAAATGGGGCAATTGCTAACATGATTCGGATAGACTTAAGGATCACTACGGGTGAGAGAGTCTCATCGTAGTCCACTCCTTGAACTTGTCGAAAACCTTTTGCGACAAGTCGAGCTTTGTAGATAGTAACATCACCATCAGCGCCAGTCTTCTTCTTGAAGATCCATTTATTTTCTATGGCTTGCCGATCATCGGGCAAGTCCACCAAAGTCCATACTTTGTTCTCATACATGGATCCTATCTCAGATTTCATGACCTCAAGCCATTTATCGGAATCTAGGCTCATCATAGCTTCTTCATAGTTCGCAGGTTTGCCATGGTCTAATAACATGACTTCCAGGATAGGATTACCGTACCACTCTGGTGCGGAATGTGCTTTGTTCAACCTATGAGGTCCAGTAGTAACTTGATCCGAAGTTTCATGATCATCATCATTAGCTTCATCTCTAGTTTGTGTACGCATCACGGGACCAGATTTCTCTGATGTGCTACTTTCCAATTTGAGAGAAGGTAAAATTACCTCATTAAGTTCTACTTTCCTTCCACTCACTTCTTTCGAGAAACTCCTTCTCTAGAAAGGATCCATTCTTAGCAACAAAGATCTTGCCTTCGGATCTGTGGTAGAAGGTGTACCCAATAGATTCTTTAGGGTATCCTATGAAGACACACTTCTCCGATTTGGGTTCGAGCTTATTAGGCTGAAGCCTTTTGACATAAGTGTCGCAACCCCAAACTTTAAGAAATGACATCTCAGGTTTCTTGCCAAACCATAGTGTCAGGGATATAACCCGCGGTATGACTCGGCCGGAGATATGACCCGGCTGGGACTTAGTGTTTCATTGGAGACCCAGCAGATTGTAAGCCGACAGATGTTTAAGCCAGATGTTTAAGCCGGCAGATGTTTAAGGCAGATGTTTAAGCCAGATGTTTAAGCCGGCAGATGTTTAAGATGTTTAAGCCGCCAGATGTTAAGTCAGATTGTAACAGAGTCGTATGGGGTTAATAAGCCCAAAATGTTAAGAATCCCAAGACGTTAAGAAGCCCATGGAGAGAAGCCCGTGATGAGAAGTCGGAATAGTTGAAGTCTTAATCCAAGTTGGACTCTACATGTAACCCGCCCCTTCAACTTATATAAGGAGGGGCAGGGCACCCCAAGGAAAGAGGTTGAATAATCGTCAAGTATAGACACAACTAGGAGAGCCAGAGATATGGCGACTCCCTCGTGATGATAATGAGACCTAGCCACAAACAACATGTAGGGTTGTTACCGGATGATGTTTCCCGGGGCCCGAAGTTGTCTAAACGCTTGTCTTGTGTTGCGTCTCTCGATTCCGATCAACCCCTCTCAAGTTATCACATACATGCGTTGGCCTCACGACTTAGTCCACATACTAGACATCTGCCGTGACAATTCCATGACAGTTGGCGCCCATAGTGGGGCCTGCGCACGGTGGTGTTGGGTTCTTGAAGGGATCTTCCCAGGGATCGAGAAGCTTGCAATTTTCCAGATGAAAATTTCACAATCCATGAGATTGATGTCGAAGAGGAAATTTAGGGTTACGCTATGAGCCGCCGCCTGTGCAAGTCGAAACCGAGAGAAGATCAATTTCTGCTACTACTGTCGCACATCGCCGGGACGGACAGGAGTTCCAATGCGTCCAATCACCAGCCGGTCCGCCGAGTTGTCATTTACTGCTTCAAAGGAAATTATATACCTATTGACTATTGTTCGCAAGTTAAATAGCGATGACTGTTGGACAATCAAAAGCAACGCCACTGCAGCGCACACATCAAATCCATTAGAATCATCAAACCGTCTGGATGGAGACCGAGCTAATTAGCTAGTTATCAATTATCAATTGCTGCTAGTTCGAGTCGGGTCACCGGAGGCCACAACTCGTGGCTGGTCTAGACTCCGCTGCCCGCTGGAGTCACTGCCGCGCCGCGCCTCCCGCTTTGAGCCGCCACCGGAGGGCCTCCCCTTGTTGAGCCGCCGCCATGAGCCGCGACACGCCTCTGGGTCTTCCCGAATCCAAGCCGCTGCGGAGACCCACCTGGTTCTGCTTCAGGCCTTGAGGCCTCCTCATCAAGCCGGCCGCTCGACCCGCTAAATCGCCACGGTCGCCTCATTTCCTCGACCACACCTCCGCTGGCCCGGTGACTCGCAACTGAGGCTCCGTTCTGAGCCGCCACTCCGCCTCTTCCACGGGAGAGCCGCCTCCGGCTCCGTCGACTCACTTTTGTGGAAGACTTGCTCTCCGTGTTTGCCATAAATCGCTGCGCCCAGCCGGGTCGCGCCCCGCGCCCCCGCTTTCCTCTGAGCCGCCGGTGCACTTTGCTTCTTATGAATCGCCGTCGTGCCTCACCTCCAACCACTTCAGCACTCGCGTCAGCCATCGAGCCAACCGACAACAAGCAGCTGTATCGCCTCGTCAAGCCGGCCGCGCCTGAGCCGCCGAAGCCCTTCTGCTGCTAAACCACCATGGCCATCGCTGAGAGCCACCGCTTGCTCCAATCATATGCAGACCAGATTGCCCGTGCCGTTTCTGAGCCGCCACTCGAGCGTTGCCTCCGCCGAGAACCGCACAGAGCTGCTGGGATACGATTGGATTTCTGCCCGCTCTGAAGATTCTGAATATGTCAATTAACAAGCTGAAGAACACTGTCATACAGCATCTCAAAGTACAGATTGCGGCCACGTTTCAGGCTGCTGGCTACCTCAACTCAAGATTCCAAGTCAACCTTCGCGAGAAAATTGTTGTTTGCCTAAATTGCTGCTGCCATGGATGTGCATTGGCCCCGATGTGTCGTCATTGAGCCGTCAGCCCTGCGCTCGCCCTTTCTGGCCACGCGCTCTTCGGCCGGGCCGAGTCACCCCCTGCCTCCGGTGCTTCCTGCCCACGAGACGTTACAGCTGTGAGCCACCTCTCACGCGCCTGTCAGCCCCATCCGCTTCCGCCTTAAGACACGCCACCAAGACCCTAGCCCAGCTGGCTCCGCCCGCCGCTCCAACCGCCGCCTCCGCAGGCGATCGCGTCCGAGCCGTCACATCGCCAGCCGTCTCCACTTCCACGGCCCTTTAAGTCGCCACCTCGCGCGGCGGGCCCTCTGCCGCGGCCGCGGGTTTCCCTCACCTGCAGTCTGCCGCCGGGCTCTGCACCCCGCGCGCCGGCTGACCACTGCTATCAACTGTTGTTGCTCGCCTCCGTCGTCTTACGCGCGCTGCTCTGATCACAAGCCATTGATCCGCCAGCACCCCTCCGCGGCTGCGGTTTCGCCATCACCTGAAGCCGCTGGGGCCGTAACCCGCCACCATCTGCGAGTCGGCCCACTTGCCTCGTCCTTGAGCCGCCTGGTCGCCCGGGTCACCGCAACATCCGCTCGCCTCCACCAGCACCTGATTCCAAGTCGCCCACTCCTGTGTGCCCGTGCAGCTGCCTCCGCCTTGCCCGATGTCGACCCACCGCTGCAAAGCCTCGCTGTGAGCCGCGCATCGCGCCTCCGGCCTCTCGTGGCATTGTGCCGGCTTTACCACACGTCCAGGACCTCACCCTCGCGCCCTTGCCTCCTCTATCCATGGAACGACCCCTCATGCAGCTACACCCCATCCACCAGCAGCGCCGGGTTTGGCTCCTGCACCGCTCAGGCCAACCCACCACGTCCTTACTCCGGACCCGTTCCGCCCCTGCTGCCGCGTCGGTGTTGAGTCGTCGGCCCAGCGCCCTTGAGCCGCCTGCTCCGGCATGTCCTCACTACTACGGTCGTCCTGCGCCGTCCCGGGTCTCCTGCTTGCTGGTCCGGTGTCGTTCCCACCTCTGTTGTGGTCGTGGTCTTGCACGGCCGGCGCCCGTCTGGGTCGCCACTCCAGGTTGCCATGACCGCCGCGCCTACTGAGCCGACGTGGTCCGCCCGAGTTCAAACCATGAACCACAGACGATGGTTTCATCTCGAGCTACCACGGGCTGGCCCTGGCCTTGAGCCGTCCTGGCTTCGCTCTGCTTCACCTCCTCCCCCATTAAGCCGGTTCCCCCGCGCGCGTGCATGGCCTTCCTGCCCGTTGGCTCGCGCTGCCCACTGATTCAGGCACAAAAGTATCAGAGGAAAAAGAAGTAGAGACAAAGGTTTGGCTGCCAAGACAAAAGAAATATTGAGTCGGCTACACTCAGGTGCATCAACACGACCTGGAGGGTCTATTCTGAGCGCTCGGCTCTTGTTCTGCTATGGTCGCCCTTCAAGCCGCCGCCTCCGCCGTGGCCTCGGGAGAGTGGCTAAATCACAGTTAAAGTTACTGGAGGTGATCTATGGATACTATATACGACTTATTTTTTTTCGTCCAGACAAATCAGGTGAAAGTTGTCCAATCAGTTTTTATTAATACATTTTTATTTTCTTCAAGAACAATTACTCTCATTTGTGCAAATTCTTATGCAGAACAATTCATCATTACAAAAGAGGCCATCAAGATATGACCCTTGCCAACATTAGACGGGTCAATGGACAGGGTCAATTTTAACCCACCGAGATTCAACATATTCCAGTAGTCTACTGGTCATATCATGGTCAAACATGGAGATTCTCAAGCCAACTCTTCGAGTAGTCTTAAGACTCGGCGGCTACAATGACATGACTGTTGGGGAACGTAGTAATTTTAAAAAAAAATCCTACGCACACACAGGATCATTGTGATGCATAGCAACGAGAGGGAGAGTGTTGTCCACGTACCCTCGTAGACCGAAAGCGGAAGTGTTAGCACAACGCGGTTGATGTAGTCGTACCTCTTCATGTTCCGACCGATCCAAGTACCGAACGCACGGCACCTCCGAGCTCAGCACACGTTCAGCTCGATGACGTCCCACGAACTCCGATCCAGCAGAGCTTCAAGGGAGAGTTCCGTCAGCACGACGGCGTGATGACGGTGATGATGATGCTATCGACGCAGGGTTTCGCCTAAGCACCGCTACGATATGATCGAGGTGGATTATGGTGGAGGGGGCACCGCACACGGCTGGGAGAGATCAACAGATCAACTTGTGTGTCTTGGGGTGCCCCCTGCCCCCGTATATAAAGGAGCAAGGGAGGAGGAGGCCGGCCCTAGGAGGGGCGCGCCAAGGGAGTAGGATTCCTACTCCTAATAGGAATAGGTTTCCTCCTTTCCTAGTCCAACTCAGGGGAGAAAGGAGGGGAGTGGAGAAGGAAGGGAGAGGGCGGCGCGCCCCAAACCCTTTGTCCAATTCGGATTGGGCTTGGGAGGGGCACGCGCCACCTCCTGGCTGCTGCCTCTCCTTCCCACTAAGGCCCATTAAGGCCCAATAGTACTTCCATGTATTCTCGTAACTCCCCGGTACTTCAGAAAATACCCGAATCACTCGGAACCTTTTCGATGTATGAATATAGTCGTCCAATATATCGATTTTTACGTCTCGACCATTTCGAGACTCCTCGTCATGTCCCCGATCTCATCCGGGACTCTGAACTACCTTTGGTACATAAAATCACATAACTCATAATATAAATCATCACCGAAACTTTAAGCGTGCGGACCCTACGGGTTCGAGAACTATGTAGACATGACCGAGACATGTCTCTGGTCAATAACCAATAGCGGAACCTGGATGCTCATATTGGCTCCCACATATTCTACGAAGATCTTTATCGGTCAAACCACATAACAACATACGTTGTTCCCTTTGTCATCGGTATGTTACGTGCCCGAGATTCGATCATCGGTATCTCAATACCTAGTTCAATCTCGTTACTGGCAAGTCTCTTTACTCATTCCGTAACACATTATCCCGCAACTAACTCATTAGTTGCAGTGCTTGCAAGGCTTAAGTGATGTGTATTACCGAGTGGGCCCAGAGATACCTCTCCGACAATTAGAGTGACAAATCCTAATCTCGAAATACGCCAACCCAACAACTACCTTCGGAGACACCTATAGAGCACCTTTATAATCACCCAGTCACGTTGTGCCGTTTGGTAGCACACAAAGTGTTCCTCCGGTAAACGGGAGTTGCATAATCTCATAGTCATAGGAACATGTATAAGTCATGAAAAAAGCAATAGCAACAAACTAAACGATTAAGTGCTAAGCTAACGGAATGGGTCAAGTCAATCACATCATTCTCCTAATGATATGATCCCGTTAATCAAATGACAACTCATGTCCATGGCTAGGAAACTCAACCATCTTCGATTAACGAGCTAGTCAAATAGAGGCATACTAGTGACACTCTATTTGTCTATGTATTCACACATGTATTATGTTTCCGGTTAATACAATTCTAGCATGAATAATAAACATTTATCATGAAATAAGGAAATAAATAATAACTTTATTATTGCCTCTAGGGCATATTTCCTTCAGTCTCCCACTTGCACTAGAGTCAATAATCTAGTTCACATCTTTATGTGATTAGTTCACATCTCCATGTGACTAATACCCAAAGGGTTTACTAGAGTCTATAATCTAGTTCACATCGCTATGTGATTAACACCCAAAGAGTGATCATGTTTTGCTTGTGATAGAAGTTTATTCTATGGGTCTGCAACATTCAGATCCGTATGTATTTTGCAAATTTCTATGTCTACAATGCTCTACACAGAGCTACTCTAGCTAATTGCTCCCACTTTCAATATGTATCCAGATTGAGACCTAGAGTCATCTAGATGTAAAAAGCTTGCATCGACGTAACTCTTTAGGACGAACTCTTTTATCACCTCCATAACCGAGAAATATTTCCTTAGTCCTCTAAGGATAATTTTGACCGTTGTCCAGTGATCTACTCCTAGATCACTACTGTACTCTCTTGCCAGAAAGATGCTAAGGTATACAATAGGACTGGTAAACAGCATAGCATACTTTATAGAACCTATGACTGAGGCATGGGGAATGACTTATCATTCTCTTTCTATTTTTTGTTGTGGTTGGGTTTTGAGTCTTTACTCAACTTCACACCTTGCAACACAGGCAAGAACTCCTTCTTTGATTGTTCCATTTTGAACTACTTCAAAATCTTGTCAAGGTATGTACTCATTGAAATAACTTATCAAGCGTCTTGATCTATGTCTATAGATCTTGATGCTCAATGTGTAAGCAGCTTCATCGAGGTCTTTCTTTGAAAAACTCCTTTCAAATACTCCTTTATGCTTTCCAGAAAATTCTACATTCTTTCCGATCAACAATATGTCATTCACATATACTTATCAGAAATGTTGTAGTGCTCCCACTCACTTTCTTGTAAATACAGGCTTCACCGCAAGTCTGTATAAAACCATATACTTTGATCACTTTATCAAAGCATATATTCCAACTCCGAGATGCTTGCATCAGTCCATAGATGGATCGTTGGAGCTTGCTCACTTTGTTAGCACCTTTAGGGTCGACAAAACCTTCTGGTTGCATCATATACAACTCTTCTTTTTAAGAAATCCATGAAGGAATACAGTTTTGACATCCATTTGCCAGATTTCATAAAATACGGCAACTGCTAACGTGATTCGGACAGACTTTTAAGCATCGATATGGGTGAGAAAATCTAATCGTAGTCAACACCTTGAACTTGTCGAAAACACTTTGCGACAATTCGAGCTTTGTAGATAGTAACACTACTATCAGCGTCCGTCTTCCTCATGAAGATCCATTTATTCATAATGACTCGCCGATCATCGGGCAAGTCAATCAAAGTCCATACCTTGTTCTCATACATGGATCCAATCTCAGATTTCATGGCCTCAAGCCATTTCACGGAATCTGGACTCATCATCGCTTCCTCATAGTTCGTAGGTTTGTCATGGCCAATTAACATGACCTCCAGAACAGGATTACCGTACCACTCTGGTGCGGATCCCACTCTGGTTGACCTACGAGGTTTGGTAGTAACTTGATCTGAAGTTACACGATCATCATCATTAGCTTCCTCACTAATTGGTGTAGGAGTTACAGAAACAGATTTCTGTGATGATCTACTTTCCAATAAGGGAGCAGGTACAGTTACCTCATCAAGTTCTACTTTCCTCCCACTCACTTCTTTCAAGAGAAACTCCTTCTCTATAAAGGATCCATTCTCAGCAACGAATGTC
Source organism: Triticum urartu (assembly GCF_056163025.1). NCBI lineage: Eukaryota > Viridiplantae > Streptophyta > Magnoliopsida > Poales > Poaceae > Triticum > Triticum urartu. The sequence goes on along the minus strand of NC_141875.1, from coordinate 383,240,915 downwards.
TTGCATTCGGATTTGTGATAGAAGGTGTACCCAACTGACTCCTTTGGGTATCCTATGAAGACACATTTCTCTGATTTGGGTTTGAACTTATCAGGATGAATTTTTGTTTCTTATAAGCATCGTAACCCCAAACTTTAAGAAATGACAACTTTGGTTTCTTGCCAAACCATAGTTCATACGGTGTCGTCTCAATGGATTTAGATGGTGCCCTTTTTAATGTGAATGCAACTGTCTCTAATGCATAACCCCAAAACTATAGTGGTTAATCGATAAGAAACATCATAGATTGCACTATATCCAATAATAGTATGGTTATGAAATTCGGACACACCATTATGCTGTGGTGTTCCAGGTGGCACGATTTTGTGAAACTATTCCACATTGTTTTAATTGAAGACCAAACTTGTAACTCAAATATTTGTCTCTGTGATCAGATCGTAGAAACTTTATTTTCTTGTCACGATGATTTTCCACTTCACTCTGAAGTTCTTTTAACTTTTCAAATGTTTCAGACTTATGTTTCATCAAGTAGATATACCCATATCTGCTCAAATCATCTGTGAAGGTCAAAAAATAACGATACCCGCCGCGAGCCTCAACACTCATCGGACTGCATACATCAGTATGTATTATTTCCAATAAGTCAGTTGCTCGCTCCATTGTTCCAGAGAACGGAGTCTTAGTCATCTTGCCCATGAGGCATGGTTCGCAAGCATCAAAATGATTCATAATCAAGTGATTCCAAAAGCCCATCAGCATGGAGTTTCTTCATGCGCTTTACACCAATATGACATAAATGGCAGTGCCACAAATAAGTTGCACTATCGTTATTAACTTTGCATCTTTTGGCTTCATATTATGAATATGTGTATCACTATGATCGAGATCCAACGAACCATTTTCATTGGGTGTATGACCATAGAAGGTTTTATTCATGTAAACAGAACAACAATTATTCTCTAACTTAAATGAATAACCGTTTTGCAATAAACATGATCAAATCATATTCATGCTCAACACAAACACCAAATAACATTTATTTAGGTTTAACACTAATCCCGAAAGTATAGGGAGTGTGCGATGATGATCATATCAATCTTGGAACCACTTCCAACACACATCGTCTCTTCACCCTTAACTAGTCTCTATTTATTCTGCAACTCCCGTTTCGAGTTACTACTCTTAGCAACTGAACCAGTATCAAATACCGAGGGATTGCTATAAACACTAGTAAAGTACACATCAATAACATGATATCAAATATAGCATTGTTCACTTTGCCATCCTTCTTATCCGCCAAATACTTGGGGCAGTTCCGCTTCCAGTGACCAGTCCCTTTGCAGTAGAAGCACTTAGTCTCAGGCTCAGGTCCAGACTTGGGCTTCTTCACTTGAGCAGCAACTTGCTTGCCGTTCTTCTTGAAGTTCCCTTCCTTTCCCTTTGCCCTTTTCTTGAAACTACTGGTCTTGTTAATCATCAACACTTGATGCTCTTTCTTGATTTCTACCTTTCTCGATTTCATCATCATGAAAAGCTCGGGAATCGTTTTCGTCATCCCTTGCATACTATAGTTCATCACGAAGTTCTACTAACTTGGTGATGGTGACTAGAGAATTCTGTCAATCACTATTTTATCTGGAAGATTAACTCCCACTTGATTCAAGCGATTGTAGTACCCAGACAATCTGAACACATGCTCACTGCTTGAGATATTCTCCTCCATCTTTTAGCTATAAAACTTGTTGGAGACTTCATATCTCTCAACTTGGGTATTTGCTCGAAATATTAACTTCAACTCCTGGAACATCTCATATGATCCATGACGTTCAAAATGTCTTTGAATTCCCGATTCTAAGTTGTTAAGCATGGTGCACTAAACTATCAAGTAGTCATCATATTGAGCTAGCCAAACATTCATGACGTCTGCATCTGCTCCTGCAATAGGTCTGTCACCTAGCGGTGCATCAAGGACATAATTCTTCTATGCAGCAATGAGGATAATCCTCAGATCATGGATCCAATCTGCATCATTGCTACTAACATTTTTCAACTTAGTTTTCTCTAGGAACATATCAAAAATAAAACAGAGGAGCTAAACGCGAGCCATTGATCTACAACATAGATATGCTAATACTACCAGGACTAATTTCATGATAAATTAAAGTTCAATTAATCATACTACTTAAGAACTCCCACTTAGATAGACATCCCTCTCATCTAAGTGATCACGTGATCCAAATCAACTAAACCATAACCGATCATCACGTGAAATGGAGTAGTTTTTAATGGTGAACATCACTATGTTGATCATATCTACTATATGATTCACGCTCGACCTTTCGGTCTTAGTGTTGCGAGGCCATATCTACATTGCTAGGCTCGTCAAGTTTAACCTGAGTATTCTTCGTGTGCAAAACTGGCTTGCACCCGTTGTAGATGGACGCAGAGCTTATCACACCCGATAATCACGTGGTGTCTGGGCACGACGAACTTTGGCAACGGTGCATACTCAGGGAGAACACTTTTATCTTGAAATTTAGTGAGAGATCATCTTATAATGCTACCGTCAATCAAAGCAAGATAAGATGCATAAAAGATAAACATCACATGCAATCAATATAAGTGATATGATATGGCCATCATCATCTTGTGCTTGTGATCTTCATCTCCGATGCACCGTCATGATCACCATTGTCACCGGCGCGACACTTTGATTTCCATCATAGCATCGTTGTCGTCTCGCCAACTTATGCTTCTACGACTATCGCTGCCGCTTAGTGATAAAGTAAAGCATTACAGGGCGATTGCATTGCATACAATAAAGCGACAACCATATGGCTCCTGCCAGTTGCCGATAACTCGGTTGCAAAACATGATCATCTCATACAATAAAATATAGCATCATGCCTTGACCATATCACATCACAACATGCCCTGCAAAAACAAGTTAGACCTCCTCTACTTTGTTGTTGCAAGTTTTACGTGCCTGCTACGGGCTGAGCAAGAACCGTTCTTACCTACGCATCAAAACCACAATGATAGTTCGTTAAGTTGGTGTTGTTTTAACCTTCTCAAGGACCGGGTGTAGCCACACTCGGTTCAACTAAAGTTGGAGAAACTAACACCCGCCAGCCACCTGTGTGGAAAGCACGTCGGTAGAACCAGTCTCGCGTAAGCGTACGCGTAATGTCGGTCCGGGCCGCTTCATCCAACAATACCGCCGAACCAAAGTATGACATGCTAGTAAGCAGTATGACTTGTATCGCCCACAACTCACTTGTGTTCTACTCGTGCATAAAACATCAACGCATAAAACCAGGCTCGGATGCCACTGTTGGGGAATGTAGTAATTTCAAAAAAAAATCCTACGCACACACAGGATCATGGTGATGCATAGCAACGAGAGGGGAGAGTGTTGTCCACGTACCCTCGTAGACCGAAAGCGGAAATGTTAGCACAACGCGGTTGATGTAGTCATACGTCTTCACGATTCGACCGATCCAAGTACCGAACGTACGGCACCTCCGAGTTCAGCACACGTTCAGCTCGATGACGTCCCACGAACTCCGATCCAGCAGAACTTCAAGGGAGAGTTCCGTCAGCACGGCGGCTCCAGCAGAACTTCAAGGGAGAGTTCCGTCAGCACGGCGGCGTGATGACGGTGATGATGATGCTACCGATGCAAGGCTTCGCCTAAGCACCGCTACGATATGATCGAGGTGGATTATGGTGGAGAGGGGCACCGCACACGGCTGGGAGAGATCAACAGATCAACTTGTGTGTCTTGGGGTGCCCCCTGCCCCCGTATATAAAGGATCAAGGGAGGAGGAGGCCGTCCCTAGGAGGGGCGCGCCAAGGGAGTAGGATTCCTACTCCTAGTAGGAGTAGGTTTCCTCCTTTCCTAGTCCAACTAGGAGAAGGGGGGAAAGGAGGGGAGTGGAGAAGGAAGGGGGAGGGGGGCGCCCCAAACCCTTTGTCCAATTCGGACTGGGCTTGGGAGGGGCGCGCGCCACCTCCTGGCTGCTGCCTCTACTTCCCACTAAAGCCCATTAAGGCCCAATACTACTTCCACGTATTCCCGTAACTCCCTGGTACTCCGAAAAATACCTAAATCACTCGGAACATTTCTGATGTCCGAATATAGTCGTCCAATATATCGATCTTTACGTCTCGACCATTTCGAGACTCCTCGTCATGTCCCTGATCTCATCCGGGACTCCGGAATACCTTTGGTACATCAAATCACATAACTCATAATACAAATCGTCACCGAAACTTTAAGTGTGCGGACCCTATGGGTTCGAGAACTATGTAGACATGACCGAGACATGTCTCTGGGCAATAACCAATATTGGAACCTGGATGCTCATATTGGCTCCCACATATTCTACGAAGATCTTTATTGGTCAAACCTCATAATAACATACGTTGTTCCCTTTGTCATCGGTATGTTACTTGCCCGAGATTCGATCGTCGGTATCTCAATACCTAGTTCAATCTCGTTACTGGCAAGTCTCTTTACTCGTTCCATAACACATTATCCCGCAACTAACTCATTAGTTTCAATGCTTGTAAGGCTTAAGTGATGTGTATTACCGAGTGGGCCCAAAGATACCTCTCCGACAATCGGAGTGAAAAATCCTAATCTCGAAATACGCCAACCCAACAAGTACCTTCGGAAACACCTGTAGAGCACCTTTATAATCACCCAGTTACATTGTGACGTTTGGTAGCACACAAAGTGTTCCTCCGGTAAACGGGAGTTGCATAATCTCATAGTCATAGGAACATGTATAAGTCATGAAGAAAGCAATAGCAACAAACTAAACGATCAAGTGCTAAGCTAACGGAATGGGTCAAGTCAATCACATCATTCTCCTAATGATGTGATCCCGTTAATCAAATGACAACTCATGTCCATGGCTAGGAAACTCAACCATCTTCGATTAACGAGCTAGTCAAGTAGAGGCATACTAGTGACACTCTGTTTGTCTATGTATTCACACATGTATTATGTTTCCGGTTAATACAATTCTAGCATGAATAATAAACATTTATCATGAAATAAGGAAATAAATAATAACTTTATTATTGCCTCTAGGGCATATTTCCTTCAATGACTCGGCGGAATCTTCGAGTATCCTGCCTTACGGCTTATCTTATTATGGTCACTTGGGGGCTTCCTGCTCATCGAGCATAGCTGTCGGTACCCTCTTGATCGGCGCAATGCCAAAGCTTATATGGTCACTTGGGGGCTTCCTGTTCAAACATAGGTGTATTCACCAAAGAGAACATAGTTGTCGGTACCCTCTTGATCGGCTCAATGCCACACTTGTAAGCATGTCACTTGGGGGCTTCCTGTTCAAACATAGGCGTATTCGACCATAGAGAACATAGCGTTACTACCCTCTTGACCAGGTTTGTTCAAACATAGGCGTATTCGACCAAAGAGAACAAACTCTGACCGGGTCATCCTACTTGTACACCAGCTGCTTCAACTCCATCAGGTCATCCTGATTGACCCGCCGAACTCTTAACGATCAGTCTTTACGGCGTATTCAACCAAGATCTGAGCTCGATTAAGGTTCAAATGGCGTCTTGTCATGCGAGAGCACGGTTTACAGATAGTCAGGATGAATCCAAGCTTCATAAGCCGCCTTCCTTGGAATTTGGCTAAATCGGCCCGTGATGTGTGTTGTTACTCTGGCCCCGCGTACTCCTGATAAGTATTTGAGCAAGACCATACTTTATCTAGGGTTCAAATGTCGATTGGGCACACTGTGAGTCAGGCTCACGGAACGCACGAACAATCCAGTGGCTCATGCTAGTTTCATTGAATAAGACACTTTGGCTTGGAAGCCCACAAAAGCCTCGAATTTCTTTTGATTTTTCATTTATATTCAAAGATTTCTTCTTTGACTTCTGGTTTTTTTACAAATTGGGCCCAGCTGCCCTACTTCTGGCTCATATTTGAAGCATCTTTTGGGTTTCTACAACCCGCCAGGATGGCAGACTTTAAATCACCAGTATATGATAATAGCCCAACTTGCCTGGATTTTCATGATGAAATTTAATGATTGAGGTTTTCATACCGGGTTATATTATTCAAATCTTCAATAGCCAACATGACTGGATTTTTATTATGGTTATCGATAACCAGTATTATAATTGAGGTTTTCAAAGTCGCTTTAGCGCAATGGCTACTACTTTATCAATGGATATGATTTATTCTACAAGAAAGGAATAGTCCCGAGTCGCTGCAAGCTTACGACCCCGCACTTGGGGGCTACATTACTCAAATCATGATTACGTCAAATATGCAAGTCCCATGTCACTGCCAGCATGCACCATGGCACTTGGGGGCTAATGCAAAGTCATTTTTTGCTCACCATATTGAAGACCCGACTCATCACATCGTAATGAGCCAACCCTTGGGGGCTACACATTGTTGTTCAAGTCTACATGATCATACCTACAAAGTCCCTGCTCATTATTGCATAATGACCCGGCCCTTGGGGGCTACACCGGTTGAAGTTTTTATGAGCATAAAGCAATTTCAAGTCCCAGGTTGCTGCAAGCATGACAACCCGACACTTGGGGGCTACATATGTGGAATACTCAGTTCTGACTAGTGATTGAGATGGACAACATGGATTTCTTCAAAGTGGTAATATTTATGTTGAAGCAAGTCTTAAGTCATCACTTTGTTCTGCTTAAGACTTGGGGGTTACAGGTAATATGGATATGAGGGAGAGAAATTTTCAAAATTCTCAGTTTTAACCCGGCGTCGGCAACAATTATGACTCGGCATCATCTATTTATAACCCGGCAAGTTTTTTCATCTTTAAGCCGGTTGAGGGTCAGATGAGTATTTAAAGACTAATATTTTTAAGCATTGGGAGCTGAGTCAAATGAATTAGTCTTTACAATTTTTCTCTAGGAGAAACCAACGTCAACAAATTGATTATGAAGTTGGCTTATTGACCGAGATCTCCTAGAAGAACGAAATGACGGGGACTTAAGGATGTTCAGATGTCGGCTTACAAGAATATTTAACCCAGAGCATGACCTGTTAAAATTGTTCTTGTGTTTTTTTACATGATTAGTTTAACATGGATAAATCCAAATTAAACTGGGGGCTAATGTCGGGGATATACCCCGCGGTATGACCCGGCCGGAGATATGACCCGGCTGGGACTTAGTGTTTCATTGGAGACCCGGCAGATTGTAAGCCGGCACATGTTTAAGGTAGATGTTTAAGCCAGATGTTTAAGATGTTTAAGCCGGTAGATGTTTAAGATGTGTAAGCCGGCAGATGTTTAAGCCAGATGTTTAAGCCGGCAGATGTTTAAGATGTTTAAGCCGCCAGATGTTAAGTCGGATTGTAACAGAGTCACCTGGGGTTAATAAGCCCAAAATGTTAAGAAGCCCAAGACATTAAGAAGCCCATGGAGAGAAGCCCGTGATGAGAAGTCAGAATATTTTAAGTCTTAATCCGAGTTGGACTCTACATGTAACCCGCCCCTTCAACTTATATAAGGAGGGACAGGGCACCCCAAGGAGAGAGGTTGAGTAATCGTTAAGTATACACACAACTACGAGAGCCGGAGATATGGTGACTCCCTCGTGATGATAATGAGACCTAGCCACAAACAACATGTAGGGTTTGTTACTAGATGATGTTTCCCGGGGTCCAAAGATGTCTAAACCCTTGTCTTGTGTTGCATCTCTCGATTCCGATCAAGCCCTCTCAAGCTATCACATAGATGTGTTGGCCTCGCGACTAAGTCCCCATACTAGGACATCTGTCGTGACAATTCCATGACACATAGTTCATACAGTGTCGTCTCAACGGATTTAGACGGTGCCCTATTTAACGTGAATGCGGCCGTCTCTAATCCATAACCCCAAAACGACAGTGGTAAATCGGTAAGAGACATCATAGAACGCACCATATCCAATAAAGTACGATTACGACATTCGGACACACCATTACACTATGGCGTTCCAGGTGGCGTGAGTTGTGAAACAATTCCACATTGTTTTAAATGAAGGCCAAACTCGTAACTCAAACATTCGCCTCCACGATCAGATCGTAGAAACTTTATTTTCTTGTTACGATAATTCTCCACTTCACTCTGAAATTCTTTGAACTTTTCAAATGTTTCAGACTTGTGTTTCGTCAAGTAGATATACCAATACCTACCCAAATCATCTATGAAGGTCAGAAAATAACGATACCGGCCGCGTGCTTCAATACTCATCGGACCGCATACATCGGTATGTATTATTTCCAATAAGTCATTAGCTTGCTCCATTGTTCCGGAGAACAGAGTTTTAGTCATCTTGCCCATGAGGCATGGTTCGCAAGTATCAAATGATTCATAATAAGTGATTCCAAAAATCCATCTGTATGGAGTTTCTGCATGTGCTTTACACCAATATGACCTAAACGGCAGTGCCACAAGCATGTCGCACACTTGCACTATCATGATCAACTTTGCATCTTTTGGCATCAATATTATGAATATGTGTATCACTACGATCGAGATTCAACAAACCATTCACATTGGGTTTGTGACCATAGAAGGTTTTATTCATGTAAACAGGACAACAATTATTCTCTAACTATGATGAATAACCGTGTTGCAATAAACATGATCTAGTCATATTCATGCTCAACGCAAACACCAAATAACATTTATTTAGGTTCAACACTAATCCTGAAGGTAGAGGGAGTGTGTGATGGTGATTGTATCAACCTTGGAATCACTTCCAACACACATCATCACCTTGCACTTAACTAGTCTCTGTTTATTTTGCAACTCCTATTTCGAGTTACTAACCTTAGCAACTGAACCGGTATCGAATACCCAGGGGCTACTAGGAACACTACTAAGGTACACATCAATAACATGTATATCAAATATACCTTTGTTCACTTTGCCATCCTTCTTATCCGCCAAGTATTTGGGGCAGTTCCGCTTCAAGTGACCATTTCGTTTACAATGGAAGCACTCAGTTTCAAGCTTAGGTCCAGTTTTGGGCTTCTTCATGGGAGCGGCAACTTGCTTTCCATTCTTATTGAAGTTCCCTTTCTTTCCCTTGCCCTTTTTCTTGAAACTAGTGGTATTTCTAGCCATCAACACTTGATGTCATTTCTTAATTTTTACCTCCGCTGATTTCAGCATCGCGAAGAGCTTGGAAATTGTTTTAGTCATTCCTTGCATATTATAGTTCATCACAAAGTTCTAGTAGCTTGGTGATAGTGACTAGAGAACTTTGTCAATCACTATCTTATCTGGAAGATTAACTCGCACTTGATTCAAGCAATTGTAATACCCAGACATTCTGAACACATGCTCATTGGCTGAGCTATTCTCCTCCATCTTGTAGGCAAAGTACTTGTCAGAGGTCTCATACCTCTCAACACGGGCATATGTTTGAAATACCAATTTCAGCTCTTGGAACATCTCATATGTTCCCTGGCATTCAAAATGTCTTTGAAGCCCTGATTCTAAGTCGTAAAGCATGGCGCACTAAACTATCAAGTAGTCGTCATATCAAGCTTGTCAAACATTCATAACATCTGCATTAGCTCCTGCAACAGGTCTGTCACCTAGCGGTGCATCAAGACATAATTCTTTTGTGCAGCAATGAGGATAATCCTTAGATCATGGACTCAGTCCGCATTATTGCTACCATCATCTTTCAACTTAGTTTTCTCTAGGAACATATCAAAAATATAGGGGAGCTATATCGCGAGCTATTGATCTACAACATAGATATGCAAAAACTATTAAGACTAAGTTCGTGATAAATTAAGTTCAATTAATCAAATTACTAATGAACTCCCACTTAAATAAACATCCCCCAAGTTATCTAAATGATACATGATCCAAATCAACTAACCCATGTCCGATCATCACGTGAGATGGGGTAGTCTTCAATGGTGATCATCTCTATGTTGATCATATCTATTATATGACTCACGTTCGACCTTTCGGTCTCTAGTGTTTTGAGACCACCATGTTTGTACATGCTAGGCTCATGTTTAACCCAGATATTCTGCATGTGCAAAGCTGTCTTACACCGTTGTATGTGAACGTAGAGTCTATCACACCCGATCATCACGAGTTGCTTCGAAACGACGAACTTTGGCAATAGTGCATACTCGGGGAGAACACTTTTATCTTGAAATTTAGTGAAGGGATAATCTTATAATGTTACTGTCGTTGTAAGCGAAATAAGATGCATAAAGGATAAACATCACATGCAATCAAAAAATAAGTGACATGATATGGCCATCATCATGTGCTTTTGATCTCCATCTCCAAAGCATCGTCATGATCTCCATCGTCACCGGCTCGACACCTTGATCTCCATCGTTGTGCCGGGGTCCTCTCGCCAACTATTGCTTCTACAAATATTGCTTACGCATAGCGATGAAGTAAAGCAATTACATGGCGCTTGCATTTCATACAATAATTAAGAGACAATCCTAAGGCTCCTGTCGGCTGTCGATATTACAAAACATGATCATCTCATACATCAACATATATCACATCATATCTTGACCATATCACATCACAACATGCCCTGCAAAAACAAGTTAGATGTCCTCTACTTTATTGTTGCAAGTTTTACGTGGCTGCTATGGGCTTCTAGCAAGAACCGTTCTTAACTACACAAAAACCACAACGGTGATTTATCAAGTTTGCTGTTTTAACATTCTTCAAGGACCGGTCGTAGTCAAATTTGATTCAACTAAAGTAGGAGAAATGGACACCCGCCATCCACCTTTATGCAAAACTAGTTGCAAGTCAGTCGGTGGAACCGGTCTCATGTGCGTGGACATGTAAGGTTGGTTCGGACCGCTTCATCCCACAATACCGTCGAATCAAAATAACACGTTGGTGGTAAGCAATATGACTATCACCGCCCACAACTCTTTGTGTTCTACTCGTGCATATCATCTACGCATAGACTTCGCTCGGATGCCAGTGTTGGGAAACGTTGCATGGAAAACAAAATAAAATCTACGCACATGCAAGAACTATCGATGGAGATGCATAGCAACGAGAGGGGCGAGTGTGTCTACGTACCCTCATAGACCGTAAGCAGAAGCGTTTAGTAACGCAGTTGATGTATTCGAACTTCTTCGCGATCCAACCGATCGAGTACCGAATGTATGGCACCTCCGCGTTCAGCACACGTTCATCTCGGTGACTTCCTCGCCTTTTTGATCTAGCAAACGAGCGAAGTAGTAGATGAGTTCTGGCAGCATGACGGCGTGGTGATAGTGGTGATGCAACTATCTCCGCAGGGCTTCACCAAACACTACGAAAATATGACCGAGGACGAACTAGAGGGAGAGGGGCGCCGCGCATGGCTAGGGAATCGTGGTGTTTGTGGCCCCTCTCCATCCTCTCTCTCTCTCTCTCACACACACACATATATATATAGGTGGAGGGGAGGGGAGACAGCCCCTACGGTTCCCCAAGTGGCCGGCGGCTGCCCTAGGGCGCCTGCCCTGGCCGAACTCCCCCTTCCATATATGTGTAGGGGGGAAGGAAAGGGGGGCTGGCTGCCTTTGGGGCGCCTCCCCTTTCCTTTCCTCCCTCCTTTGGTGCATGGGCAAGGGTGGAGGGGCGCACCAGCCCCCTTGTGGGCTGGTGTGCTTCCCCCCTTCGGCCCATAAGGCCCACCACTTACCAGTGGCCCCCCGGAACCCCTTCCGGCACTCCGATGCATACCCGATACATTCTGAAACCTTTCTGGTGTCCAAATAGCATCGTCCTATATATCAATTTTTATCTCCGGACCATTCTAGAGCTCCTCGTCATGTCTGTGATCTCATCCGGGACTCCGAACAACATTCAGTCACCAATTCACATAACTCATATAATACTATATCATAAATGAACGTTAAGCGTGCGGACCCTACACGTTCGAGAATGATGTAGACATGACCGAGACACCTCTCCGTTCAATAAACAACAACGGGGCATGGATGCCCATGTTGGTTCATACATATTCTATGAAGATCTTTATCGGTCGAACCTTTATGACAGCATACGTAATTCCCTTTGTCCCTCGGTATGTTACTTGCCCGAGATTCGATCGTCAGTATCTCCATACCTAGTTCAATCTCGTTACTGACAAGTCTCTTTACTCGTTCCATAATACATCATCTCGTAACTAACTCGTTAGTCACTTTGCTTGCAAGCTTCTTATGATGTGTATTACTGAGAGGGCCCAGAGATACCTCTCCAATACACGGAGTGACAAATCCCAATCTCGATCCATGCCAACTCAACAGACACCTTTGGTGATACCCGTAGAGCATATTTATAATCACCAAGTTACATTGTGACGTTTGATAGCACACAAGGCATACCTCTGGTATCCGGGAGTTGCATGATCTCATAGTCGAAGGAATTTATTTGACATTAAGAAAGCAATGGCAATAAACTTGAACCATCATATGCTAAGCTAACAGATGGGTCTTGTCCATCACATCATTCTCCTAATGATGTGATCCCATTATCAAATGACAACACATGTCTATGGTTAGGAAACCTTAACCATCTTTGATCAATGAGCTAGTCTAGTAGAGGCTTACTAGCGACATGGTATTTATTTATGTATTCACACATGTATTTAAGTTTCTGGTCAATACAATTCTAGTATGAATAATAAACCTTTATCATGAATAAGGAAATATAAAATAACAATTTTATTATTGCCTCTAGGACATATTTCCTTCACACAGAGGGGTTCATCATCCTCATTGGTGCTCCTCCGATGATGCGTGAGTAGTTCACCATAGACCTACGGTCCGTAGGCAGTAGCTAGATGGCTTCTTCTCTCTTTTTGATTCTCAATACAATGTTCTCCTTGATGTTCTTGGAGATCTATTTGATGTAATGACTTTTGCGGTGTGTTTGTTGGGATCCAATGAATTGTGAGTTTATGATCAGATCTATGTATGAATATTATTTGAGTCTTCTTTAATATCTTATATGCATGATTGTTATAGCCTCATATTTCTTCTCCGAAACTTTGGTTTGGTTTGGCCAACTAGATTGATTTTTCTTGCAATGGGAAGAGGTGCTTTGTGATGGGTTCGATCTTGGGATGTCCTCACCTAGTGACAGAAGGGGTAGCAAGGCACGCATGTATCATTGTTATTGAGGATAAAAGATGGGGTCTATTCCTACATGAATAGATCTTGTCTACATCATATCATCGTTCTTATTGCATTACTCCGTTTCTCCATGAACTTAATACACTAGATGCATGCTGGATAGCGGTCGATGTGTAGAGTAATAGTAGTAGATCCAGGCAGGAGTCAGTCTACTAATCTTGGACGTGATGCCTATATACATGATCATTGCCTTGGATATCGTCATAATTATTTTCTCTTCTATCAATTGCCCAACAGTACTTTGTTTACCCACCGTATGCTATTTTCTCGAGAGAAGCCACTAGTGAAACCTACGGCCACCGGGTCTATCTTCCATCGTATTGTTTTAAGATCTATTATTCCAAAAACCCAAAAATACATTACTGCACCTTTTCTTTATTTATTTATTTTGTCTTTTTGCAAGATCTATTTATTCAATCTACTACAATCTTATCTATCTCAATACCGAGGAGGGATTGACAACCCCTCTTACGCGTTGGGTTGCAAGTATTTGTTCTTTGTGTGTAGGTACTGTTTACATAGTGTTCTTGGTTCTCGTACTGGATTGATAACCTTGATTTCATAACTGAGGGAAATACTTATCGTTGTTGTGCTGCATCATCCTCTCCTCTTCAAGGAAATACCAACGCAGATACAAGCAATCGCTTACTCAAAATGGAGTGGCTATCTTGCAATATGCAGATGACACCATCATTCCCATGCAGGATAGGGTTGAGGACATAAGAAACATGAAGTTGTTGCTATCCTTGTTTGAACAGATATCTGAATTGAATATTAACTTTCAAAAAGTAAAGTGATCATGGTACTACATGATGCTGATAAAAGTAGTATGTATGATATGTTGAATTAACAGAGTGGTTCTTGGCATGTTAAATATTTAGGAGTGCATGTAGCTGGTAGCAGATTGGATGTAGAGGATTGGGTGCTCACTAAGGAATGCATGTACAAAGAGGTTGAATGGCTGGGAGTATGGAACCTTGTATGTCTGTATTCTGTTTCTACATGTATAGATTCCGCAAGACTAATCTAGGGAGAATGGAGAAGACTATCATGAAATTATTTTAGCAAGATGACAGCATCAAGAAGAAAATATCATATGATCATATGGCCTCTCATCTGGAGACCAAAAGCGAAAGGGGGCTTAGGGATTAGAGATTTGGAGAAGTCCAACATCAGCTTAGTATGCAAGTGGTGGTGGAATTTGGAGAGCAAAGAGGAATTATGGTAAGAAATTGTCACGAAGAAATACAATATCAGACGTGGGATTCAACAAGTGAAAGTCGCTGCTAGGGAATGGAAGGTAGACTGATTTTTGGAATGATAAATGATCGGCAATGGAACTCTGATCCCCTAGCGCGCGGCTAAGGTTAGTATCCTCTTTGGCGATCTTCCCGCCAGCGAGTCTTAGCCCCACGGTTCGATCCTTCCCTGTCCTAAGGTCCATGCATTCAAGTTTACACCGTTCCCCGTTGCTCCTTGGCGAGATGGCATCGGTGGTTGATGTCCAGTCGGAGACGAGCGGCAGCACAGCCGCCGGGAAAACCAATCTCATTGATTACTTTGAGTAGTTGGATCTCAGCGAGGAGGCCTTCGGTGATGTTCTGATTGATGAGGATGACCCTGAGATCAAGGCAAGCGTGCAATGTCTTGCCCTAGCTATGGTTCATACAAAGAAAACATTCAGTCAAGCAGCATTCTACCCAGATATGCGTGTCGCATGGAATCCGGCGCAAGGAGTCCGCTTTCGTCCGGTTGGGCCAAATTTGTTCGTTGTCCAAGCTTTTGTTTAGGAGACTAGGAGAGTGTTGGGGATATGACTATTGGATATGACCCACCCGGAGGGGCCGGGTTATCCTAATGGCGGTCCATAAACCAAGCCCATGAATCTGTTGAAGATGGCAGTTCATGTAATAGGTTTGTTAAAGGGCCCAAAGCCCAAAGGCGGCTTAATGCCCGTAAGGGTAAACCGCCATGTATACGTGACTTGTATTGTAAGGCATGTAAGATAAGTCACCGGGCCAGACACCTTCTTCAGGAGACACACAACGCTAAAACGCCCCTGTGACACTACAATGATGCAACTCTCTGTTGACAATAGTCATTGACTTGGACCGCCGGATTATCTGCCTGGCCAAAAATTCATCCTCAGGTAACTTGCCCCGGGTCATATACGCCAAATAGGGAACTGTCCAATCCAGGATAACATGAAGAGCTGCCACCAACTGAGCCTCCGGGTCAGGAATAGCCAAATCCTCCTCTATGGGTAACTTGACCGACGGGTTATGAAGGACATCAAGAAAAACATTGGGTGGCACCGGTTTACGTTGAGAACCCAACCGGCTTAAAGCGTCCGCTGCTTCATTCTTTCTCCAGTCCACATGCTCAACCTGATAACCCTTGAAGTGACCAGCAATAACATCCACCTCCCATCGATAAGCCGCCATGAGTGGATCTTTGGCGTCCCAAGTACCTGATACTTGTTGAGCTACCAAATCCGAGTCACCAAAGCACCTAACATGGCTTAAGTTCATTTCCTTAGCCACTCGAAGACCATGGAGTAAGGCCTCATATTCAGCTGCATTGTTAGTGCAAGGAAACATTAAACAGAGAACATAACAAATTTATCACCTCGAGGGGAAGCCAGCACAACTCCAGCCCCCGAGCCCTCCAATTGCCTGGACCCATCAAAGTGAATAGTCCAATATGTGTTATCCGGCTTTTCCTCCGGCGTCTGCAACTCTGTCCAGTCATTGATGAAATCCACAAGTGCCTGGGACTTTATTGCCGTATGAGGCATATACTTTAACCCGTGAGGTCCAAGCTCAATGGCCCACTTAGCAACCCGGCCAGTTGCCTCCATGTTTTGGATTATATCTCCCAAAGGAGCAGAACTGACCACAGTGATGGGATGACCCTGAAAATACTGTTTAAGCTTCCGGCTTGCCATGAAAACTCCATACAGTAGCTTCTACCAATGTGGGTATCTTTGCTTGGACTCAATGAGAACCTCACTGATATAATAAACCGGCCGTTGAACCGGATATTCCTTGCCTACCTCCTTTCGCTCTACCACAATAGCCACACTGACAGCCCTGGCATTGGCAGCCACATATAGCAACAATGGCTCTTTATGAACAGGAGCAGCAAGGATAGGTGGCTCGGCTAACTGCTTTTTTAAGTCTTCAAATGGCGCATCAGCAGCATCACTCCAGAAAAAATTATCTGTCTTTTTCATCATCTGATATAGAGGGATAGCTTTCTCCCCCAACCGGCTGATAAACCGGCTCAACGCTGCAATACGATCCGCTAGACGTTGAACATCATTGATACACGCCGGTTTAGCCAGAGAAGTAATTGCCTTGATCTTTTCTGGGTTAGCCCCAATGCCCTTGTTAGACACCAAAAAACCCAAGAGCTTGTGTGCCGGTACACCAAAGGCACACTTGGTCGGATTAAGCATCATCTTATAAATTCGGAGATTATCAAAAGTTTCCTTCAAATCATCTATCAACGTCTCCTCTTTCCTGGACTTCACAACAATATCATCCACATAAGCATGAACATTGCGCCCAATCTGACTATGAAGACAATTCTGCACACAGCGCTGTTAAGTCGCCTGGGCACTCTTGAGCCCAAAAGGCATAGACACATAGCAGAAGGCTTCAAAGGGAGTTATAGAAGTTGTTTCCTCCCGGTCCTTAACTGCCATCTTGATCTCATGATAACCAGAATAAGCATCTAGAAAACTCAAATGCTCACAACCCACCGTAGCATCGATAATCTGATCAATACGAGGGAGGGTGAAAGGATCAGCCGGACAAGCCTTGTTTAAATCTGTGTAGTCCACACGCATGCGCCAAGTGCCATTCTTCTTAAGTACCAGCACCGGGTTAGCCAACCACTCAGGATGAAACACTTCAATGATAAACCCAGCTGCCAGGAGCTGGGCTACCTCCTCACCAATAGCCTTACGCCTTTCTTCATTGAAGCGGTGAAGAAACTGCTTGACCGGTTTAAACTTAGGATCAATGTTAAGAGTGTGATCAGCGAGTTCCCTCGGTACACTTGGCATGTCAGAAGGCTTCCATGCAAAGATGTCCCTGTTCTCACGGATGAACTCGATGAGTGCGCTTTCCTATTTTGGATCCAAATTAACGCTGATGCTGAACTGCTTGGATGAATCGCCAGGAACAAAGTCAACCAGCTTAGTCTCATCAGCCGATTTACATTTCAGGGCCGGATCATGCTCTGTAGTGGGTTTTTTTCAAAGAAGTCATGTCCATCGGATCAACATTGTCCTTATAGAACTTCAACTCCTCTGTTGCACAAACCGATTTAGCATAAACCGCATCCCCCTCTTCACACTCCAAAACATAACAGGGTCTTGCCATAAACTTAGCATAAGTCGGTCGTCCAAACAGGGCATGATAAGGGCTCTTGATTTTAACCACTTCAAAGGTCAATGTCTCTGATCTAAGTCATGATCATCTCCAAAAGCCACTTCCGGGGCTATCTTACCAACTGGATACACTGACTTACCAGGCACCACTCCATGGAAAACAGTGTTTGACGGTTTAAGATTTTTATCCGTCAACCCCATACGACGGAAGGTGTCATAATAAAGGATATTGATGCTGCTCCCTCCGTCCATGACTACCTTGGTGAACTTATACCCTCCAACCTGAGGTGCAACCACCAAAGCCAGATGACCCGAATTATCAACCCGGGGCGGATGATCCTCTCGACTCCACACAATGGGCTGCTCAGACCAGCGCAAGTAACGGGGTACTGCCGGTTCAACGGAGTTGACTGCCCTTTTATGAAGCTTCCGACCCCGCTTGCACAAACTCGTGGTGAAGACATGATACTATCCACTATTCAACTGTTTTGGGTTACTCTGATATCCAGACTGCTGCTGCTGATTCCCCTGATTAGAATGTTGATGGTAACCGCCCTGATTGCCTTGATGACCTTGATGATCTTGATGACCCTGGAAACCAGAGCCTGAACCTCCACCACCGTAACCCAAACCCAGTGAACTGGATCCCGGACTGCCTCCCGGTCCATGGTTGCTTTGAAAAAGATTTGAATTCTTGATCTCCTTCATGACATAACAATCTTTCCAAAGATGAGTAGACGGTCTTTGACGTGTACCATGCTTCGGGCAGGGCTGATTCAACATATGCTCAAGATTAACACCTGATCCTCTGGTTTGCGGGGGTGGTCTGCCCTTACGTCCCTGGCCATTATTCTGTGCACTGGTATTTGCCACAAAGCCTAGGTTGTTATCAGCCTTGCGATTACCATTACCTCCTTGATTCGCCGCCGGGTTATGCTGCTGCCCTTTGGTGCTGCTGCTCTTCTTTCCCTTTCCTGGCTTGTCATCATCAGTCTCGGGGTCTTTGGTACTATCAGAGTTAGCATACTTAACCAGAGAAGCCATAAGCGTCCCCATGTCATTGCAGTGATGTTTGAGCCGCCCTAATTTCTGCTTGAGGGGCGTAAAACGGCAATTTTTCTCCAACGTTAAGACTGCTGAATCGGCATTGATCCAGTCTGACGAGTGCAGTATCGTTGAAACCCGGCGCACCCAATGGGTTGTGATTCACCTTCTTCCTAGACACAGGAGGCCAAATCCACAATTGACATGGGCTTCTTGCATGTGTCCTTGAAATTCTGGATAAACCGGGCTTTTAGCTCGGCCCATGACCCAACGGAGTTAGCCGGTAATCCCTTCAACCAAGTACAAGCCGTTCCTTCCAACATCATGGTGAAATACTTAGCACACGCGGCCTCATCAACATCCAACAGTTCCATCGCCATCTCATAACTCTCAATCCACGCTTCAGGAGGTAAATCGGCCGTGTAGTTGGGTACCTTACGGGGACCTTTGAAATCCTTGGGCAACCGTACGTTAGGCAAAGCTGGGGTCAAACACGACACACCCCAAGACCTGAAAGTTACTCCCGTCTCGACCAAAGTCGTCGGATGAACCGGAGAAGGTTGACGGGTCGCGTACTGCGCCGCTAACTCGGCCTCTCGACGTGCTCTACCTTGGTCCACCATGTTCTGAGCATCGGCACCACCACCTGCCGGGTTATGGCCACGAGGCGGATTACGATTTCGCACACTGCTTGACACGGCCGGCTCATCAATATGTCTGTTGTAACTCTGGCTTGGGCGGGGGGTGGAATGAATCCTCTCACGGCTATACAAATGAGCATGCTGCTGAGCCAAGGCTGTCTGAAGGAGCTCTCTGGCCCGCCGCGTCTCAACTACCACTGGGGACTCACCTTCGACTGGGAGAGCCGCCAATCGTGAAGCGGCGGCGACCATGTTATCCAAGGGGTTAGAGTAATGACCCGGTGGTGTCGGCACATGATGCGGCGTTGATGCATGCTGTGGCGGGTTATTGCCCTGATGAGGCGGGTCCATTGTGCGTGGTTGAACCGGCACCCCTGTTCCTGGTGCTTCAGTTCGGTTTATCACTGGCTGGTTACTGGTCCCTGCTCCAGGCGTGTTGAAGAGGTTTCTCGCTTCGTAAACCAAAGGTAAGCGGGTCTGTTGCCTTCTCCTCATGACATCATTCGACGCGTTCTGATTCAGCATAAGCCGAAAGGACTCCGATTGAACCCGTTGCACCTAAGCCTCTAACTTGGCCCGCATCGTGGCCATCCTTACGTCTTCAGCTGCTAGGTCTTCCTTGGCTTGAGTTATCTGGTCTCTCACCTTGGCGACCACCGCATTATGCTCATCCTGATTTGCTGCATTAACCTTAGTCGTCATCAGCATTGCTAAAGCATCGAGTAAACCGGATAGAACTTGAGCCGGCAGACGCACGGGGTATCCTGCCCCAGCCATCGTTGCCGTTGCTGAACCAGAAATTAACGCCGCCATAGTTGAAGAATTCTGCCCTGGCTGTGTACCGGCCATGAAAATTGCAACTCGGCTCGGCGGTTCGTGGGGATCCGGAATACTGTCACCATCGGTATAGCCCCCAAGCGGGCCGTCTTGCAGCTGGTATAA
This sequence comes from Triticum urartu, assembly GCF_056163025.1. NCBI lineage: Eukaryota > Viridiplantae > Streptophyta > Magnoliopsida > Poales > Poaceae > Triticum > Triticum urartu. The sequence goes on along the minus strand of NC_141875.1, from coordinate 383,220,679 downwards.
TGACTTGGTTTCTCCAGTAGATGATTCTCCATCAGAGTAAATGACGGTTTCGCCACCAGACACTGATCTATCCTCAGATTCTGCCCCGTGGATGACTCCCACGAAGGCATGCTTCATGGCAGGCTGAATCCGGGCGGGTCTCGCACGCTGAGCCGTTTCGATGATGTCGGTGCAGATGTACGGCTCAGGGCTCGGTTCGCCAATCTTGCCGATGAAGACGTGAATTCCACCAAAGGGGACCCGGTACCCGTACTCAATGGAGCCGGCCTCGGGGCCCCAGCCTGCGTCATCGATGTAGATCTCGCCGCGGTGACTCTTGGTCATCCGGCCCACGGCGTATCTCTTGATCCCTTCAAAGCTACCCTTTAAGAACTCGAAACCATCGTGCGATAGCCCCATGGTGGGTGCCAACTGTCGTGGAAACGTCACGGCAGATGTCCTAGTGTGAGGCCTTAGTCGTGGAGCCATCGCGTCGAGGTTAGCTTAAAGGGGTTAAACAGGACAAAGGACACGGGAGTTTATACTGGTTCGGCCCCTTACGATGAAGGTAAAAGCCTAGTCCAGTTTGTAATTGGTATTGCTAGGTTTTCGATGAACGAGGGGTGAATACGCTTGACCCGGCTCTCGATCTCTTGTTTCTTGTCCCTAAACCGTCGTCGGGTCATCCCTTTATATGCACAGGTTGACGCCCGGCGGTTTACAGGTTCCCGACCAGCTCATAGACATGTCCGGCTCGGTTTCTACCTTTCTTATCTTACAACACAAGTTATACATCTTATGGCGGTTTACATCTACAGGCCATAATCCGCCTTTGGGCCTTGGGCCTTCTTGTTAACTCTCCTTCGTAAAGCATTGTACTCCTTGTCCTCGTGGGCTTTGATAGGAACAACTTACTATGAGTATAATCCGGCCCCTCCTAGGCGGTTTATACTCAATAGTTATATCCCCAACAGATTTGCTTTATTATACTAACAGATCTCACAAGGTTTTTTGTTAAGTTTTGTATCATAAATATGAAATTATATATGTTTTATATGCTTATACCATGGGGATTAATGACTTCACATATAAGAAGTATAGGTGTTAAAATTTATTGAAAGTTAGCAAACACCGCATTGGTCACTTGAACAATTCATGAAAGAATATTGAAGGAAGAGAGATTTCACATATAAATATATTATCTTGGACATCTTCTATGATTGTGAGCCCCATTAATTATTTTCAAACTTGAGAAAATTAGCTGAAGTTGGATAAGGAAGACAATGTAATGAGTTATGTTTGGGTATATTTGTATAGAAGTTATATTGTTATGGATCCTCCAACATGTGGTGCTTGCTTAGGATCTATTGCTAACCAAAAATTTGTACAAGTATAGATACTACTTGTGCATCCAAAAACCCTTAAACCTCGTTTCTTGCCATGAGTGTCCACCATATCTACCTATGGATTGAATAAGATCCTTCAAGTAAGTTGTCATCGGTGCAAAAAGCAATAAATATTGCTCCTAAATATGTATGATCTTTTATTGTAAGGGAAAATAAGCGTTGTACGAACTTGTGATGGTAAAGAAATAAAAGCGGTGGACTGCATAATAAAGGTTGCTATCACAAAGGGCAATAGAACCTGACATTCCTTCTCATTAAGGGTTGCACATCCAAAAATAAAAGTGCATGACAACCTCTGCTTCCCTCTGCGAAGGGCATATCCTTTACTTTCATGTATTTACTTTTATGCAAGAATCAATAGTATTCCTTCTTAGTTCAACCTCAATTATTATTTAGTTGGCAAGCATCATGTGGTGGGGAAAGATCCAAGCATATATGGCCATTCAGATATATTTGATCATGAATTATTATTGTTGACAATTGTCTATATGATAAATAAGTTGGTAGGCAAAACATTAAGCCCCTATCTTTCTCTGTGTTCGATGGATGCTATTTGTTCTAAAAATATGCTTTGAGTGTTAGCAATCATGGAAGACTATGTGTTAGTTGAGTATGTGGAATTTTCTAAATCAAAGCTCTTACATAGATCCTTCTTGAAAATAAGATGAATTGCAATTGTTTGGTGACTGAAAGCGTAGTTTGTTAGTTTTCAAGAAACTTTATGGTCTATACTTTAACATGTGAATAGCTTGTTACTTGATCATGAGAATTTTTATGAGATGAGTTACTGTTTATGATATATAATGATGCTAGAAAAAGTGTTTGGAACTATCATTGATCAAATTTATGCACGATGCCAGCATTCACACTTCATAAATTATTTATTTTATCATTTACCTACTCGAGGACGAGCAGGAATTAAGCTTAGGGATGTTGATACGTCTCCAATGTATCTATAATTTATGAAGTATTCATGCCATTTTTTACAACAATTTTATATGGTTTTGGTATGATTTGATTAGAACTAACCGGGACTGGCGTTGTTTTCCACAGAACTACTGTGATGTCGTTTTTTATGCAGAAATAGAAGTTCTCAGAATGGGCTGAAAATACCAAAACAGACCCCTGAAGCACAAGATCTGGGCCATGAAGTGGACGAGGAGGCCACAAGCCCTCTAGGGGCGCCCTACCCCGAGGGAGGGTGCTCCGGGCTTGTGGGCCCCTCGGGCACCCCCTTGACGTGAGACCGATGCCAGAAATTCTTATAAATACCCAAACCTTCGGAAAAAAAAACCTAGATCAAAAGTTCCACCGTCGCAAGCCTCTATAGCCACAAAAAATCAATATACACCCTCTCCAGCACTCTGCTAGAAGGGGACTTCATCACCGAAGGCCATGGAGGAGGAATCACAAGGGGGAGACTCTCTTCCCCTCTCTCTCGATGGCGCCGGAGCGCCGCCGGGGAACCATCGCCGCGGTGATCGTCTTCATCACCATCACCATCTTCATCACCTTCCTCGTCTCTTTTAAGCGGTCCACTCTCACACACCCCGCTGGAATCCCCTACTTGAACATGGTGCTTTATGCCACATATTATGGTCCAATGATGTGTTGCCATCCTATGATGTTTTGAGTAGATTTCTTTTGTCTTTTGGGTTGATTGATGATCTAGATTGGTTTGAGTTGTATGTTTTATTTTGGTGTTGTCCTATGGTGCCTTCTATGTCATGCACACGTGAAGGATTCCTGTTGTAGGGTGTTGCAATACATTCATGATTCTCTTATAGTGGGTTGCTAGAGTGACAGAAGCTTAAACCCGAGTAAGTGGGTTATTGCGTATGGGATAAAGGGGACTTGATACTTTAATGCTATGGTTGGGTTTTACCTTAATGATCTTTAGTAGTTGCGGATGCTTGCTAGAGTTCCAATCATAAGTGCATATGATCCAAGTAGAGAAAGTATGTTAGCTTATGCCTCTCCCTCATATAAAATTGCAATAATGCAAGTAGAGAAAGTATGTTAGCTTATGCCTCTCCCTTATATAAAATTGCAATAATGATTATCGATCTTGTTAAAAATTGCCTAGGAAAATTCCGCACACTAATCCATCATTATTTCACACTTGCTATTTGCAATATATTGTGATATATTCTAAGTTTATGATAACAGCACCTATTTTTATATTTTAGTTCTCCGTTATCATGCAAAGCTATCCTCTTCATACCCACAACGCAGTTTTATTTCTCGTTTCTAGATGGAAGCAAACGTTCGGTGGACGTATAGTCGTATCAGTGGCAGATAGGACTTGAGAGAAAATTGATCTTACCTTTAGCTCCTTGTGGGTTCTACACTACATACTTATCACTTCTGTCTTTCTAAATTGCTATGATGATTCCTTGCACTTGGGGATTATCAAAGGAGTCGTCGAAATGTACTCTAGGCTTGCTCTCGTCACAAAATGAGATTGTTGTCTTAGGAAGTGAAGATATGACCGACAAATTCATCATCAAGAAGATCCTTAGATCCTTGGATGGAAAATATGATACCGTGTGCACATTGATCCAAATGATGCCCAATTACAAAGATCTCAAGCCCATGGAAGTCATTGGTAGAATTGTTGCTCATGAGATGTCACTCAAGGATAAGGAAGAGCTCCGCAACAAGTCAAGTGGTGCATACAAAGCTTCAAGTGATGCTCCTACAACATCAAGTGACAAGCTAGTCTCCAATGAAGAACTGAGCTTAATGGTGAAAACTTCAACAAGTTCTACAAGAGTAGAAGCAAAGAGAGAAGCTCCAAGACAAGGTCCTATAATGACAAAAGATCCTCCAGTCGTGATCGTAATTGCTACAATTGTGGAAGACCCAAACACTACTCCAATGAGTGTACGGCTCCCTACAAGAGAATACTCACCAAAAAGAAGTAGAAGAGATGAATCACCTCCAAGAGAGAGGAGTAGAGATGATCGTTATGAACGAAGACCCTCTCATAGAAGCAAGGATTCGGAAAGGAAGGACAAGTCATCAAAGAGCTACACAAGACGAAGACATCAAGCCATCAAAGAGATACTCGTTGGTGAATGGGTATTCGGTTCCGACTCCGACAACTACTCCGAGAGAAGCTATCACTCCGACTCCGAATATACTCAAGATGAAGGTGTTGCCGGTCTTGCACTAGTAGCATCCAACTCCCATGACATATTTGAATCACTAAATGAAGAAACTGGAAGATGCTTCATGGCTAAAGGCCCCAAGGTATCACAACCTGAGTATCTTGATTTTGATAGTGATGAAGATGATTTGCTAGGTGATGCTGATTTACTTGTTGACAAAACTAGTAATGAAAACTATAATGAAAATATAATGAACTTGCTAGTAATCATGTTAATCAAGATGAAACGAATGATAATGATAAGAAGGAGATTGAGCGTTTAACTAAAGAATTAAACACTCTTAAGTTAGCTCATGAAACAACTCAAGAGGATCATAGAGAGATCCTAAGAACTCATGAGAAGCTACGCTTCGAAAATCTAAATTTAGAGCAAGATCATGAGTTTCTAAAAGCTATCAATGATGATATTCAAAAGAAGAGTTATTCTTACATTCCCAAACGTCTCCTCTTGTCTACTTATATGCCACAAGTAAAATCTAGTAACAAGAGCAAGAAAGATTCTTCCTCTAGTAGTAACAATAACCATGCTAAGTCGAATAGTGTTGCTTCTAGTAATTCTCTTGATTCCACTAATGATTCTCTTAGCCAAGTTACACTTGAGCAAGAAAATACTTATTGAAGGGAATTATAGAGAAAGGTGTTTACAAGAGTCTTGTCGGGAGTAAGCAATTTGAGGAAATAGTACGCAAGCAAGGAAGACACCGGAAGAATCAAGGTATTGGTTTTGAATGAAAGTTCAATGCCAATGGAGTTGAATGGGAAGAAGATCAATACCCTAACACGAAGTTTGTTCCTCAACAAGAGAAGTATGAACCTACTTGTTTTGAGGGAACACAAGCTCAAGATGATCTTCCACCACAAGATCACAAGCTGAAAGGCAAGGAGAAGCTTCAAGAAGAGATTGACTCATTTGAAGAAGCTCCTAAGGCCATGGTCAATGGGTTCCAAAGACTACGTGAAGCTCTACTTAGTCAAGTTCTACTACAACTCCAAGGATTCCCATCAAGGTGATGTAGGTCCCAAAGAAGAAGAACTAGAGTGTTCTTGAGGGTGACTCCGCCAACATACTTCACTCATATTCATTTTGGCAAGTACCTGTGCAATCAACTTTCATATCTTGCACTTGTTCATGGAGTCACAAACCCTATTCTTGGTAAGACAAGGGACAAGGTAACCTAATGCTTTCATGGACATCATCATTTGTGCAATTCACTCTATGTCTATGGATATCCTTGTATGTTCCTTGTGGGACTAACCCATGTAGGTATTGGAAGTGCAACACTCCAAAGGATTGCCCCAAATGATCTGCATCAACAATGAGCATCCACATCTTCACTATCTACATGCAGTCATCATCGACAAAACCCAAGTTTAGTTCATCCCTTTTTGGGGGGATATCACATCTAGGGGAGGTTTGCTCTAAAAATTGAGCTAAAGCAACTCTAATGGTGTGAACACATTAATGCTTTATGTAAAAGTGGTAACCCCACTTGTGCTTAAATGATGAGTATGACCTATGATCAAATGTTCTCATTTGACTCCTAAGTCAATATACTCATATATACATGACCTAGTCAACGAAAATTGCTTGATAGATGCTAGGATTGGTTGTGCATGCTTTGACACATATTTCATTTGCTATCTTATTGTGTGAGCATGTTGGTTGCATATTTTCCCCATTCGAGGACATCCATTTGTTGTTTTGATTGTCTTGGTTTTTGTTGGCCAAGTGGATGTACAAGAATGCCTAAGAACCTCCTCTAGCTATCTACGCTCTTCTTGTCTCAAATTCTTTTCATGCTATATCACAAAAATTGAACAAGTCTTTTTTGGACCTTCCGGGTGAGGAGCACTCGGAGCCACCGACCCATCAAGGGCTGACCTCCAAAACCTTCTTCATGCATTTCGGTCAGACCAACACACTCAAACTCGGTCGAACCGAAATCATAAAGATTGATCTAGGTTTTCATCTCAGTGCTACCGGTTAGACCAACTCGATGCTACTAATTTGTTGTGACTGCACGCAGTTGCACATCTCGGTGCCACCGATTCGTTCCACCCGGTGCCACAGACAGCAGACGGGTATATATATCCAGCGGACCGTACGGTTGAAAATTACTTCAAACATCACGAACCCGCGCCCCGTTGTTGCCGCCCTCTTGGTCTCCGGATCATCGTCGTCATCTCCTATGTGCCTTCATCGCAGGAATCCTCCGCCGTCAATGGAATCTGCTCTGTCGTTGCCGCCATAGAGGATCTCCACCGAGTTAGGGTGAAATTCAATCTCCTCGTGCTTCTTTTCTCTGATTCAATGCACAAGGATATTTCCATGTATCTTGCCATGATTGCAATGCCTCTATCCACCAGATTATTCCTTAGAATAGATTCGAGCAAAGAATTAGGTTGAGGTTTCCGCCGAACGCATCTCGGACCGGTCAAATAGGAATTTTCGGTCCCACCGATTTGGCCCTAGCCATTGCACAAGTACAACTCGGTTTCACCAAAACGTACTAACTGGTGAGACCGAAAGTAAAGTTTCAGTGAAACCCTAGCAACTCGGAGCCACCGAACCACATCTCGGTCCCACTGAAATTGAGTGTTTTGGTTCTGTGAGTGCTTCGGTTTCACCAAAATGACCAACTCGGTAGCTCCGAAATGCATTCCGTGAAAACCTAGAACTAAAGTTTGAAAAACTATCTATTTTTTGTGCTAACTCATCTACTCTACCCATACCCATCTATTCACAGGGTCTGTTTGCAAGATGTTAAGTGCAAGTGACAGTCAGAATCAATCAGAGTAGAATGTTGATCTCGGTGAGGGTTCTAGTCCCAATGAAAGCCACTATGAGGGCATTAGGTGTTCTCCAGATCTGCCAAAGGCTGACACCAGAACTAAAAAGAAGAGAATCTCAGATGATGAGGATGAAGACTTTGTGGCTAGTGAGGCCACATCAAAGAAGAAGGCAGTTTTGAGGAAGGAATATGGTGCTTCTGCTAGTACTAGGCCAAGTGCCAAGGAAAGGAATGTTGTCAGAAAGTACCGCTGTCAAGGGCAAGCAAAGCCTCAGCTCCAAAGGATACAATGACATTCACACTTGAGGAGCCAAGTGATGAAGGGGCCGATGTCAGCAAGAAGAAGAGGGCTAGAAAGACTAGTGGTGTAGTCATTGGCAAACCTTCCATGAGGAAAGATGATCATGATGATGAGGAAGAACTAGAAGTTGAAGCACCTCTAGCAAAGACACAAAAACTAATGTCAGATGCTATGAAGACAATTGCTCCCTCGTAGCCCAAGGTTTCTGCTCCTAAGAGGTCTACAAGAAATATCTCTGCTGCTGAGAAGAACAAGTGAGGGAGTCCTGGACTAAGGGGTCCTCGGGCGTCCGGCCTATTGGCCATGGGCCAGACTGATGGGCTGTGAAGATACGAAGACCGAAGATTGCACCCGTGTCCGGATGGGATTCTCCTTGGCATGGAAGGCAAGCTTAGCGACCGGATATGTAGATTCCCTTCTTTGTAACCAACCTTGTGTAACCCTAGATCCTCCCGGTGTATATATAAATCGGAGGACTTAGTCCGGATAGGACACTCATTATCATAGCCATACAAGCTAGACCTCTAGGGTTTAGCCATTATGATCTCGAGGTATATCAACTCTTGTAATACTCATATTCATCAATATCAATCAAGAAGGACGTAGGGTATTGCCTCCATAGAGAGGGCCTGAACCTGGGTAAACACCGTGTCCCTTGTCTCCTATTACCATCGACCTTAGACGCACAGTTCGGGACCCCCTACCCGAGATCCGCCGGTTTTGACACCGACATTGGTGCTTTCATTGAGAGTTCAACTATGTTGTCACCAAAAGGTTTGATGGCCCCTTCAATCGTCCATAATGACGATGTCCAAGGAGAAATTTTCCTCCCCGGACAGATCTTCGTGTCCAGTGGCTTCGCACTGCAGGCCAATTCGTTTGGCCATCTGGAGCAGATCAAAAGCTACGCCCCTGGCCATCAGGTCAGATTCAAAAGCTTGAACTACGTCACAGACATCCGTGGAGACTTGATCTTTGCCGGATTCGACACCGCGGTAGCCGCTCCCGGTCACCCCGATGATCATGACCTAAATCTGTCATCAGGCCGCATTCAGAAGATTGCTCCTGTAACCACTCTGGCCCTAGATCCGGAGCAGACTGCGCCATCTGAGGACGGGAGGATCAACCCCACCACGGAGGCCACAGATTCCACGGTGTTGGAGCCGCACATAGACCTAACCTCTCACGACATCTTTGTCACTGAAACTCCGGACTCGTCTCCGGCTGTACGTTCCGAACCACGTGATCCCGCGGATGCCGAAATTGATGGTTTATCGATCTTCAAGTTCAGCGCCGCAGACATCTTCCAGCACTCGCCTTTGGGCGATGTGCTAAACTCATTAAAGAACATGTCCTTGGCAGAGGACTCACAGCCGAACTATATCCGGCTCGAACTAGGGGCTGACGGTGGAGAATTTTGCTTCCCACCCGCCACCCACTTCATAGCCACAGTCGAGGATTTGACCGATGAACTTGATTATGACTCCGAAGACAACGACGGTATGGACGACGATGCCGGAGAAGAAGAGGCCCAGAACCCACCGTTCATCGGACGCTGGATGGCCACTTCCTCGTATGATGTATACATGGTGGATGCACCAAAGGAGAACAGCGGCGAGGACAAGGAAGATCCAGTTGAGGATAAACCTTCTGAAATACAGTCCAAGCGCCGGTGGCAGGGGCGCCGCTCTAAGTCACACCACAGTAAAGACAGCAACACCGGCATGGGAGAAGATAAACACTCCAGAAGGTGCCAAAGACAATGAAGACCCCGTCGATACAGCTAATGAACAAGATGAACGGGAAGGCGGGCAGGTTAGCCCCGGTAAACAGGCCACGCACGAAGATTCGGAGGACGATAATTACCTTCCGCTCTCCGAGGACGAGGTGAGCCTCGGCACCGATGATTTCATCGTGCCTGAGGAACCTTTGGAGCAGGAGCGCTTCAAGCGCCAGCTCATCGCCACGGCAAGGAGCCTCAAAAAGAAGCAGCTTCAAGCTGACCAAGATCTGCTCAATGATAAATGGACGGATGTCCTAGAAGCCAAAGAGTACGGCCTTAAGCGCCCAACCAAAAGCTACCCAAAGTGCAAATTGCTACCTCAGTTCAACGAGGAGGCGCCGAACTACATACCTCCATCGTACAATGCGACTGACCGACCACCACATGGTCGAGACAAAACGGCAACTCAGGCCGAACACCAGCCAGCCCCGCCTCAGCACACAGGTAGAGGTAAATTAGCCCATGGTCATACATATGACCTCCGACAAAACCTGAAAAATAAAGTAGGACATACTAGATCAATCTACGGATCGCGAGGGCGTGCCTCGACACGCGACGACGGCCACCTATTCGGACATGACAAACTTAGTCATGCGCGGGCCGAAAACCGCAGACGGACTCCATCAGAGCTACGTCGCGATACGGCCCGATATAGAGGCGCCGCACACCCTCATTGCTTCATTGATGAGGTCCTGGATCATGAATTCCCAGAAGGGTTCAAACCCGTGAATATAGAATCATACGATGGAACCACGGACCCGCGGTGTGGATCGAAGACTTCATCCTCCACATTCATATGGCCCGCGGCGATGACCTCCACGTCATCAAATACCTCCCTTTAAAACTCAAGGGGCCAGCTCGGCACCGGCTCAACAGTCTGCCAGCAAATTCTATTGGAAGCTGGGAGGACTTGGAAGAGGCCTTCCTCGATAACTTCCAAGGTACATATGTTCGACCTCCGGACGCTGATGAGTTAAGCCATATAGTTCAACAGCCCGGAGAGTCCGCCAGGAAATTCTGGACTAGGTTCTTAACTAAAAAGAACCAAATCGTCGATTGTCCGGATGCCGAAGCCCTAGCAGCCTTCAAACACAGCATCCGCGACGAATGACTCGCTCGCCACCTCGGCCAAGAAAAGCCAAAATCCATGGCAGCCCTCACGGCACTCATGACCCAGTTTTGTGCGGGCGAGAATAGTTGGTTGGCCCGTAGCAAAAATAATGCAAGCGACGCCGGCACCCCTGAAGCTAAAACTAGCAAGGACAAGTCTCGACGCAACAGATACAAGCGCCGAAACAACAGTGATAACACCGAGGACACGGAAGTCAATGCCGGATTCAGGGGCTCTAAATCCGGTCAGCGGAAGAAGCCATTCCAAAAGAACAATTCAGGCTCATCCAGCTTGGACCGCATACTTGATCGTCCGTGCCAGATTCATGGCACCCCAGGCAAACCACCCAATCATACAAATAGAGATTGCTGGGTTTTTAAATAGGCCGGCAAATTAAACACCAAAAACAGGGAAAAGGGATCGCAAAGCGAGGACAATGACGAAGAGCCCCAACAACCAAACACATGGGGACAGAAGAAGTTTCCCCCTCAGGTCAAAAGGGTGAACATGATATACGCTACCCACATCCCCAAGAGGGAGCGCAAGCGTGCGCTCAGGGACGTCTACGCGATAGAGCCAGTCACCCCAAAATTTAATCCATGGTCGTCATGCCCGATCACCTTTGATCGCCAGGATCATTCGACCAGTATCCATCACAGTGGCTCAGCCGCACTAGTCTTAGACCCAATAATTGATGGGTTCCACCTGACTCGCATCCTTATGGATGGAGGTAGTAGCCTTAATCTGCTCTATTAGGATACAGCGCGAAAAATGGGCATTAACCCATCTCGGATCAAGCCCACCGGGACTACCTTCAAAGGAGTCATACCAGGTGTAGAGGCCCGCTCTACGGGCTCAATCAAACTCGAGGTTGTCTTCGGATCTCCGGACAACTTCCGAAGCGAGGAGTTAATCTTTGATATCGTCCCATTCTGCAGCGGCTATCATGCACTGCTCGGATGAACCGCGTTTGCTCGGTTCAACGCAGTACCACACTATGCTTACCTCAAGCTCAAGATGCCCGGTCCGCGCAGTGTCATAACGGTTAATGGAAATACGGAACGCTCCCTCCGTACAGAAGAGCACACAGCTGCCCTAGCAACAAAAGTACAGAGCGGCCTTCTCAAGCAGAACCTTAATCCGGCTGCCGAGCCCACGAACACCGTTAAGAGGATCCGAACTACTCTGCAGCAGGAGAGCTCAGCTAGTCAGGAGCTCGACTAGCAATCCGGCCTCCGTCGCAGTTCCGATCAAGTGGTGGCATTCGTGCCGTGCGTACATAACTACGCGCTCAAAATCCCATGGGCATCGACGGAGGCATAGCTAGCTTGTGGTCCGTATTACGGCTCAACCAACGTCGGATACACATATACTTTCATTTTTACTTGTTTCCTTTTCAGGTCTCAATCCCACAGGCACCATCTGATGGCCTAGTCATCGGTCCTCTTGAAGGATAAACACACCAAGGCGGCAAGAAATGGAGGCATACGGGGGACTTTTTACGTGATTCTGTTAACGATAACTTTACCTATTTTTCAGGACCCACATGCAGCTCTCCCTTGGTTTAGGCATGTCAAATAGCATGTTTCTTATCGCACTACATGTATCAATGCGCCTTAACGTACTAATTAAATTACAATGAGAACCGTTTGCGGCTGGAGCTGTAGGACTCCATCTTTTTCGTACCTTTTCTGTTTTCTTTCTTTTTTTCAGCTCCCCTGTGGTTAATCCTATCAGGTAGCACCCGTACACTTTGGTACGCTCGATGTTTGCCCGGGGCTTCATAGCACCCCACATTATGGCAACAAAAGTCCGAACACTTTTTATAAGTACAGTTCGGCACCCCGAATTTGGCATTATATGCATTGGCTCCGAATCATGTCTTTGGTCAATAGTTGGGTTGCCCGGCTCCTGTGCTTGCTACCTTACGTTCTGTTATATCGGCTAAGGTAGTAAAGGAGAACTACTGCGATTGTGCCTTGGTTTATCCAAAGGAGCACCTCAGTAGAGAAAGCCAAAAACTGACTGTCATGATGCGGCGCGAGCCGGTCAGCTGTTCGGAGGTTGCAAATCATTGGAGATTTCTTCCGCATTACGCAAAGGATTGGTACTTCCCGATCAGACGCTTATAGCACTCTAGTTTGGATACTATGGGTTGCGCCCATGTTTTTATTGTGGCACTCCTATGGCTAAGTGAGGGCGTTACAGCCGCATAGTCTGGTTGCCTGGTTCGTTGCGCTAAACAACTCCTTCAAGGACCATCTAATTGGATCAAGATTGTTTAGATTCCATCCCGAACACCCCCGTACTACCTACGTGGGGGCAGAAGCCGACGACTGGTTAACCCTCAGATTTTATACAACACGGCCGCACAGGAAGTAAAAAATTTAAAAACATAACAAGCATTATATTGCATAAACATTTTGTTTCATCATACAAGGCAGAGGGATCTCGAATACATTCATTCAAAGATGGTGTCCTTTGCACAATGATCCGCAACAATGCGGGGCCCCTCTAAGACATCATGGAAGTATCGCTCAGGTGTGCGGTGCTCCTTGCCCTCCGGCGGCCCCCCGGTCGCTAGCTTGACAGCGTCCAGCTTCGCCCACCAGACCTTGCAATAGGAGAAGGCCAGACGCGCGCCCTCGATGCCGATGGACCGCTTGATGACATCCAGCCGAGGACAGGCATCCACCAGCTTCTTCACGAGGCCGAAGTAGCTGCTAGGAATAGCTTCGGCTGGCCACAGCCGGACTATCATATCCTTCATGGCCAGTTCGTTCACCCTGTGCAGCTCGACCAGCTATTTCAGCTGATCATTGAAGGGCACCGGATGTTGTGGCGTGCAATATTGCGACCAGAACAACTTCTCCACGGAGCTCCCTTCTTCGGCTCGGAAGAACTCCGCAGCGTCGGTCACACTGCGTGGCAGATCAGCAAAGGCCCCTGGAGAACTTCGAATCCGGGTTAGTAAACGAAATTTCCTCTTCACACTCCTGCTTTGCATATTGAATGCCTTACCCGCCATGATCTTCCTGGCCTCCTGGATCTCGTGGAAGGCGTCCTAGGCTTCAATCCGGGCCGCCTCCGCACTCTTACGAGCCTCGGCAAGTTTGGCCTCTTGAGCCGACGCATTGTGCTCCAAGGTCTCGCACTTCCTCATCGCGTCCTGGAGCTCCTGTTGAACTTCGTTGATCCGGGCCTTGAGCCTCTTACGGGCGGCCTGCTCCTTGACAGCCTTCCCCTCGGCTTTGACCAGGGCCACTTTCAGGGCCTCGACCTCGGTTGTCGCCTCTGTTCACATTATGGTATTTTGGTCATTACATATCATTTACCCTTCTTCGAATCCACAACAGGTTATTACTTACCTTGTTTTTCCTGGAGCTGCCTCTTCACCTGGCCCAGCTCCTCCTCGGGCTCCGCCAATTTCTGCTTTAGTCTAGAGACTTCGGCAGTATGCGAGGCCGCGGCCAACAGCGACGCATGCGCATACATTTCAAACAAATTTAGTTAGTTTCCTGCAATAGGAGATTGATCCTCTGTCCGGTTTTTTCTTTTCGAACACCGGACAGTGTCTCAGGGGCTACTGTCTATATTAGGATTTTCTCCTTTTTTGTGCTGCTTACCTCAAAACCTGTTAACAGGCTGCTACAGGCTTCGGTTAGTCCGCTCTTGGCGGACTGAACCCTTTCAATTACCGTGCCCATAAGGGCACGGTGCTCATCCATAATGGAAGCGCCTCGCAGCGCTTGCAACAGATTATCCGATGCCCCTGGTTGGACAGGGGTCACCGGGGGAATAGGCATCCCCCCTTCTTCCGAAGGAGGTCGCATGCCGGATTCCGGAGCAGCCTCGGTCTCCAGAATTGAGTCCGGCTGAGGGTCGAACTGAGTCCGGCCCTCCCCACCAGTCTCCATGGGGATTGATTCCCCTTGGTGTCCGGCGGCGGGAATTTTGCCTTCTGGCGCCTCCTGAGCCTTTCCCCCACCTGGAACAGTCCTTTGGGACAGCACCTCCGCATCATCCTTGGCCTTGGGGGAGTGAGCGGCTGGCAGTGAATCGCTGGCCATCGCCTTGGAATCCAGCGAGCCTCCTGACGAGGATCGCGGGGAGCTATTGTGGGCCCGACTACAATAAAACATAACCAATCATCTCAATGCAGTGAGGAGGAGAAAATTTATGGGTGGATACAAGTCTTAGTACTTACGATGCGGCCCGAGGCTTAGCGCGGGGGCATTTCTCTGGACTGTCGTCGACGTCCCATGCGGAGTTATCTGCGAAGGAGCCCTTCCCCTTCTTGGGCGCCTCCGCCTCCAGAGTTGTGGAGGCCGCCCTCTTCTTCCTCCCCCCATCAAGGGGAGAGTCGCTTTCCTCCTCCTCATCCTCACCGTCTTCGGCGGCAGGGGAGCGGGTCTTGTCTTCGGACGTCACGTCCAAAGTACCCTTGCGGCGGGGGCCATTCCGGACCCCCTTGGCCTTTCCTGTGGCCTTCTTTTTTGGTGCCTTGTAAGGTGCCGGCTCTGGCATCTTCGCTAAGCGTGGGATAACTGGTTCTTCAAGCAGGGGAGCCGGACACCGGATCTGCTTCGCCTTCTTCAACCAGTACTGAAAAAGCGATGATAATAAAAGATTAGATATCACCCTTGAAACAAGCAAGTAGGGGATGTGTTGAAAATAATATACCTCATTGGGGAGGTGATTTATGTCATGACCACGGTCCGAATCTGTGGCCGGCGGTATCTCGTTGCCCTTGAAGAGCAACTTCCAGGCATCTTTGTGAGCCGTTTCGAAGAGCCTCTCCAAAGTGTGGTGCTTTTTCGGGTTGAAATCCCATAGAGGGCGGCTTCAGCTCTGGCAGGGGAGGATCCGGCGCACCAGCATCACTTGGATTACGTCGACAAGCTTGATGTCCCTATTAATCATGCTTTGAATGCGCGTTTGCAATGCAATCAGCTCGTCTGACGAACACCAGTTCGGGCTCTTCTCGACCCAGGAGGTGAGTCGGACGGGAGCGCCGGGGTTGAATGCGGAGGCCGCGGCCCAGGTGGCGCCGCGGGGTTCAGTGATGTAGAACCATTGTTTTTGCCATTCCTTGACAGACTCCACGAATGTGCCTTTTGGCCAAGAGACATTGGTGAGCTTTCTCACCATGGCGCCCCCGCACTCTGTGTGCTGTCCATCCACCACCTTGGGCTTCACGTTAAAGGTTTCGAGACACAGCCCGAAGTGGGGTTGGATGCGGAGGAAGGCCTCGCACACGATGATAAATGCCGAGATATTGAGGAAGGAGTTCGGGGATAGATCGTGGAAGTCTATACCGTAGTAGAACATTATCTCACGGACGAAGGGGTGGATTGGAAACCCCAGCCCGCAGAGGGAATGGGGGAGGAACACTACCCTCTCATCAGGCTTCGGTGTGGGAATGATTTTTCCTTAGGATGGAAGACGGTGGACGATTTCCTTCGCCAGGTACCCGGCCGCCCGAAGCTCGGCAATGTCCTCCTCCTTGACGGAGGAAGCCATCCACTTGCCTTGACCTACGGATCCGTACATGGTTGAGTGCTTTCTCGAGTGGGGAACAGATGAGAACTTGGGCGCTGGAGCTCAAGAGTGGAAAAAGGCAGGAAGAAGGCGTGGGGGAAGAAGGAAGAATCTTATCTCCTTATAAGGGCAGTGAATATTGAACGCCACCCCACTCGCCTCAAGGTTCGCCTGCTCCCAAGGGCTGTATAAACGGCACGGTTGGGTTACCCATGCCCGTATTGATGAGAATCCCGTAATAAGGGGACACGATCTCTGCTTCGACAAGACGAGACAATGACAACCGCGTCTCGAAACATGGAGCGGCAGGCAAAAAAACGATTCGAAATTATGACCGAATGGACGTGATGTCATGTTGTAAAAGTTGTCAGCAGATTGGACTCGTGTAGTATTATATTCTCTCTACGGTTGTGTGTGGTGTGTGTTACAGGTCTGGACACGATCAATTCGTCCGAAGACTATTTTGGAGTTTGGAAGGAGGAACCCGCCTTGCAATGCCGAAGACAGCACTACGCGCAGGATACCTTGTCATTGAAGCCAGGTTCAGGGGCTACTGAGGGAGTCCTGGACTAAGGGGTCCTCGGGCGTCCGGCCTGTTGGCCATGGGCCGGACTGATGGGCTATGAAGATACGAAGACCAAAGACTGCACCCTTGTCCGGATGGGACTCTCCTTGGCGTGGAAGGCAAGCTTGGTGATCGGATATGTAGATTCCCTTCTTTGTAACCGACCTTGTGTAACCCTAGATCATCCCGGTGTCTATATAAACCGGAGGACTTAGTCCGGATAGGACACTCATTATCATAGCCATACAAGCTAGACCTCTAGGGTTTAGCCATTACGATCATGAGGTAGATCAACTCTTGTAATACTCATATTCATCAATATCAATCAAGCAGGACATAGGGTATTACCTCCATAGAGAGGGCCCAAACCTGGGTAAACACCGTGTCCCTTATCTCCTATTACCATCAACCTTAGACGCACAGTTCGGGACCCCCTACCCGAGATCCGCCGGTTTTGACACCGACAACAAGGCCCCAGTGCCCGAGGTTGAGGTTGATGATGAGCCACTAGATAATGACAATGCTCATCATGTAGCTGAGAACATGATGCTCTGGAAGGATAAGGGATTGAGAGAGTGGAGGAAGATTGACCCCTATTCTGTCAGAAGGAGGACTGCTTGCGATTATCGCTTTCACACCAGAGAACAACAAGATTTCTATGAGACTATTTTGCTTGATAAGAAGCCCATCGTCAATGGCATGAAGTGGGTGGACTGGAAATATATTGATGTAAATGAAGACTATTTTCCCCTTGTTCATGAGAGTTTTAGACTTGCAGGTGTTGACAAGTTTGTTGGTCAGAAGCTCACCAAGTGGAATAATGAGATGATCATGCAATTTTACTCCACAACTCATTTCTATCCAGATGTGAGGATTGCATGGATGACTGAGGGTTCAAAGTACCAGTCAACCATTTCTGAGTGGGTTGCACTCCTTGGTGCCCTTGAGGAAGAAGAAAACGACATTGATGTGTACGGGAAGCCTAAGATGGACCACAACTCTATGGAAAATATGTACAAGGAAACCCCTCCCAAGGATCTTGAGAGTCAAAGCTTGGTTCGGTAAAGCACTTGCTAGCTGGTTTGGCCACCACAGACACAATCTTGAGGCATACTCCTTTTCCCAAGTCCGGAGATGACAAGATGATACGTGGTCACTCCATCATTTTGCTCCATTTGTTTGACACCCCTCAGAAGTTCAAAGTCATGAGTTTGATTGTTGAGACGGTCAAGAGGACAACTGTTGATCATAAGAGACCTTGTGGATATGATCCACATATTCAGATGCTCATCAACTCCAAAGTCGGAATGAGCACTTATCTACTTGATCGTGAACATCTCCCTCTTCAAGCTTGAGTTTGAAGATAATGTGGTGGTGATGGATCCCTCACAACCTACATCAATTGTGGCTCAAGAGAAGATCCATGCAGCAGCAAGAGCAACTCAAGAGGCCACAGCACCCAATGCTCAAATAGCCAACCTCAAGTCAAAGAATGACCATATGACATATCTGTTGGAGGCAACCCTGAGGATTGAGAGGAGTTTGGCCAACATCTCCAAGAACCAGGAGAGTCTAGAGCAGATTGTTGAGACAAAGATACATGATCTTGATGTGAAGATCACAGAGGTTCAGACTATCGTGGAGAAACCTAGAGATGATGCTGACAGTGGAGATGATAGACCTACTACTCAGAGGTTTCAGACTGTACCTAGGGCACCCAGATCTTCAGCCGTGCTAGTTGTAGATACGAGGACAACTCATTCTGCACCTGCCGCTACTGCCACAGTACCACCTCCAGTTTCTACTCCACCAGTCCAGCAGACATCATCAGAAGCATTTGCGGACACACTTATCTCAATGCCATCTACGCACACTGGAGCCATCAGCCAGAAGTCACCTTCATGAGCTCCCGAGGATCGTGCCTAGAAAGACGCATAGCTCTATACCTTTTCGAGCTTTTTGGTACTTGTTGCCAAAGGGGGAGAAATTGTATAGATCATTAGTCTTCGAGAGAGAGAGAGGGTCTCGCTTTTGCTCCTTGGTTTTTCTCGAGTTCTTTCTACTATGTTCGTATGATTTGTGCTACTTTATCGTTATGCTTGTGAGATAATACGCTTTTAGTCTGTGATTAATCATACCATGCTTCATGTGATGCTTAATGCTTATCTCTATCGCTATTTATGTATGATCATTCACTTATGTCTTTGGTGATGCGTGCATGTTATTTCACTCATATCATTTTGTGCACTCCACTAAGATGTATGTGACTTGGAAGAGTGACCCATGATCCTAATCGATTGTTCATTTCCATTCAAACGCAAATTTTTAATAATGCACAAATTCAGGGGGAGCTCTTCCTTATCACATACTTCTCAAAACGACGATGTATTTAATTCATTTAATCATTTGTCGAAGCTTTGATCTATATGTTGTCATCAATTACCAAAAAGGGGGAGATTGGAAGTGCAACTAATCCCCGGGTGGTTTTGGTAATTCATAACAACATATATCTCATTGAAGTAATATCCATTCAAGATAAATATTTCAGGATGTTCAATGATTGGCATGGCATGACATAGAGATGTGGACCCCTCAAAATGATAAGGACAAGGATTGGCAAAAGCTCAAGATTCTACATTTTTGTTTAAGTGATCCAAGGTCACATTGAGTCCATAGGAAAGCCAATACTATTAAAAGGGGATGAGGTGTTGCTTAATGGTATACTTGCTCAAAGTGCTTAGTGATATTGCTCCAAAACCCTCGGCCACTTTGTCTATCCAAATATGTCCAAAACCTAATTCTCAACTTGGTCCCATCGATATTTCCCATCCGGAGGCACCAAGTTCATTTTGACATAGCCACTGCCAAAACCCAAACAATTCTATCACACCAATACGGGTCTTGGTCTCACCGAGATGGCCTTGCCAGCGCCCTGTGATTTGTTCCATTCACTTCGGTCTCATCGAGATGTTGCAATCGGTCCCACCGAGTTGGCTTGACTAATTTGTTGTTGCTCATTAAATTCACTTCGGTCTCATTGAGATGATGCAATTCGTGCCACCGAGATGAAGTTTGCCCTAAGCCCTAGCACATCGGTCCCACCGAGTTGTTCCCATCGGTCCCACCGAGATTCCTAACGTTCATATGTTTGTATAGATCGGTGCTACCGAGTTTACTAATTGGTGCCACCGAGATGGACCAAAAGTGTGTAACGGTTAGATTTTGTGTGGAGACTATATATACCCCTCCACCCCTTCTTCTCATTGAGGAGAGCCATCAGAACGTGCCTACACTTCCATCATTCATTTTCTGAGAGAGAACCACCTACTCGTGTGTTGAGATTAAGAGAATCCAATCCAACCATTTGAACCTTGATTTCTAGCCTCCCCCAAGGTGCTTTCCACTCAAATCCTTCTTCCACCATAGCCAAATCTATGAGAGAGAGAGAGAGAGTTGAGTGTTGGGGAGACTATCATTTGAAGAACAAGAGCAAGGAGTTCATCATCAACACACCATCCATTACCTTTTGGAGAGTGGTGTCTCCTAGATTGGTTAGGTGTCGCTTGGGAGCCTCTGACATGATGTGGGGTTGAACCAAGAAGTTTGTAAGGGCAAGGAGATCGCCTACTTCGTGAAGATCTACCCGAGTGAGGCAAGTCCTTCGTGGGCGATGGCCATGATGGGATAGACAAGGTTGCTTCTTCATGGCCCCTTCGTGGGTGGAGCCCTCCGTAGACTCGCGCAACCGTTACCCTTCGTGGGTAGAAGTCTCCATCAACATGGACGTACGATAGCACCACATATCGGAACCACGCCAAAAATCTCCGTGTCTCCATTATGTTTGCCTTCTCCAAACCCTTCCCTTTACCTTCATATGCAATGTTTTACTTTCTGCTGCTATACCCTTAGAATTGCATGTGTAGGTTGATTGCTTCACTTGTCATAATTGCTAAAATCTTCCCACGACTAAAATTGGGAAAAGGATAGATTTTTATTTGGTCAAGTTGTCTAATCACCCCCCCCCCTCTAGACATACTTTCGATCCTACAGCCGTGTGTGCAACCATCGTTCCTCAAGGTACGAGATCATGTGGGAGCGTGACCCGACCTTCCCATCTATCATTGTTGACGCCTTGGTGAGAGTACGCCCGAGGGGAGACCTTGGTTCGGTGGCTAAATCGCTCAAGAGCGTGTTGCTGGATTTGAAGGCATGGAGCTCCAAGAATTTTGGCAATGTACTTCGTGATATAGAGAAATTAAGAGCTAAGCTTGAATCACTTCAATTACTTAATGCTGATCGGGTGAAGATTCGAAGAAAATGAATCAATTGGATGAACTCCTTTACCGCGAGGAGATGATTTGGCTTCAAAGATCACGGATAACCTGGCTAAAGGAAGGGGACAAAATACCTCCACCGTAGATCTGTATGGTGGGCGAGGAGAAATTTTATTCAGAGATTAAGAAAACAAGATGGGACATGGTGTTCAGCTCCCACGGGCATGGAGAGGATGGCGTCTTCTTACTTTCAGGAGGTTTATACTAAAGACCCCACTATTTCTCCAACCGTGATGTTGGATTGTATCGCTTCTAAGGTAACCGCTGATATGGACATTTCATTATATGCCCCATTTAGTGAACAGGAAGTGTTAGATGCATTATTTCTGATCGGGCCCCTAAAAGTACCGGGGGTGGATGGTCTCCCTGCCAAGTTTTATCAGAGAATTTGGACGGTGCTTAAGGTTGAAATTATAGTGGCGGTTTTAAGGTTTTTTTGAAACTGGGTCTATGCCGAAGGGAGTGAATGTTACTGCAATTGTCTTAATACCCAAAGTGTAGTACCCAAAAGGGATGAAAGATTTCAGACCAATTAGCCTTTGTAATGTGATTTACAAGATTGTCACGAAGTGTCTAGTAAATCGTCTCAGACCTCACCTGACAGAGTTAATTTCTGAAAATCAAAGTGCTTTCATTCGGAGACTTATTTCAGATAATTCTATAACTGCATTTGAATGCATTCATCATATCCAGACACTAAAGAGAATCTCACCACTGTGTGCATATAAGTTGGATCTGTCGAAGGCCTATGACCGTGTGGATTGGGACTTTCTGGAAGGCGCCCTAATCAAATGGGGTTTTGCACCTGAGTGGATTTATCTTGTCATGGCTTGTGTGAAATTAGTGAAATACTCGGTTAAATTTAATGGGAAGTTGTTGGATTCTTTCATACCCACGAGGGGGCTTCGTCAAGGTGACCCTTTGTCGTCCTTTCTATTCATATTTGTTGTTGACGCCTTGTCTACTTTGGTGCATAAGTCTGTGGTGGAGGAGGGCCTAAGGGGGGTGACTATTTGCCTCAAGGCCCCTACTATCACACATCTGTTATTCGCAGACGACTCTCTTTAATTTTCTGAAGAGTCACCACAACAGACAATGTTGGTTAAAGATTTGTTGAGCACTTATCGTCTTCAACGGAGCAACTCATAAACCCCTCAAAGTGTGCCATTGTTTTTTTGGACAAATGTCCTAGTGCAGTGGTGGATGAAGTGGAAGGAGTTTTGGATATCTCTCAACAGGTGTTTGACCCAAAGTATTTGGGTCTGCCGGTGAAAGTGCGTTATATCGACTAGAGGGGGGGTGAATAGGCGATTTTTATGAAAGTCTTCAAAACGTGGAAGTTATGAAGACAAACAGTAGAGATATGCCTATTACTGTGCAGCGGAAGTTAGACTACACTAGGCAAGCCATGGTCAAGTATCAACAGAGTGAAAGCACAGTGACAAATAGCTGTAGTGTAATAAGGATCAGGTAGGAAGATATTATGAAGCCAAACAGATCATACACTCACGTTGTGAAGACAAAAGATAGAACAGACATGCAATGACTTCACAATGAGTGATCAGTAAGTAAAAGGAAGTGAAGATGAAACCAGTGACTCGTTGAAGACAATGATGTGTTGGACCAGTTCTAGTTGCTGTGACAACTGTACGTCTGGTTGGAGCGGCTAGGTATTTAAACCTTAGGACACACAGTCCCGGACACCCAGTCCTGAACACGCAGCTCAGGACACCAAGTCCTCACCGTATTCTCCTTGAGCTAAGGTCACATAGTCCTTGCCCAATTACTCTGGTAAGTCTTCAAGGTAGACTCCCAAACCTTCACAGACTTCGTTCACTGGCAATCCACAATGTCTCTTGGATGCTCTGAACGCGACGCCTAACCGTCTGGAGGATGCACAGTCCTCAAGTGTAATAAGTCTTCAGATCACACAGACAAGAAGACTTAAGTGATGCCCAATTCTCTCTGGCTCTGGTGGTTAGATCTTTATCCTCGCAAGGAATTCTCTCTCAAAGGTTTCGAGGTGGGTTGCTCTCAAACGACAAAAGCTGTACTCTCAATCTGAGCAGTCAACCGTTTATGGTTGTAGGGGGTGGGCTATTTATAGCCACTTGGCAACCCGACCTGATTTGTCCGAAATGACCCTGGGTCACTAAGGAACTGACACGTGTCTCAACGGTCAGATTTCAAACTCTCATGGCAACTTTACTTGGGCTACAAGCAAAGCTGACTTGTCCGACTCTGGACAAGATTCGCTCTCATTGTCTTCACTCGAAGACATAGGTTTTCGGTTTAGGCATCGCTTCAGTCATTCTGACTGGTTCTCTTAGACCCCACTTAACAGTACGGTGGTTCCTATGACTCAGCACAAAAGAAAAAGAACTATGAAAGATCTAAGTCTTCGAGCTCCATAGGCTTCATATCGTGTCTTCTTTTGTTATAGTCTTCAATGTGAATATCTTCATATACCACCTTTGACTTCAATGTCTTCATACATTTTTAGGGGTCATCTCTGGTAGTAAAACCGAATCAATGAGGGACTTCTACCTGTGTTATCCTGCAATTCTCACAAACACATTAATCCCTCAACTAGGTTTGTCGTCAATACTCCAAAACCAACTAGGGGTGGCACTAGATGCACTTACAATCTCCCCCTTTTTGGTGATTGATGACAAACTAGTTGAAGTTTTCAACGGGGAATATAATCTGTGAAATTGTAAAGGATAAGGAATTGTCTTCATAAGTTGCAAGGGCTCCCCCTGAAGATGTGCATATAAGTTAATTTGCTTTTGGAATGCAAATGCACATGGCAGGTTGTACTTGTGGAGATCCACTTCAGCTTATGATGACAATCCACTATGCATGTGAAAGTATATGAAGATAATGACATGCATAATGGAAAATGGACGTCTGCAGGATGAGATAGGTGCGGAATTTATCGTCGCACATGCGGAATTTATCTTCGCAAAACAGGGTGGCAAACAAGTAGCAGACGACCATCTGGTTTAAGTGTTACAACTCATAAGAACCAAATGTAGCAAAAACAAGAGTTGTAAGCACGAAGCAAAATATAAGGCACCCGCCCATATGAACCCGCTTGAAGACTATCAATCTCATATGCTTCTCCCCCTTTTGTCAGTAATGACCAAAAAGGTTTGAAGACATAGAGCCTCCACTCGTTCCCATGAGGAGTAGGTGAAGTAGCAGGGTTGTTGATGTTGTTTGGCGGTGCAGAAGAGCTTGGAGGTGCTGAAGAATATGGCGGTGAAGTAGCATCGTCTTCTTCCTCAATGATTCTGGCAGTGACTGTGGCAGCAGAGGAAGAGAACTCAGAGTCTTCAAGTGATGGAGTTCCCAGCAGCACAGCTCTTCGAGGAGGTGTGGAGTCAAATTTGAATCTCTCAGTGAAGCCATCCTCTTGAAGATCAGTTTCAGAAAGCATCATCGTTAGCCCTTTCCATGTGCGGCGACAGGTTTCATGGGCAACGAATGCATTCTTGGTGGCAAGATTTCGGATGCGATTTACATCCACCAAGAGGCTTTTCATCTGTCTCTTCAACCAGTCATGATGCCTATCCTGCTTTTGATGAAGGGCCACAAGAAGCTCTCGGTCGTTGAGAACACGAGTGCGCTTCTTGGGTCTTGAAGCAGTGGCACTGTCAGTGGCTTCCGTTGAAGCAGGATGTGGTGCACGTGTAGTGCCAGCCAAAGGATACACCCTAGAGATGGCTTCAACACCTTCAACGTTTTGAGTGAAGCTCTGGTGTTCTGCATTCTGAAGATTCAGAGGTTGCTTGGCAGGTTCAGGATAGATGGCTTCAGCAGAGGTATCCACATCAGGCAAGAAGATCCGATGGTTGCGGGCTGAGGGCTGATACGAGATGGCAGAGTGAAGTTTGATCAGCCTCATTACCCAAGGAGCATAGAACTTTAAACCAAACAGATCTGAGCCTGATGCAGCTAGTTGGCGTATGAAGAAATCCTGTGCGTTGAAGCATTTGCCATGAAGGATACGGAATATCAGAGTCTTCATTGCACCCTCGATCTTGGCATTTGGAGAGTGTCCTTTAATGGGCCAGAGAGTCCGCCGGATGATGTGATAGATGGTCCTGGGCAGGTACTCAAGGTCTTCAACGAAGAACTCTGTGGGATAAGGAGCATCGTGGGGCAATGGCTTCATCATGGAGAGCATCTGACTCATATTCGGTTCAGGCCTCTGAAATATGCTCTCAATAGCTTCAGTGTGTAGCCGACAGCCTTGCTCGAAGAATTCACCTGGAGTGGGCAGGCCAGTGAGCTCAATGACATCAAATGCATTGGCTTCGTGATGAACGTTGCCGGTCATCCACTCCAGGACCCAAGTCTTCGGATCTCTGTTGTATCCTTTGATGTGCAGTGTGGCATAGAATTGTAGCAGGAGCTCTTCGTTCCAATGCTCTTCATCAGTGACAAACTGTAGCAGACCCACTTGTTTGAAGTAATCCAACGCTTCCTCTAGACAGGGCAGACCAGCAATAGCTTCAACATCTAGGCGCTTGTGCGGGAAAATGCGACCTTGGTTGTACAGTATGCAAGAGTAGTAGTTGCGCTGAGGATAGCTCCAGAACCTATCTGATGAAATCCTTTCCCTTGAATAGGGGTTCTTGGAGCTATTGAAGAAGGTATTATCTGCCCTGAAGCCATTGATGTTGAAGGAGCCAGGTGCTGATGCAGGACCTGGAAACCTTGGCAGTCTTGGGATTGGCTTCTGGACCTGAGGCCTGTGCTCAACATGATAGTTGAATTGGGGACCGGCAGCAGACTCAGGAACAGAAGTGGTGGGTTCAGTGGCTTCGCTGTCTTCAGAAGCTTTTGCTGGGGAGGCCTCCACATCAGCTTCGTTGTTGGTTGTGGCAGCCTCAAGATTTTCATCCTCCGCTTGACTAGCAAGAGGGTCTGTCACAAGCACGTTCTCGTGGAGAACTGCTTCTTGGTGGAGCAGAGGAGTGGGCTCTTGTGGTGCTTCTTCTGCGGCTGATGCAGCCGGAATGTCTTCAGCATGGACTTGAGGCCTTGGACCTTTGTGAAGCTTGCGGAACATAGACGACGCCTGTGGAGTTGAAGTGGGCTGGGCCTCATAGTCTTCTTCCTCTTGAGGGCGATCCGCCCATGAAGCATTCTGTGCAATTGGCGTCAGTGGACGACCAACGCTGATGAGTTCGCTGTGTTCTAACTGAGGAAGAGCTGCATCATCTTCTACATTGTCATCATGACCGATGTCTTCAGCAGCGATGGGATCAGCTGCTGGAATGTCTTCAGCTTCAGGAGCCTCTGTGGAAGCAGGCTCATGAACCGTCAGTTGACGTTCTGCGTCAGGGTGAACCATAGAGATGGGTTCAACTATCAAGGGCTCCATGAGAGCAGCCCGAGCTTTCTTGGTCTTTCTCTTTTTCTTGCTGGGGGAGGTAGGAGAGGCTTCAGAGCTTTTCCTCTTCCTGGCTTCAGCCTCAGCAGTTCTTGTCTTCTTGAGCTCTGGAGCTGTTGACCGGCTCTTTGGCTTCGAGCCAGTCGTTGCAGTTGGGAAGACAAGCGGAACTGCCTCCTGCCTTGGTGCCTCTGGTTCAGCTGGAACGGTCTTCTTCTTTTTCTTTGCGGCCATCTTGGGGTCGATGCCAGGATGCCCAAGTGCCTTGCGCTTCTCAGCCTCATTGTAGGCTTGCACACATCTGTCAGCCAGAGTCTTCATCCGCTCACGTGAACCCTGAGCTTCTGCACGCTTCTTCAGAAAGTTTTCCTTTAGCTCATGCAACATGATCTTGAAGCTCTTCACTTCTTGCACGCTGAGCTTGGCCATATGCTTCTTGAACTGAGCCTTTTCATGATCAATTTTCTGCTTCAGTTCAACAATGCGCTGGGCAATAGCAAGTTCTGAAGCAATAGCGCCTTGGAAGGTGACGCTGAGGCCAACGGGCAGCTGTAGATCTTCAAAGCTGATGTTTGGTGTGGCAAACCACTCGTCAATGAAGTTGTGGATGATGGCGACATCAAAGAGAGGCGGATTGTTGAAGATTTCTGCTTCTTCTTTGCTCTTGATGAGTTGCTCAAGAGCGTCATCTCCAAGATCTTCATCACTTGACAGATCAATGGCTTCACTGCGCAGGATGGCAGCAGCTGTGAGCTCTTTGCCAATGTGAGACAGAGGCATCTTGGCCTTCTGGTGCCTTGAGATGCGTGATAAGTCTTCAGACTGCACACTGTCTTCAGGAGGTGCAGTCGCCAATGGCTTCGCCTTTGAGATTTTTGGTGAAGGGGCTGGCTTTGAAGCTTTTGGCTTCTTCAACTGCTTTGGCTTCGGCACTGCAGGCGCTTCATCAGACTCAGTATCAGCTGCAGGCTCATTCACCGCAGTCCCTTGAACCAAGATGTAGGTGATGAGGCCTTCAAGGTTGGCATACGGACCGATGACATTGGGCTCTGCTTCTCGTGTGCCATCTTCCCTTGGTGCTGAAGGACCAGGGTTGAAGTCTAACCCAAATTTCTTCTTGTTCTGCTTCGCTGAGTTTTGGGCAAACTGGAAGTTGCGCTTGAACAGATTGTCGTCACGACACCAGAGTAGTGACGATGGATGTGCATCATCAGGCTGTGGCCCACGAACCATGCATGGATAGAAGCTTTGGGCAATAGCTTCATCTCTGGACCTGGGTACAAGATTCTTGTATAAGATGTCTCCCCATGGTCTTTTGATTGCACTTTTCTCAGCATACTCTTGGGTTGTGAAGCGGTATTTGAACCATTGTTCTGCCCAATAGCGTTGAATCCATTGGATTCGGGTCTTGCGCTGACCATAATTCTCTTCAGGATCTGTTTTATACATTTCTGCCAGTTCATCAGGCAGATCTTTGGATGTTCCTCCACGTCGCTGTCTGCCCCCCTTCCTTGCTGCTGTTTCTGAAGCCATAAACCTTAACTTGGAAGGCTTCAAGACGTTCAAAGGCTTCAAAGGCTTTCTTTTGCTGGACCAACATGAACTTGCTTCAGGAGAATTTATGTGATGCTGTAAGAATTCTGCAAATGAATGCAGACTATGAGAACCAAAGGATTCTCCCACGGACATGTACTTGTGACAGCATTAAGGTGCGAGGGAAGGGGAAGAGGTCATATGCATTCTCAGAAGATTTTGAAGATAAATCAGTTTAGAAGACATTGACCTCATCGTGCGAAGACATTCACTCATAGATAAGAAGTTGGTTCCAGATTTGTACGAATCCATAGATCAGTACAAGTGAGGAATCTAACTACTTTGTGAAGCACAAGTGAATATACTAGGCATGTTATGAGATGCAGTTTGAGAGAGATCTAGCTTGTGTGAACAGAAACTACTTGTGGTAGAAAGTGACAGATCAATAGGATCAACGGTGCTGTAAAAAGGGAGTTTTATTTACCACACTGAGAACTGCTAGACGAAGCGAGAGATGAGGCCGAGCAGTTCACTCGTCCGTGCCCTAACTTGGCGACGGAGGAGACCTACGGTGACGGCGGAGAGGACGATGTCCGCGGTCGGCGTGAAGACGGCGTCGGAGAGGTTGCGGCAGCGAAGCGCTTCGTCGCCGGCGTCGTCGAGAGCTAGCGGTGGCGCTAGGGTTCGTGCGAGGGTGGAAGAAGGGATAGTTACCGCTGTGAGAGTGTATTTATAGGCACAAGGGCGGCACTGTGCTATTACACAGGTGCCCCTAGCGATTCGCATCTAAGGAACGCGTGGCCAGTTTGCGGAAGTTTGGGGTTTGTTCCACGTCCCACGCGCGCCTGGATTGTCGGGTGGTCGTTCCTACTTCTCCGGATTTTATGTGGAGGAATGAGCATTGAAAACGGACTTAATGGTTGTCTCTATATCTTCTGCTGGCAAGGACGCAGAGAAGACATTCGACAGTTTCAATAGAATGCATATGACTTAGAGAGATAGAGTTTGAGATAGAAAGCATAGAGAAGTTGGGGTCCGATCACATTCACTTAGTTCAAAAGATTCAACACGAAGACATAGCTATAAGTGAATGCTGTAGAGGACAGAACACTAGCATATATATATATATATATCTATAATCAACATAGTGAAGATAATCATGGAAATATGTTGAGTTCGAAGCCAAACCAAATGTGAAGACATTGCAAGGTAACACCATGAGAGAAACACTTCAAAATAGAACGTTTGGTGGTGGCGTTACCCACTGTATAGGAAGTATTAGACCCAGACACGGCGCACAATTATCGTGGCGCTCCGAAGTCAAATTCCACATTAATGTATTCACACTTAGAATGTATGTCTTCATTGATTGAAGATATACTTCACTTCGTGTGTTGCACATCTAAGTCATCAATATGCATAAGGGTTAGGATGTGTGCCTGATCACAGGACATTTGAGGATTCCAGGATATTTAGCTCACACCGTAACTTGCAAAACCTCTTCTCATCCAAGGGCTTGGTGAAGATATCTGCCAATTGCTCTTCAGTGTTGACGTGTATGATATCAATGTCTTCCTTCACAACATGATCTCTGAGAAAGTGATGACGAATTTCAATGTGCTTTGTCTTCGAGTGCTGAACTGGGTTGTTGGCAATCTTGATGGCGCTTTCGTTGTCGCAGTAAAGTGGCACTTGCTTCAGATGAATGCCATAGCCCTTGAGTGTTTGCTTCATCCACAAAAGCTGAGCGCAGCAAGATCCAGCAGCAATGTATTCAGATTCAGCAGTGGAGAGAGATACACAGTTCTGCTTCTTTGAAGACCAACATACAAGTGATCGTCCCAGAAAGTGACAAGTGCCTGATGTAGACTTGCGATCAACTTTGTCACCAGCATAATCAGCATCCGAGAATCCAACCAAATCAAACTCTGAGCCCTTTGGATACCATAATCCTAGAGTTGGGGTGTGAGCCAAATATCGAAGAATTCGCTTCACAGCTAAGTGATGCGACTCCTTTGGTGCCGCTTGAAATCGAGCACACATGCAAACACTAAGCATAATATCTGGCCTAGATGCACATAGATAAAGTAAAGAACCAATCATGGAGCGGTATACCTTTTGATCGAACTCTTTACCATTGTCGTCAGGACCCAGATGATGTTTGGCTGGCATTGGTGTTGTGAAGCCTTTGCAGTCTTGCATACCGAACTTCTTCAGGCAATCTTTGAGGTACTTTTCTTGAGATATGAAGATGCCATTGCGTTGTTGTCGTATTTGAAGACCAAGGAAGAACTTCAGCTCCCCCATCATGGACATCTGATATTGCTCTTGCATCATATATCCAAACTCTTCACTTTACTTCTGATTGGTGCAGCCGAAGATAATGTCATCCACATATATTTGGCACACAAACAGTTCACCATCATATGTCTTCGTGAAAAGAGTGGGATCTAGGGAACCAGGTATGAAGCCTTTGCTCTTCAGGAAGTATTTGAGTGTGTCATACCAGGCCCTAGGGGCTTGTTTGAGGCCATACAGTGCCTTGTTGAGCTTGTATACCATGTCAGGATGTTTTGGATTTTCAAAGCCAGGCGGTTGTGCAACATACACTTCTTCTTCAATCTTGCCATTGAGAAAGGCACTCTTCACATCCATTTGATATAGAAGTATGTTATGATGATTTGCATAGGCCAGCAGTATGCGTATGGCTTCAAGCCTAGCCACAGGAGCAAATGTTTCATCGAAGTCAATGCCTTCCACTTGAGTATATCCTTGAGCAATGAGACGAGCTTTGTTTCTGACAACTTGACCATGCTCATCTTGCTTGTTGCGATATATCCATTTGGTGCCTATTATGTTGTGCTTCCGTGGATCAGGACGCTTAACTAGTTCCCATACATTATTCAGCTCAAACTGTTGAAGCTCTTCTTGCATAGCTTGAATCCATTCAGGTTCCATGAAGGCTTCTTCAACTTTCTTGGGTTCTGATATTGGGACGAATGCGAAGTGCCCACAGAAATTTGCTAGCTGAGTTGCCCTTGAACGAGTGAGTGGACCAGGTGCATTGATGCTATCAATTATTCTTTCAATTTGCACCTCATTGGCAACGCGAGGATGTACAGGGCGAAGACTTTGCTCTTGCTGTTCATTGTCGTTGTTGGAAGGAATGTCTTCAGGCTGAGCATTGTCTTCATGTTGATCAGGTGCTGAAATGATAAGTTCTTCTTCAGGATGAGCTTCAGAAGGTATAATTTCTCCAGTTCCCATTAACTTGATTGATTCACTAGATGGAACTTCATCTAGCACACTTGGCAGCTGCTCTCTTTGTGATCCATTGGTCTCATCGAACCGCACATCCACTGTTTCAACCACTTTGTAATGAAAGAGATTGAAGACTCTGTAGGGGTGCGAATCCTTTCCATATCCAAGCATAAAACCCTCATGTGCTTTTGGTGCAAATTTTGAGGTGTGATGTGGGTCCTTGATCCAGCACCTTGCGCCAAATACTCTGAAGTAGCTGACATTTGGATTTTTGCCAGTAAGGAGCTCATAAGATGTCTTGTTCAGTAGCTTGTGAAGATAAACACGATTGATTGTATGACATGCAGTATCAATGGCTTCTGGCCAGAATTTTCTTGGGGTCTTGTATTCATCTAGCATCGTTCTGGCCATCTCAATTAGTGTTCTGTTCTTGCGTTCGACGACGCCATTCTGCTGTGGCGTGTACGGGGCTGAGAATTCATGTGTGATGCCCAAGGTATCAAGATATGTATCAAGGCCAGTGTTCTTGAATTCAGTGCCATTGTCACTTCTGATGTGCTTTATCTTGGCGCCAAAATTATTCATAGCACGATTGGTGAAGCGTCTGAAGACATCCTACACTTCAGTCTTGTAAAGGATTATGTGCACCCAAGTATATCTAGAATAATCATCAACAATAACGAAGCCATAAAGGCAAGCAGTAGTAGTTAGAGTTGAGTAATGAGTGGGACCGAAAAGATCCATATGAAGCAGTTCGAAGGGTTGAGTAGTAGTCATGATTGTCTTCGAGGGATGTTTGGCCCTCGTCATCTTCCCTGCTTCACAGGCACCGCATAAGTGGTCTTTCTTGAACTTGACGCCCTCGATGCCTATGACATGCTTCTTCTTCGCAAGGGTGTGAAGGTTCCACATGCCAGCATGTCCAAGCCTCCGATCCCAGAGCCAGCATTCTGAAGCCTTTGCTAGAAGACATACTGCAAGCTGTGGCCCTGCTGAGAAATCTACCACGTACAAATCATCTTTTCGATACCCTTCAAACACTAGAGACTTGTCAGATTCCATTAGTACAAGGCAACGATATTTTCCAAACATTACGATCATGTTCAAATTGCAAAGCACTGAGACAGACATTAAGTTGAAGCCAAGGGATTCAACAAGCATGACTTTATCCATGTGTTGATCCCTTGAGATTGCAACTCTACCTAGACCCAATACCTTACTTTTACCAGTGTCAGCAAATGTGATGTGGCTCTTGTCGGATGGACGTAAAGTTGAGTCCATAAGAAGACTTCTTTTGCCAGTCATGTGATTTGTGCACCCACTGTCAATAATCCATTCTGAAGACGCTGGTGTCGTACCCTACAGTGCAGTTAGGGGGATAGGCTTCACCAAGAGCATTGTGAAGCAAAAACATTTGACGAACCAGTGGGTTATGAAAGCTTAGATCCAGGTTAGGACTAATAGGGAGTGTAACAAGCGATTCAGGTACGAAGTACATAGTAAGACCATTTGGGCATTTGATCTTGCGCCCTACAAGATGTTTAAGGTCCCCAGTAATAGCGTCAGACAATTTTGGTTTTCTGCTGGAGACCTTTCCCTGCAAAAGAGAGTTAAGCCTTCTTAACCACCCACATATTCAAGGGTGGCTTAGAAGCAATAAGTCTAAGTGCAGCATCTGAGAATTTTGGCTTTGAAGCCTTAGCAAACAATCTTGCAGGTGGACAATAGTACTCATAAGAATAAGCAAAATAGTTCTTGGTCTTATGAACATGGCGGTTTGATGAACCGCTTTCATATTCACATGCCTGAGTATGGTTTCCCTGCAAAACATTTGCGTTAGTGCGACTCAGGTGAGTCCTCTGTTTGTATGAAGCCGTTGGACCGTATGAAGCCTTTGGTCTGAGGTTTGTCTTCTTCAAGTGAGGTGTCATGAAGACATTCACAGGAAGATTTTCCAGACACCTTTTCGGAACCCAGATCTTCTTTATAGGCGGTCCATTCCTGTAGTTAGTACCAATGTACCTGGCAAACACTTCACCATTCTGATTCTTAAACAGTATATAGTTTGCATCAAAGGATTCATCAATGATAATGGGGTTAGCACAAGTGAAGCCAGTTAGATTGGATGGATCTGCTGAAGGTTCCTTTGCAGCAACCCACATGGTTTTGGGGTACTGCTCAGGTTTCCAGTAAGAGCCATCTGCATTCATTTTCCTTACGAACCCTACACCCTCTTTCCTAGGGTTTCAGTTCAGAATCTGCTTTTTCAGGACATCACATAGCGTCTGATGCCCTTTAAGGCTTTTGTACATCCCTGTTTCAAGCAATGTCTTCAACCTAGCATTCTCATCAGCAATAGCGGTGGTATCCTCAATAGAGGGGTTAGTTACCGCATCAACAGTTGAAGATATTACAACAGCAGTAGCAGTAGAACATTTAGCAACAGAAGTAGCATTATCACGCTCAATGCATTTAAGACATGGTGGTTCAAATCCTTCCTGAGCGGGACTGATCTGTTTGGCGCGAAGTGACTCGTTTTCCGTTTGAAGATCTTCATGAACCGCTCTCAATTTCTCAAGATCTTGCTTCCTTTGAAGATAATCATAGGAAAGCTTTTCATGAGTTGTTGAGAGAGTTTCATGACGATTTTCAAGTTCCTGATACTTAACATGAAGATCTTTTATGTCTTCAATTAAGGATTCAGATCGAGTCATTTCAGCACCCAACAGATCATCGCTTCTGTCTAACAGTTTTTGAATATGTTCCATAGCTTTCTGTTGTTCAGTTGCAATTTTAGCAAGTGTTTTGTAGCTAGGTTTTGAAACACAATCAGAGTCATCGTCACTAGATGTTTGATAGTGAGTAGTGCGTGTGTTTACCTTGGCACCGCGTGCCATGAAGCAGTAGGTAGAAGCGGAGCAGTCCTTGTCATTTGCATCGGTGTCGGTGATGAAGTCATTGTCTTCAGTGTTGAAGATGGACTTGGCAACGTATGCTGTAGCCAAACCTGCGACGCCTGAGTCGGATTCCTCTTCAGACTCCACCTCCGCCTCCTCAGAAGCAGACTCCTCCTCTGAATCCATTTCCTTGCCAACAAACGCACGTGCCTTGCCAGATGAGCTCTTCTTGTGTGATGAAGACTTTGAGGAAGACTTGGAAGAAGACTTTGAGTATTTCTTCTTCTTCTTCTTGTCGTCAGAGTCATATTCCTTGCTATTCTTCTTCTTTTTGTTCTCATTGTCCCACTGTGGACACTCAGAGATGAAGTGGCCAAGTTTCTTGCACTTGTGACATGTTTTCTTCTTGTAGTCATGAGCAGGAGCTTCATCATTCCTTGAACTTGATCGGGAAGACTTTCTGAAACCTTTCTTCTTCGTGAATTTTTGGAACTTCTTGACAAGCATAGCAAGTTCCCTTCCAATGTCTTTAGGATCATCAGAACTGCTATCAGATTCTTCTTCAGATGAGGAGACAGCTTTTGCCTTCAAGGCACGAGTTCGCCCATAGTTTGGACCGTAGATATCTCTTTTCTCCGAAAGCTGAAACTCATGTGTGTTGAGCCTCTCAAGTATGTCAGACGGATCGAGTGTCTTGAAATCAGGACGTTCTTGGATCATCAGGGCCAGGATGTCAAATGAACTATCAAGTGATCTCAGCAGCGTCTTGACGACTTCGTGTTTGGTACAGTGGCGCCGAGGGCTTGAAGCTCATTTGTGATGTCAGTGAGTCGGTCAAATGTGTGCTGGACATTCTCATTGTCATTTCGCTTGAAGCGGTTGAAGAGGTTGCGAAGGACACTGATTCTTTGATCTCTCTGGGTTGAGATGCCTTCATTGACCTTGGAGAGCCAGTCCCAGACCAGCTTGGATGTCTTCAAACCACTCACACGGCCATACTGTCCTTTGGTCAGATGACCACAGATGATGTTCTCGGCAGTAGAGTCCATTTGAACGAATTTCTTGACATCAGCAGCAGTGACACCTTCTCCAGCCTTGGGAATGCCGTTCTCGACGACATACCATAGGTCGACGTCAATGGCTTCAAGATGCATACGCATCTTATTCTTCCAGTAGGGATATTCAGTTCCATCGAAGACGGGGCATGCAGCGGAGACTTTAATTATCCCTGCAGTCGACATAGCTAAAACTCTAGGTGGTTAAACCGAATCACACAGAACAAGGGAGCACCTTGCTCTGATACCAATTGAAAGTGCGTTATATCGACTAGAGGGGGGTGAATAGGCGATTTTTATGAAAGTTTTCAAAACGTGGAAGTTATGAAGACAAACAACAGAGATATGCCTATTACTGTGCAGCGGAAGTTAGACTACACTAGGCAAGCCATGGTCAAGTATCAACAGAGTGAAAGCACAGTGACAAATAGCTGTAGTGTAATAAGGATCAGGTAGGAAGATATTATGAAGCCAAACAGATCATACACTCACGTTGTGAAGACAAAAGATAGAACAGACATGCAATGACTTCACAATGAGTGATCAGTAAGTAAAAGGAAGTGAAGATGAAACCAGTGACTCGTTGAAGACAATGATGTGTTGGACCAGTTCCAGTTGCTGTGACAACTGTACGTCTGGTTGGAGCGGCTAGGTATTTAAACCTTAGGACACACAGTCCCGGACACCCAGTCCTGAACACGCAGCTCAGGACACCAAGTCCTCACCGTATTCTCCTTGAGCTAAGGTCACATAGTCCTCGCCCAATTACTCTGGTAAGTCTTCAAGGTAGACTCCCAAACCTTCACAGACTTCGTTCACTGGCAATCCACAATGTCTCTTGGATGCTCTGAACGCGACGCCTAACCGTCTGGAGGATGCACAGTCCTCAAGTGTAATAAGTCTTCAGATCACACAGACAAGAAGACTTAAGTGATGCCCAATTCTCTCTGGCTCTGGTGGTTAGGTCTTTATCCTCGCAAGGAATTCTCTCTCAAAGGTTTCGAGGTGGGTTGCTCTCAAACGACAAAAGCTGTACTCTCAATCTGAGCAGCCAACCGTTTATGGTTGTAGGGGTGGGCTATTTATAGCCACTTGGCAACCCGACCTGATTTGTCCGAAATGACCCTGGGTCACTAAGGAACTGACACGTGTCTCAACGGTCAGATTTCAAACTCTCATGGCAACTTTACTTGGGCTACAAGCAAAGCTGACTTGTCCGACTCTGGACAAGATTCGCTCTCATTGTCTTCACTCGAAGACATAGGTTTTTGGTTTAGGCATCACTTCAGTCATTCTGACTGGTTCTTTTAGACCCCACTTAACAGTACGGTGGTTCCTATGACTCAGCACAAAAGAAAAAGAACTACGAAAGATCTAAGTCTTCGAGCTCCATAGGCTTCATATCGTGTCTTCTTTTGTCATAGTCTTCAATGTGAATATCTTCATATACCACCTTTGACTTCAATGTCTTCATACATTTTTAGGGGTCATCTCTGGTAGTAAAACCGAATCAATGAGGGACTTCTACCTGTGTTATCCTGCAATTCTCACAAACACATTAGTCCCTCAACTAGGTTTGTCATCAATACTCCAAAACCAACTAGGGGTGGCACTAGATGCACTTACAGCCGGTTCCCGATGGAAGAATGAATAAGGGTATGTCTGAAACAGTGCAGGCCAGCCTCAGTAAAAGGCTTGTTGATTGGAGTGAGCAGTATATGTCTTCTGGTAATAAGGAAATTCTGATAAAAGCAGTTGCCCAAGTAATTCCCACATATGTTATGAGTGTTTTTCGTTTGCCCGCATCGGTTTGTGATGATCTTACTCGTATGATGCGGCAATACTGGCGGGGAGTTGAGAAGGGAAAAAGGAAGATGGCATGGCTGAGTTGGAATAAAATGGTATTACCAAAGTCTAAAGGGGGTATTTGTTTCCATGATATGTGTGCTTTTAACAAGGCTCTTCTAGCAAAACAAGCATGGAGACTGCTAAACACCCCACAAAGCTTTTGTGCATGTTTATTGCGTGCAAAGTACCCAGAGGGTAATTTGTTGGATACAATGTTTTCTGGGAATTCGTCGACTGTCTGGAAGGGGATTGAATATGGACTTGAGTTGCTCAAGAAGGGTGTGATTTGGCGAGTTGGTAATGGGCAGTCTGTTAGAACATGGCGGGGCCCTTGGATCCCTAGAGGCCCGTCCTTCGGACCAATTACACCATAGGGCAACTGCAGGCTCAACTATGTTTCACACTTCTTGGATGAACATGGTGTATGGAATTCTAAACTTTTATCACAATTTTTTTGGCCAATGGATGTTAAGGAAATTTTGAAAATCAGGGTGTCACCAAGGCAACGGGAGGATTTTATTGCCCGGCAGCCAGAGCGCACATGCATGTTTACTATTTGTAGTGCTTACCGTCTAGCCATGAGTACACATGAGGACCAATTTGGTAATGGAGCCTCTAGCTCCGGTCCTGATGGGTCGAGGAGACTTTGGAATCTAGTCTGGCAAGCTAAAGTTCCACAAAAGATTAACATTATTGCATGGAAGGTGAGTTCCGGAGCATTGGCAACAACAAAAAATAAATCTATCCATCATCTATAGATGTCCGCTATGTGGTATACATGAAGAATCATCTTTCCATGCGTTAGTGACATGTGATCACGCCGCTTGTTTATGGGAGTGCATGCGCCAGTTTTGGCCGTTGCCGCTAAAATGTACACTTTGTGATACGGGCCAGGATTGGCTATTGCTAGTACTTGGTAAGTGCCAGTAGGACACCCGGAGCATGATTTTTTTTATTATGGTGCCTATGGCAGGTACAAAACGACATTGTGCATGGGAACGAGGTACCTCCGATTACTACGTCTGTAGAGTGTCTACCCAACTACTGGCAATCTATTAATGCAGCCCAAAGGTACTCCGTGGAAGATATCCTAAAGGGCAAGATGCCACTTGTTATCGAATCAGTTAAGGCCACGCCAAGGATTCCTAATACACTTGCCTAGACGCCTCCTCCGGTGGGTAAGGTGTCGCTCTCGGTCGATGGCGCTTTTTCTGAATCGGATGGCACTGCGGCCTCAGGGATGATCTTACGGCACAACGATGGGGCAGTCATATTTGTTGCATACAGGTATTTGTTCAACTGTAATGATGCACTGGAAGCGGAGATACATGCGATGATGCAAGGCGTGGCTCTTGCACTACAACACACTGAGCTTCTGATCATCGTGCAGTCAGATTCATCTACGGCACTATTTATTTCAAAGGTGAATCTCTTCTTCGGTCACCATATGGTCATCTTGCCCTCGAGATCAATGCCCAGAAAGAGGGCCGGGAGTTTATTCCACAGAAGCTTCACCGTACCCATAATAGAGTTGCAGATTGTTTAGCGAGTCGTATTGAATGTAGCACAGTTGTCTGGCTACAAAGAGGGCCCCCGTGTACCGAGGATTTCTTGCCTCTCAATTGTAACTATCATTTTAGAATAAAACTCTTTTTAGCCCCGCCAAAAAAAAAGCAACGGAACTCTCAGAAATCAGTTTGCTGAACTGCATGAGGTATGCCATGAACAAAAAGTCTTTGTTGGAGAGATGGCTAATAGGAACTGGATTCTCAGTTGTAGGAAATGGCTGATTGCTGATCAAATGATCCAGCTGAACAGAAGGAGAATTCTTCTTCCTGTAGCTATAAGGGATGTGGGTGAAGATATTTCTAGATGGACATGGAATATTAAGAATTTCGCTGTTAAATCTGTCTACAACCATTTGTATGACATGGGTCAGGACAGATCTTTCAAGCATTTGTGGAAAGCTGAGATCCCATTAAAAATAAAAACCTGGTAGTGGCTAATTTGGCATAATGCTATAGCTATCAAGGACAATATGCTGAAAAGAAACTGGGCAGGTGACCCTTTGTGCCGATTCTGCCCAGAGAATGAGGATATTAATCACCTCTTCTTTGGCTGGAACCTGTAGGTCTTTCTGTTTTTGGTTGTTTCTCGTTTTGCATCAAGACGCTTTATATTTGTTCAATTATCTGATGATAGATTGATAGTGGAACCAAATCCAATATGGATTGTATAGAAGAAAAAAATCTCGCTACACATTCTGTCGGTTGCCAAACACACCCATAGTTTTATGTTATTTATTTTCTGGATTTAGGTAGGTTATTTAGTTCATACAAAAAAGTCATTAACTTCCACTTTCAGTGTAGCAAACTACGTACAACATAAGTTCAACACAACAACCATAAGCTAAGCCCATTGCTGAAAACCTGGGAATGCTCATTAAACTAAATGTACCAGAACCAAAGTACTGAGAATGCGTTATATAAACCTATTTCCAGAAACATAATACAGGATAATTACATTGTTTAATTTACAGTTGAAGATCCCTACACATAGTCCACAACATGTGCAATGCACTGATTGGGATGAACCCTGCAGATTCAGATGTAGATTAGTTGTTTTTTAGCCAAGCAATGATATAGATCAATTGACAACTCTCTTTTTGATAAATTTAAAGAAAGCTTCGCTTCAGCAACTATTACATCAGATAGCTTCAAGAACTTACACTTCTTCAACAGATCCATCAGTTAATTGCATGAATTCAGTGGAATTCTTTGGGCTTGCTGCTTGAGGTTTTTCCACATTTCATCTGCAGATGCACAACATGGTCAGAAACTCAAATAGTCTTATCAGCTAATATAGATCATCAATGAAATGGACCATTTAGGTCATGGATATTCGAGAATACATAGGAAACAGAAAAGCATATCAAATATTGTGTAGTAAATACAAATATCCTAAACATCATACCTGATTCTCATGCTAAATTTAATAAGAGCACTTCAAAAAGAAAAGATTGTAATAAGATATTATTCTCTTCTTTCTTCCTTGAAATATTAAACAACAAGCTCTCATTAACTAATTGCCATAATCCCAATTGTAAGAACACTAAAAAGCTACTCCATCCCCAAAATGAATGGCACTTTTGGCTTTTCAGTCTTCAATGTATGGCTTTGATTACCGGATATTCAATTCGGTGCCCGGGCTCATCTGCACCCGGTGAACAGTAAATTCAAAAAAATACTAAAAAAATTCAAAAACTTTTGAAAAAAAAATAGGTGAAAGATGTTCCAACGCGTGATGTTCCTGCCAAATTTCAACTAGTTCGGACATCCAAGGAGCTCATAGCAAAAAAGATAAAAAACGGTCAAAACAGTATGAACAGTAGCCTTTCTTACAGCCCTAAATTTTGTCCTTTTTGCTAAGAGCTACTGAAATGTCCAAACTCCATGAAATTTGGCACGGACTTCATGCACATGAGCATCTAGCATCACAAAAAAATCATTTATTTTTTCCACCATTTTAAATGAATTTACTGTTCACCTCTGGTGCAGATGCACCCAAGAACGCCGCGTCCAAATCTCTTATGTTATGTCTACAAAGTTAGTATCAAGACATGGTATTTTGCAAGATAAACACAACAATACCATTCGTATCCGCCTAATCCATATATTTTGGTGTATATCAGTGGTCAAAGTAGTGCATCGAAGACCGCGAACAGTCAAGCATGCCTTACATTTTAGAGGGAGTAATTTAGGTGTGGCATGCAACCACGCATGCCCAAAGTGACATGCAACCACGAATAAGTATTGCGCCTGTTTCAAGATATCTATTTTCAGTCTGCCATGCGCACAGGCCAAGAAAAGAATTCATCAAAAATGATTGTGCATTTATGCATACCTTAGTGAAATGACATGCTGCAACAATTTAACATCTACCAGCACAATTTTCATACAAATCCAAATGGCTTAGTGTGTATTAGTGGTCAGAGTTTTAAAAATTTGACTGCACATTCCATGGCAAGATCTATTAACAACATAGGTAGTATCACAAATAATAAAGTACTACCTCCGTCCCAAAATATAAGACGTGCAAAAAGTCTTATATTTTAGGACGGAGGTAGTATTATGTTGGCAAGGTTTAGTTTGTATTAGTGGTCAGTGTTTTAAAAGTTTGACTGCACATTCCAAGGCGAGATCTATTGGCAATAGAGGTAGTATCACGAATAATAAAGTATTATGTTGGCAAATAGTCAGGGTAAGGTACACTGCAACTATCATTTAATAAATAACATCACAATAAAAGAGTGGAGCGAAACATGCCTTTAAATATGTGCAACAGATGATGTCATTATGTATTAGCCATGGTATATTTCCGAACAAGCTGCTCATATAATGGAAGATGATTCTTAGAAACAAAGACCCTGAACCTGTAAGCAGATGAAAACAAGGTATATCAAAGGTTTGATACTCCCTCTGTCCCAAAATAAGTGACTCAACTTTGTATTAACTTTGTACTAAAGTTAGTACAAAGTTGAGTCACTTAATTTGGGACGGAGGGAGTAGTTAATTGTCTGTTAAGTCCTGAGCACAATAAATAATGAAGATTACAGCACATGTAGTTTTACCCTTCAAGAAGTGTGAGTCGCCCTGGAGAAGAAAACAGTTTCGCTATTGCTTCTAGTGAGTCTTTGATGTGCATGGTTTTCAATTTTAAGGCCTTCATAAATTCAACAAACTCTCCATACTCTGCAGTACTGAGCTTTTCTCGAGCCTAATAGAAACATCCAAAGTTAAGGATTATTATCTCATACATGAGTGCAAAAATAAACACACTAACAAGATAGCAGTTACTCCGCAAAGCGCAAGACAAGATCAAATTACAGAGAACAAGCACAAGCAGCATACCAGCTTCAAGAAGGCCGGTCCAGTAGTAGATTCCTGGCCTCCACATCTTTCTTGAATAGCCTCATTCTTTTCACATGCTTGTTCAATGGTACTTCTTTTTGATGGAGGTGTAGATTGTTGACCTCGGTTTCCAGTCAAAGCTCTCGACTCAACATTATGTTTCAATTGTGAAGAGACATCTGCTATTTTAGCCTTCTTAAGCCTCATAAACTTTAAGGTATGCTCCTTCAATTGTCCATGCATGGTCGCATTATCGATCAAATCAACAACCTGAGAATCCTGAGAAAATTGGCCCCTTGAGGATGCGAGCTGTGAAGTGGAACAGCCATGTTTCATAGGAAGGGTAGTGCGATTGGCAGGAGTGATCTGGGTAAACTTCATATAGTTGTTTTTTCTGGTGGTTGCATTCAATGATACTGTAGTTCCCCGGTGCTCATTTACTGCTGTGGCAGGCTAGCAAGAGATAGAATATCATCTATAAACCGGAAGTACTAAACGGAATACTGATTATCGAAGTGAATGCAAAGTATATAGACATACCGAGTCAGATAGAATCTCCTGCGGCAGACATTTGTCTGCAGGCGGTGAAACGCTATCTGCATGCAACAGTATTTTTGCAATTCTTAAATGGTAACTAAAAAATATCAATAAAGTAAGAAATTAGCATAAACAATGTTGCAGATCAGCCCAAATACAATACTCTCTCCGTTCCAAAATATAAGGTGTAATAAGTTTTTTCAAAAGTCAAACATGCACAGCCCAAATACAACATAGTAGTAATTAAACACAGCAATTCATAGCATATAAACCAGAACAACAAGAAATGTCATGTTGTTCATTTCCATTGTT
Source organism: Triticum urartu (assembly GCF_056163025.1). Classification (NCBI taxonomy): domain Eukaryota; kingdom Viridiplantae; phylum Streptophyta; class Magnoliopsida; order Poales; family Poaceae; genus Triticum; species Triticum urartu. The sequence goes on along the minus strand of NC_141875.1, from coordinate 383,177,938 downwards.
GTGCTGTACAACATGGACCAACCTATAATCAGCATTCAACAGCCGGTTTAGTCACCATTTAAGCCCATGTTTAGCAAGCTTCAAAGATCAAACCATCAAGAAGCAAACCAGGCAAAAGTTGAAATAACAATCAATTAAATATTTCAGCGGACGTCAACTGGCATTAAAAGAATGACAAAAGCAAACAAAGAGTATCATCTCAAGATTCAAAACAGGGTCCTTACCATTACAGTCCATCTCTTTTGGGTCTACACAAACTTTATCCCGGAAAAATCTTGTCAATGTTTGAACTACTTCCCCATACTTAGTGTAGCACTGCAGGGAAAATATTAGTAGAGATATCTCAAAGAAGCAGGTTAAAATCAATAAGCATACCTTTATACACAAGGAAAATATTAGTAGAGATATCTCAAAGAAGCAGGACAAAATCAACAAGCATACCTTTATATAAGGTTTGAGCCAGTAGGACATCTGGGATTGGTAATTTGGCCACACAAACCTGCAAATCATGTGCAGTGTCGAGAAAGTCACTTAATTCAAAAGGATAGCTCTTAAAAAATTCATTAAAAAGCTTGCTAACCACATGAGATTCAAGATAAAAAGCCATTGGACATAGTGTAACCATGCGATCCTTGGAATTCTATATGTTAAGTTGACCTTAGATAACAGAACCAAACAGGATATCTTGATATTTCAAGGTGATCCTTTTCAACGATTATTGAAAGTGTCTTCTTATGCTAGGTGGATTGTCTCCTTCAAAAGGGACATTTGGCACATTTCTCATTGACTGGTTAAGCTCTTTAACAATGTAAGGGCTAGGGTTGCTGTAGAGGTTTCCCTACTGTTTCCTCATCAAAAATGTATATACTTGCAGAAATGTCATCTGGAATGCTAAAACAGCAGACATGTAAACAGAGGAAACGCACAAAGTAAACGCGGAACACTGAAAACACTTTATTGTGGTGTTATCCCATTGGGAGGTTTAGCAGAAAACTATGCATATACTCCTTGCAAGGAACATTTAACTGGATTTAGACCTTTCGTCACAGTAAATAATTGCTCCATAGTCATGGCGATGTCTGATGACGCGTCCAACAGCCTGATTGACAGCCCTTGCTGCTTGTTGTACATACCACTCCTCTCCTGTCAAAGCCTACAAAATGTTTAAAATTCATTTTAAATTCCAAGTATGTAAGCAGAGGGATGGAATTACATTACAACAACAACAACAACAACTAAGCCTTTAGTACCAAACAAGTTGGGGTAGACTAGAGCTCATGGTTCTGGCACGTGGATAGCTAACTTCCGCACACCCCTGTCCATGGCTAGTTCTTTGGTGATATTCCAGTCCTTCATATCTCTCTTTGCGGACTCCTCCCATATCAAGTTTGGTCTACCCCCGACCTCTCCTGACATTATCAGCACGCTCTACCGTCCGCTATGCATTCGAGCTTCTGAGACGCTTTAACCGTCCGCTATGATTCGAGCTTCTGGAGACGCTTTAACCGTCCGCTATACATTCGAGCTTCCGGAGGCCTATGTTGTATATGCCCAAACCATCTCAGACGATGCTGGACAAGTTTCTCTTCAATCGGTGCTACCCCAACTCTCACGTATATCATCATTCCGGACCCGATCCTTTCTTGTGTGGCCACACATCCATCTGAAAATCGCATCTCCGCTACACCTAACTGTTGAACATGACGCCTTTTAGTCGGCCAACACTCAACGCCATACAACATTACGGGTCGAATCGCCGTCCCATAGAACCTGCCTTTTAGCTTTTGTGGCACTCCAGAAGCTTTGTGCCACTTCATCCATCCGGCTTTGATTCGATGGCTCACGTCTTCATCAATATCACCATCCTTCTGCAGCATTGACCCCAAATATTTAAAGGTGTCCTTCTAAGATACCACCTGCCCATCAAGGCTAACCTCCTCCTGCCTAGTAGTATTGAAACCACACCTCATGCCTAAAACCTTTCAATTCCAAAGTTTCCTCCATAGCTCTAACTTCCTATTAACCCCCGTCCGACTATCGTTGACTAGCACCACATCATCCGCAAAGAGCATGCACCATGGGATATCTCCTTGTATATCCCTTGTGATCTCATCCATCACCAAAGCAAAAAGATAAGGGCTCAAAGCTGACCCTTGGTGCAGTCCTATTTTAATCGAGAAGTCATAAATGCCGCCATCACACCATATGAAGGCCCTTCTTATGCTGAGGGACAACACTCTCTCCAGGTATCACCTTACAATCTCGGAAAGCACACATGTCTCTTTTTAAAGAGGGTGTTAGCTATGATCATGACGTAGGCTACGACTAAGCTTAAGACAGCTTCTCCTTAATTCCTGATGCCTTAGCCAAACCACCATGCACCCCTACGAAACATGTGTTAGATGTACCCACATGGCCATTGAGGTCTCCTCTTGTTAAGAGGTTCTCGCCAATAGGTACGCTCCTAACCTTGTCTTCCACGCATTCCCAAAACTCCCTCTTGGTGTTCTCACTGTGGCCTACTTGCGGGGCATACGCGTTGATAACATTAAGAACTAAGTCCCCAACTACCAGCTTCACAGGGATGGAATTACATTGCATGCATCAAGTACATTTGTTTCAAGTTCCCAATATAAACACATCTAATTGATTAAAGGAACACCAATATGACTAAGGAACTTTTTCGGCGGAGGTTTATTTTTTAAAGCAAGACAGCCTAAATGGCACTTAGACTATTGATCATGTATAAGATTAGGAAGAGTGATAACTTCTACCACAAATTTATTTGAAAGGTTCCTTATCAAAGAAAATATTGCTGGAAGCCCGTCAGACTCCATCTGTCGAGGACTAGACATAGGAAATGCTGAAAATGAACTTGTGCAAGCCCTTGGATATTCTCATGGATGTGAACTGCCTAAAACCTGTAGAGGGTAGTGTTGGACGCTAGTCATTTTACCCCGAGAGCGAGTTACCTTCTTGAACCAGCCATGCTAAAAATGGGGGTATTTGTCAAGGATTCAAGCTCGATGACCCTTGCTTGATTCGAGAAAAAGGGGCCTACCATGCTCTAGAGCTTGTAGAGATTCATGATCAAGGATGGACTTCATCGGCAATGCAGTTCGAATCCAGATTTCAGGCTTCACATCATTTTCAGGGTAAAAAATTGAAACACAATTGGTCTGTATATAATTTTCAGGATGTTATATGGTTCCTGTTGTTTGTGCAGCATAAAAGTTTTGATTTCAATGTGTACTGATCTGCTTATACCTTTGCACGCGCGCGCGGGGGGGGGGGGGGGGGGGGGGGGGGGGGGCGGGGGCTAAGGGAGGGCATTTTGATTACATCGACGCGGACCTTGGTTCCACTAACTTCACACATTTAATCATTACTTTGACAGTGACAAAATTACCTTTTTAGATCATTTTGATTATCTATAATCTTGAGGTACACTTCTGACTTTGCCAACATATCCACCTTTCCCAATCACACGTATCCCTGTAGCATGGTAGGAAAAACACATGCAACACATACGTCCTCTTATGTTTTCCGGATCCCCGCAACACGTTAAGGCACAAAAACCGGGAGGGGGGGGGGGGGGGGGGGGGGCACTCATCTTAATTCGCTTGTGTGCCTCCCTCCCACAGTGGAAGAAGTCGGCGGGCGCCATCCTCTAGTTGGCCAATGCTGTCGGAGGTGAACTCCAGGTCATTGTGTCATTCGCTTAGGTGAAAAATTTGAGATAATCCCATCCTAATGTGTCGTTGATATTCTTTATACTTCTTGTTTGGAGTCTTGTGATCTGATTTTGTGTGTGGTTGTATTGAGATGTACGTTACTTACACATGTGACATTCTCGGGTGACACTATGTGTGTGCATTCTGTGTTGTATGGTACTCCCTCCGTCCAAAAAAGCTTGTCCCTCAAATGGATGTATCTAGCACCAAGTTAGTGCTAGATACATTCATTTCAAGGACAAGTGTTAGCTCTCAGCATATCAATACTTTGGATTGTTTGATTAGCTTGTTCTCTTAAGCTCTTTCATTACGATGTACACATGCTAACTGAACATATTTAAGTTTGAGTACTCACACAATTTACCTCTATCTCTACTTACTTTCGTATATGTCTGCCAGTCGATGAACTTAGTAAAATGTACCAGAACAGAATAATATTTCCAATTAAGTCACGGTGATTCAATGCTTCAAAGGGACCAATTATATAAGATTTTATTCCTTTTCAGAAAAATCTTCATAAATTTCCTTTCAACTCTGAGGCCTGCGTGGTGAGAAGATGTTTCGATTTGTACACTAGGTAACTTCAGCAATTTCTTCTTTGCGCATTCCCATGAAGTCTTATGCACTTAACAAATCAACCAACGCTCGTCTACTTCCATAAACCAAGTTTGGAATGGTGTGAGTTAAATGCTCACAGCAAGCGCAACACAACAACTCTTCTCAAAAAACAAGCGGAAGGACGAATGATTTGGGATGGCGTGGTGCTTGAGGTGACTGAGAAACACGACAGCCATGGCGGGTGGGGCTAGACAGGACACGAAGGAGAGGATTAAAGAGGGCAAAATAAGCATGAGCTTCACATCATCACACTCACATGGTCAGCACCGGCAGGGGAGCACGGAGACAAGACCTCCATTGTTGGTAGCAATGTAAACGTTGTGAATTACAATGATGTTTGATCCATGTCTCTATATCTGAGTTTATTATTCTCTGGCAATGCATGGGCAGTCAACTAGTATAAGGTAGAGATAGAGATTACTGGTGGCATGAGGGGTAAATTTTAGCAACTCCGCAACTTCGGTGATGGACGAAAAAATAGGGGAGAAACATTCCTCCATGTAATATTACATATAAAATAATATTAAGAGAATCAACCATAGAAAATTCAAAATTTAGTATAGAAAATATTAACCTTTGGGTTTTTGTTAGATGGTTTAGCCTGCTTATCCAAATACTCACGCTTGAGCCGAACCTGAAACAACCACAAAGGGAAAACAGCAAGATTTACTAAAGCAATAAAGGGCAATGAAACTACTTTTTTCGGGTAACACAAACGTATATTTCTGAAACTTGAGAGTTATATGTCTCCCCGAACAGAAAAATGGAGGTTCTCACATCAAGACAGTGTATTTGTAGGCTAGGAGACGAGTAGCTGACAAACAATTCTTTTATTTGTGTACAAGGTGTCAAAAGCTTATGCAGATTCAAAAACTCCGGAACCTAAGATATTTTCTCAGAAAAAAAAGATCAGAAAATATTTCCAGCCTAGCTACAGCACCAATTCAAGTTTTACAAAAAGGAAAATGAAGTACTCCCTCCGTTCCATATAAGTCGTCGCTGATTTAGTACAACTTTGTACTAAAACAGCGACAACAAATATGGAACAGAGGGATTATATTCTGAACTCATGCACCAAACCCAATGTTGAAGGTCACATAGGTAACTCTTCTGGAAGACAATTGCCAGTGGGAAATGAAAAAACCTTCACTGGTTGTAAGATGGAAGAAGTAGGCATCATACCCTTCCAGTAAAATAATGTGGTTAATAGCTTGTCATGCTTTTTCCAACCAATTAGAGTTTCACTAGTAATCCCCTCTTACTATACTATGATAAGGATGGGAATCCACAGAAAAAATGATGGACGGGAAACAAGACAAGGAAGACCTTAGGATCAGTCGGGGTGGAGAAGGGCATTCCAGTAACTATTACAGCTCTCCCAGCACGGTCAGCAAAATCAAGACCCTCACTAACCTGTGAAAGTATAAAATGCATAAATAATGGATGTGCAATCTTTTAATGTCAACTAAACGGCTACAATTTGAAATGTGCACCCCTAACATAACAATAAACCCATCCTTTGAATAACGCTTTAGTTAACTGTAGCACCACAGTCAAACAGCTTCTCTGTTTACTCATACTCATCGTGCCACAAATGAGCACTTAACCATTCTGTTTTAGACTTTTAGTATGACATTACATTGTTCATAAGACAGTCATCCAACAATAATACAGCTTCTATTAGCACTACAGCATTCTTTCTTTAGTCGCTGAAAACTGAAACATTCGTTGTCTTCTGACACATAGAAAATTATTGAAATTAAGAATTGTAAATTTACAATAGATCAAGTAGCACAATTAGACTTGGGAAAGAATGATTTAACAGAAAGAAACGTTAAACTTTTAGCAAAAGAAAACTAAAATCAATATTTCATCAGAAGCTACAATACAAAACAGAAGCTGTAAGAATGAACAAGAACAAACTTTGCCGCGACAAACTGCGAAAAAAATTGCCCCAGAAGTAGAAGGATCGCGTAATTTGGCCGCATAATCCTGCAAATCACATGGTATAGAGTTATCTGAGCTTATGAAAAGTTCAAAGTTCAAGTGAGAACTAATAAATGATCTCAAAACCTCAATTGCATTTGGGAAGTTTGAAGACTGCCTAGGCTCTATAACTGGCTGCTTATGCTTGCACATTCTCTGCCATATTGTGCTATCATCCACTGAATGTTCATGGTTCTGCAAGGGATTCAAAATGCTCAAGGACAAATAGCGCAGACGGTTGGGATTAACTCATGGCAATTACACAGACCCTATTTTTCCAGTAGTCGATACACTTGTCCATCATAGAATATGAAGGAAAGAAAACAAGGAGACCATCTGGCACAATACGAGCAAAATTAACTGCAAAACAAGCACAAACATCAAATGCATACAGCAGCTAATTCGAAATACAAGCAGCTGCATGCTGTTCAAACTTTCAACTGCCTACCTATAACAGTGCCCAATTCTTGTTTGTATTTTACAGTCTCACGTGTCCGATAAGAAGAATTAAGTGGGTGTCCTGATGGCCCCACAGGCACAACTCCAACCCAGATTTGATCTTGAGAAATGACATGAGGATTCTCTAGCCTGACAGGGAACTCACTGGATGCATGAAAACATATTGCATCGACATCAAATAGAGAAATAAACATAAAGGCAAAGGTTCAAGTCGATAAACAAGTAAAGGAGAATTAAACTAGAGTTTTACTTACAGGTTTAATTCCATGGCAAGCGAGTCCAAGGGAGATAAAGTTCCAGAAGTTAAAATAATGGAGCGTACACCCAACTTCAGAAATTCCTCCATAGCAAGCCCTGGGTTAAAACACCACCAACTAAGAGTCCTTGAAGCCTTACCTGCAAATACATGAAAATGTTCATAGCAGACAATACAACCAGTTGATCATTGAAGGAGACTAACTGACGGCAACATATTAATGACTTAAATGTGCCTTTCTATAATTCTATGGTTACAAGGAATTATGAAACTGCCTGGAGTCAATGGAAGTTATGCATGTAACTTAGAATTAATCAAGTGACAGAGAAAGACTAAATGCTCCGTGCTTTAGTACAAATCTTGATGGAGGATTTTGCGGCTCCCACCACCATTATTTAGATAAAGGGATTATAATTATGCTTATGTTACAGATATGATATAAGAAAGGAACAGATAAGTCCTTGAAAAAAAAGGAACAGATAAGTGAGAGCAAAAAAACATTTTAGGTGAACGTATTCAGTACCAGATATGGTTATGAGTCATGGAACCAAATAAAATCAGATAAAAATGAACGCGTGCTGTATAGAATAATAGGTATGCTTTGTATTTACCGAAAACTTGCAATGAGTCACCAGATGTCTGTCGAGATGATTCATTCACATGAAACTGGAAACAAAAGATTTGAGTCTGGTTGTAAGAGCACACAATTGCCAATAAAGTACGCAAGCTTATACTGCAAAGCATAGAAAGAGAACGGATGACAAGACTACGAGTGAAGCCATACTAGAAGTCATGCATATATCATCATCATACATACATGGATGTGTATGATTCATCACCCAATGGTAACAGATGAGAGAAGTAACACTTACACAAGGCAGAGAAACTTACACTATAATACTTCGCATGGTTTTGACCACCACCCTTAAATATTATGTCAAGCATATCTCTAATTGTTTCCAATCTAGAAACAGTAGATTTTGCCTTGACACCAGCTTTAGTTTCACCAGAATTTCCTGAATATGTAGGAATAAAACAACGGAGCTCAGCTACTGCATAAACCATGAAAATCTACAGAAATTTCAATGTGGTCAACTGAAATAACAAAACAAGACTCTGGAAAAAATGGCAGGTTTGGTGTTAACTAACCACAAAGAAAATGAAATGGATTCAAATGGAAAAAGGAATCATACAACAGACAATTACCTTCCTCGAGCAGTAGAGAAGCACTATCGATAGTCTCAATAAGCTTTTTGGATGTTTCAGACGTAATATTCAGTTCAGAGAGGAACTCGTATATGTAACTCCCAGGCTTTGTGTAACCCAGCTCCTTGGAATCAATTACAAGCTCACCGATTTTTTTTTCAAGTGCCATTAAAAGAGCTGGAAAAAGAGTTCCACTATTAACATGAGGAAAACTCACTTTCACAATCATCAAACTGAAAGGTAAATGATGTGAGAACTTTGAGTAACCTTTGAGGATAGCATAGTTTTCTGGGTCAAATTGTTTTTCAGCAGAATTTTCAATGGACCTCTTGAATGAACACAATTGGATGCATTCTTGAGCTTCCGTGATGCAAGAAGTGAGGTTGCTGGTAAGCAAGTCAAAAGAGGCAGCATCTGCACATATACTCTCCTGAATAAAAAAGTGATTGAAAATTCAAAACAAACCACGAGGATATTGCAAGAATATTGTCTCAAAATGGATATCAGGAATATATGTTTTTGCAACTGGGTTATTCAAAATTCAAGGCTAAAGTGCATCAAGAGAGTTCAATTATTAAGTTAAATAACATACTAAGTTTCATGCACCAACCAGTACAACCAAAAGTCCGAACTTACGGAGAAGGTTGGGCAATCCACATATAACACCCCCTCTCATGGGTGGCTTGATAAGGCCTAAACATGGACGGAAGGAGGGCGAGCATTTAAATGAAAAATGCAAAAGCCAAGACTTGAACCCAAGTTATTTTGCTCTGCTTAGGATAGGTGGTTTTAGATGGCACTGGGTTTTCGCCCCATGGTGAGCTGCTCGATGACGAGTGCTTGCAGTGGGTTTCCCAGTGGTGTCTTGAACCCGCTTTCCCCTTTCCAGTTTCCTTAAGACCTGGACTTTGTATTTCCATTATGTCAAAGTAATGGAAAGGGGTAATGCCCGGTTCAAAAAAAAAAGACTTGAACCCAAGACCTCTTGGGTCTGATACCATATTAAGTTTCATACACCAACCAGTAGAACCAAAAGTCCAAACTTATGGAGAAGGTTGAGCAATCCATATATACTTAAACAATTATGTGCATATTTCCTTACCAGATTGTGTGCTTCATCAAATATAAGTACTGCATTGTCCCATGATATGCCAGTTAAGGAACGCCGATTTCCCGGATCAATGAGATAGTTATAAGGAGCAAATAAAATATCAACCGACTTGGAAAGCTCCCGGGAAATGTAATATGGGCAACTACAGCAAAAGGCAACAAATGTTATTTGGAAGAATGCATATGCATGTCTGGTTCAGTGTCTGTGTAGTGTATAGTATGCAAGTTAGGAAGAATAAAATATAAAACTTACGGTCCCTTGGTTCTCCCAATATTAACCAAGTCTTCAATGTCAAAAGGCTCACTCCCAAGCTCGGTGTTGTTTTTCATGTAATCTACAAGAAATGCCATCGTGTGTAATCATATGGTTAATTAACAAACAACATTCATTTTTTAATGGGCCATAACAAATTAAGGTAGCAAGGAGAAGAAAGGGAGATTGCATACAAATATCCAACCAACATAACAAAAAGAACATAGCATCTGTCTTAAAGGGCAGTTACATACATCAGCCTATAGGTTGTAGCAGTTACAGCAACACACCTAGTATAAATTTAAAAACTTGGAAGCAGGGTTGCAAGGTTCCATCACTGCCGCTTATTTTTGTGTAGAGCCAATTTTAAGGACTTGTATACCAAGAAAAGATGTAGTTGCACTTACCAGTGACAATGTTGTTATGACGGCACATGCGCTTCTTGCAGAGGTAGTGGCAACCATTGTTCTGTGCTTTTCCCCGGAGTTTGCTCACTTCTTCATGGATGCACATCTGCTCACGGGAGCCCAGCACTGCCATTTTCGGCCTGTGAAATGTTATGCACCAAAAATCAACCACTGACAGTGAAGGGGCCATGAAATTTAGCCCAAACTAACTGCAGCTCCAGACCTCGACTGACAGGACATTCATGATAAATTACTAAACAGCATACATTTCCACACAATCAGTCCTCCAATAAGAACAAAGTGCAATCACGGACAGAGGGTAATTGCTCAGAAACAGAAACTATGGTATCGACCTGTAGCTGGTGGCCTTGAGCTCCTTGATCACCTGCCGGAGCTGGCTATGCGTCCGGGAGGCATATATAATCACGGGGTACGACGATGACTGGGTCGCGGATGCCCCAGACTGCTGGCTCCCTGATGGCTGGCTGCCTCCCCCGCCCCCACCTCCGCCACCGCCCCGCAGAAACTCCCCGAAGGTGCGCCGCCAGGCGAGCGCGGAGCAGAGCAGGCAGAGCGTCTTCCCCGTCCCCGTCGGGCTCTCGAGCAGCGCGTTATTACCCTGTACATCGGTCCGGAGATGAAGTGAAAACGAGTAAGAAGAAATGGAGGAATGGGAGGCGCGGGGTAGGGTTTGGTGCTGGGGTTTTTGGGATTGGTTGGTCACCTGTTGCAGTGACTGGAGGACGCGGTCCATGTAGGTGATCTGGCAATCGTAGGCATCGTAGGGGAAGTCGACGTCCACGCCGCGGATGCGGTAGACCGGCATTGCGGCGGCCGGAGGGGGAGCTGGAGGAGGGGTCGGGGGTACGAGGGGGAAGCTTGCGGGGGAAGGGGACGAAAACCAAAAGAGAGGATTTGGGGTATTTAGTGCTCCCGGGCTCAAATCAACCTCTTTTTTCCGATCAAATCAGAGAGTTTTTTTTTAACATCAGACACAAGCGCATACAATCATCTCTATGAACGCACGCACGCACACCCTACCCCTATGAGCACCTGCAAAAGATTGAGCCGGCGTATCATCTTGAAATTTATGAAGTCACCGATGATGCGCATCGCCGGTAATCCTGAAATAATTTCAGAAATAAATGCGAGCATCAGGATTTGAACCCTGATGGGCTGATGATACCACAGTCCCTCTAACCATCCAACCACAGGTTGGTTCACGATCAAATCAGAGAGCTTTATCGTATGAAAGTGTTTCCTGGACAATCAGCCAAGAAGCTGGTTACCAGAAAAGATGGTGTTTTGTCGAGCCAACTTTCGGTCGGTGCAAACTCGTTTTGCACAAAGATGTCGGTAAGTTAGCCGACCGGTTTACATGCTGAATATCAAAGACAGAAAAATTATGAACTAGCTCTTCTATTTTTCTAAGATAGGTGCCATAATTGAACGAAAATTGTGGCGAGTGTTCCAGAGTGTCACCAACTCCAGGTAGTCCACCTCCATGATCACATGCGAAAAACCTCGAACTGTCGCAAACCGAGCTCCTTCTCAGAGTGACAAGGCTTCGATGATCAGTGGGTGTGAGATACCCATGTATGGCTTGCTCCAGGCTCCCAAAAGGGTCGAGGAGGAGCGTGCTACACCGCCCGCACCGCCTCTTCCGTCAGCAAAATTTAGAGCCCCGTCAGTAGTGATTTTGATGACTCCTAATTCCGGTGGACTCCAGCCATGCCCTGGCAGAACCATGGGAAGGTTCCGAGGGAGTTCGAGGAGTGCCAGAGCCTCCTTGGTATTTCTGAGAGCCGCAGCCAAATCTCTTCCTTCTTCTCCATGCTTGATACGATTGCGAGAGTGCCATATTGTCCACATGATGGTGATTATTTTAGCGTGAACTTCCTCTGCAAACCATGTATCACATAGAATATCCCGAGCCCAAGAATCTGAGTGTAGACGCGGCAGTCTGATGCCGAACCAACCCAAGCTTCCTCCTAGAATCGGTGTGCAGGGGAGCATAAAATGAGAGCATGCATGAGGTCTTCCTCCTTTGCTAAGCAAACATTGCATCGGTCCACGACTGCAATATGCCGGTGTTTGAGAGTGCACTCATCTGGAAGGATCTTCCTTAGTACTCTTCACCAGAACACGCGAACTTTTGGGATAACTTTGAGCTTCCACAAAGCATTCCACAACTGTTTTTCATCTCCTTAGGTGTCGGTAGCCGTCCCTTCTCCTAGAGCTTGACGCTCGTTCTGAGTCACTAAGGCACGGTACGCCGATTTAATAGTGTAGTTGCCTGATCTCTCAAAGGCCCAAGCATATGAATCATCTCCATCCCCACGCCTAATAGGTATGTTAAGGATCGCCTCGGCGTCAGGTGTGATGAATGTTGATCGCACAAGATCATGCCGTCATGACCAATTGTCCACATCAATCAAGTCCGGAACAAACTGGACATTGGTGTTCATCGGTTTCAACATAGGGGACATAGAAATAGTTCCAGGAATCCATTTATCCGTCCAGGCATCGATGGAAGTCCCATCACCAACTCTTTTTATTAGACCAGCAACCAAAGCTTCCCTACCTGCTATAATAGCTCTCCAAGTTGCAGAAGCAGATTTAGGAACAGTTGCATGCATGAAATCTGTATCAGGGAAGTAACGCCCTTTTAATACTCTCGCACATAGAGAATCTGGGTTTGTTAAGAACCTCCAGCCGTATTTCCCTAATAGTGCAAGATTAAAATGATGGGGTTCTCGAAAACACATACCTCCTTTGCACTTTGGTGTAGCAAGGTTTTTCCATGAAACCCGGTGCATAACATTCTTGTCAAGAGAACTGCTCCAGAAATTTTTTGCCATGGGGGAAGTCAGGCTCTTACAAACTTTCTTGGTGAGCAGAAAAGTACTCATCGAGTACATGGGAATTGCCTGTACCACTGATTTAAGCACTGTTTTACGTCTTGCACAAGCCAGGAGCTTCTCAGACCATCCATGCATTTTACCACGAGCCCTCTCTCCGATGTGAGCAAAAGTGTTGGGGATCGTAGCAGAAATTTAAAATTTTCTACGCATCACCAAGATCAATCTATGGAGTAATCTAGCAACGAGGGGAAGGGGAGTGCATCTACATACCCTTGTAGATCGCTAAGCGGAAGCGTTGCAAGAACGCGGATGAAGGAGTCGTACTCGTAGCGATTCAGATCGCGGTTGATTCTGATCTAAGCGTCGAACAACGGCGCCTCCGCGTTCAACACACGTGCAGCCCGGTGACGTCTCCCACGCCTTGATCCAGCAAGGGGAGAAGGAGAGGTTGGGGAAGACTCCATCCAGCAGCAACACGACGGCGTGGTGGTGAAGGAGGAGCGTGGCAATCCTGCAGGGCTTCGCCAAGCACGGCGGGAGAAGAGGAGGACTTTGGAGAGGGGGAGGGCTGCGCCAGAACTTGGGTGCGGCTGCCCTTCCACCCCCCACATATATATAGGGGCAAGGGAGAGGGGGGCCGGCCCCCTCAGATCCAATCTGAGGAGGGGGCGGCGGCCAGGGGGGTTGCCTTGCCCCCCAAGGCAAGGGGGGCCCCCTTTAGGGTTCCCCCAAACCCTAGCGTCATCGAACCTTAAGTGTGTAGACCCTACAGACTCGGGAGTCATGCAGACATGGTCGAGACAACTCTCTGATCAATAACCAACAGCGGGATCTGGATACCCATGTTGGCTCCCACATGCTCCACGATGATCTCATCGGATGAACCACGATGTCAAGGATTCAATCAATCCCATATACAATTCCCTTTGTCTATCGGTACGATACTTGCCCGAGATTCGATCGTCGGTATCCCGATACCTTGTTCAATCTCATTACCGGCAAGTCTATTTACTCGTTCCGTAACACATCATCCCGTGATCAACTCCTTGATCACATTGTGCACATTATGATGATGTCCTACCGAGTGGGCCCAGAGATACCTCTCCGTTTACACGGAGTGACAAATCCCAGTCTCGATTCGTGCCAACCCAACAGACACTTTCAGAGATACCCGTAGTGCACCTTTATAGCCACCCAGTTACGTTGTGACGTTTGGCACACCCAAAGCACTCCTACGGTATCCGGGAGTTGCACAATCTCATGGTCTAAGGAAATGATACTTGACATTAGAAAAGCTTTAGCATACGAACTACACGATCTTGTGCTAGGCTTAGGATTGGGTCTTGTCCATCACATCATTCTCCTAATGATGTGATCCCGTTATCAACGACATCCAAAGTCCATGGTTAGGAAACCGTAACCATCTATTGATCAATGAGCTAGTCAACTAGAGGCTTACTAGGGACATGGTGTTGTCTATGTATCCACACATGTATCTGAGTTTCCTATCAATACAATTCTAGCATGGATAATAAACGATTATCATGAACAAGGAAATATAATAATAACCAATTTATTATTGCCTCTAGGGCATATTTCCAACAGTCTCCCACTTGCACTAGAGTCAATAATCTAGTTCACATCGCCATGTGATTAACACTCATAGGTTACATCGCCATGTGACCAACATCCAAAGAGTTTACTAGAGTCACTAATCTAGTTCACATCACTATGTGATTAACACTCAATGAGTTCTGGGTTTGATCATGTTATGCTTGTGAGAGAGGTTGTAGTCAACGGGTCTGCAATATTCAGATCCCTATGTATTTCGCAAAACTTTATATCATATCGTAGATGCTGCTACCACGTTCCACTTGGAGCTATTTCAAATTGTTGCTCCATTATACGTATCCGATATCTCTACTCAGAGCTATTTGGATAGGTGTTAAGCTTGCATCGACGTAACTCTTTACGTCGAACTCTTTATCACTTCCATAACCGAGAAACATTTCCTTATTCCTCTAAGGATAATTTTGACCGCTATCTGGTGATCCACTCCTAGATCACCTTTGTACCCTCTTGCCAGACATGTGGCAAGGCACACATCTGGTGCGGTACTCAACATGACATACCGTATAGAGCCTATGACAAAAGCATAGGGGACGACCTTCGTCCTTCCTCTTTCTTCTGCCGTGGTCAAGCTTTGAGTCTTACTCAACTTCACACCCTACAACTCAGGTAAGAATCCCTTCTTTGACTGATCTATTTTGAACTCCTTCAAAATCATGTCAAGGTGTGCGTTCTTTGAAAGTATCATCAGGCGTCTTGATCTATCTCTATAGATCTTGATGCCCAATATGTAAGCAGCTTTATCCAGGTCTTCCTTTGAAATCACTCTTCAAACAACCGTTTATGCTTTCCAGAAATTCTACATTATTTCGGATCAAGAATATGTCATCCACATATACTTATCAGAAATGTTGTAGTGCTCCCACTCACTTTCTTGTAAATACAAGTTTCTAGCAAACATTTTATAAACCTAAAAGCTTTGATCACTCCATCAAAGCATATATTTTGACTCCAAGATGCTTGCTCTAGTCCATAGAAGGATCGCTGGAGCCAGCATACCTTTTAGCATTCTTAGGATCGACAAAACTTTGATTGTATCACATACAACTCTTTCTTACGAAAACTGGTAAGAAAACTTGTTTTTAACATCCATCTGTCAGATTTCATAATCGAAAAATACAGCTAATGCTAACATGATTCCGACGGACTTAAGCATCGCTACGGGTGAGAAATTCTCATCGTTGTCAACTCCTTGAACTTGTGAAAAGACTCTTTCCCACAAGTCGAGCTTCATAGACGGTAACATTACCGCCCACGTCCGTCTTCTTCTTAAAGATCCATTTATCTCAATGGCTTGCCGATCATCGGGCAAGTCCACCAAAGTCCATACTTTGTTCTGATACATGGATCCTATCTCGGATTTCATGGCTTCTAACTATTTTTCAGAATACAGGCCCACCATCGCTTCTCCATAGCTCGTAGGTTCATTGTTGTCTAACAACATGATATCTAAGACAGGATTACCGTACCACTCAGGAGTAGTACATATCCTTGTTGACCTACGAGGTTCGACAACAACTTGATCCGAAGCTTCATGATCACTATCATTAACTTCCTATTCAACAGACGTAGGTGCCACAGAAAACATCTTTCTGTGTTGCATCACTCTCTTGTTGAAGTAAAGGTCCGACAACCTCATCAAGTTCTATCTTCCTCCCACTCAATTCTTTCAAGAGAAACTCCTTCTCGAGAAAGGACCCGTTCTTAGCGACAAACAATTTGCCCTCGGATCTGAGATAGAAGGTATACCCAACTGTCACCTTTGGGTATCTTGTGAAGATGTGTTTGTCCGCTTTCGGGTTCGAGCTTCTCCGGCTAAAGCCTTAAGCATCGCAGCCCCAAACATTAAGAAACGACAACTTTGGTTTCTTGCCAAACCATATTCATACTACGTCGTCTCAACGGACTTAGATGGTGTCCTATCTAAAGTGAATGCAGCTGTCTCTAACGCATATCCTCAAAATGAAAACGATAGATCGGTAAGAGACATCATAGATCGCACCATATCTCATAAGGTTTGATTACGACGTCCGGACACACCATTACCCTATGGTGTTCTAGGTGGCTTCAACTGTGAAACAATTCCACAATGTCTTAAGTGATTGCCAAACTCATAACTCAGAAATTCTCATCGATCAGATCATAGGAATTTGATCTTCTTGTTATGATGGTTCTTAACTTCACTCTGAAATCGCTTGAACTTTTCAAATGTTTCAGACTTGTGCTTCATTAAGTAAATATACCTATATCTACTCAAATCGTCAGTGAAGATGAGAAAACAGTGATATCCACCACACGCTTCAATTCTCATTGGATCACACGCATCAGCATGTATGATTTCCAACAAGTCACTTGCCCGTTTCATTGTACCTGAAAACGGGGTCTTAGTCATCCTGCCCATGAGGCATGGTTCGCATGTGTCAAGCGATTCAAAATCAAGTGACTCCAAACATCCATCGACATGGAGTTTCTTCATGCATCTTACGCCAATATGACCTAAGCGGCAGTGTCACAAGAAAGTGGTACTATCATTATTAACTCTACATCTTTTGGCGTGAACATGCGTATTACCACGACCGAGATTCAATGAACCATTCACATAGGGTGCATGACCATGAAAGGTATTATTCATGTAAACAGAATAACCATTATTCTCTAACTTAAATGAATAACCGTATTGCAATGAACATGATCTAATCATATTCATGCTCAACATAGACACCTGATAACATTTATCTAGGTTCAATACTAATCCCGAAGGCAGATGGAGCGTGCGATGGTGATCTCATCAACTTTGGAAACACTTCCAACACACATCGTGACCTCGGCCTTAGCCAGTCTCCGTTTAGTCCGTAGCTTTTGCTTCAAGTCACAAATAATAGCAACTGAACCGGTATCCAATACCCAGGTGCTACCAGGAGTACTAGTGAGGTACACATTAATAACATGTATATACTTTGTTGAAGTTGCGAGCCTTCTTATCTACCATGCATTTGGGGTAATTCCGCTACCAGTGACCGTTCCCCTTACAATAGAAGCACTTAGTCTCGGGTTTGGGTTCAACCTTGGGTTCCTTCACTGGAGCGACAACTGGTTTGCCATCCATGAAGTTTCCCTTCTAGCCCTTGCCCTTCTTGAAACCAGTGGTCTTGTTAAACCATCAACACTTGATGCTCCTTCTTGATTTCTACCTTTTGCGGTCTTAAGCACCGCGAATAGCTCTGGGATCAACTCCATCCCTTGCATGTCATAGTTCATCACAAAGATCTAGTAGCTTAGTGATAGTGGCTAGAGAACTCTATCAATCACTATCTTATCTGGAAGTTTAACTCACACTTGATTTAAGTGATTATAGCACCCAGACATTCTGAGCACATGCTCACTAGCTGAGCTATTCTCCTCCATTTGTTGGCAAAAGAACTTGTCAGAGGTCTCATACCTCTCAACACGGGCATGAGCCTGAAATCCCAATTTCAGCTCTTGGAACATCTCATATGTCTTATGGCGTTCAAAACGTCATTGGAATCCCGATTCTAAGCCGTAAAGTATGGTGCACTAAACTATCAAGTAGTCATCAGGATGTGTCTATCAGGTGTTTACAACATCCACAGACGACGTTGTAGGGGTTTGCACATCGAGCGGTGCATCAAAGACGTAAGCCTTCTGTGTAGCAGTGAGGACACTCCTCGGACTACGGACCCAGTCCGCATCATTGCTTACAATATCTTTCAACTTAGTCTTTCTCTAGGAACGTATTGAAATAGGGAGCTACAACGTGAACTATTTATCTACAACATATTTGCAAAGACAATTTAGACTATGTTCGTGATAATTAAGTTCATCTAATCAAATTATTCAATGAACTCCCACTTAGATAGACATCCCTCTAGTCATCTAAGTGATACATGATCCGAGTCAACTAGGCCGTGTCTGATCATCACGTGAGACGGACTAGTCATCATCGGTGAACATCTTCATGTTGATCGTATCCACTATACAACTCATGTTCGACCTTTCGGTCTTCCGTGTTCCGAGGCCATGTCTGTACATGCTAGGCTCGTCAAGTTAACCTAAGTGTATTGCATGTGTAAATCTGGCTTACACCCGTTGTATGCGAACGTTAGAACCTATCACACCCGATCATCACGTGGTGCTTCGGAACAACGGACCTTAGCAACGGTGCACAGTTAGGGGGAACACTTTCTTGAAATTATTGCGGGGGATCATATTATTTATGCTACCGTCGTTCTAAGCAAATAAGATGTAAAACATGATAAACATCACATGCAATCAAATAGTCACATGATATGGCCAATATCATTTTGCTCCTTTTGATCTCCATCTTCGGGGCGCCATGATCATCATTGTCACCGGCATGACACCATGATCTCCATCATCATGATCTCCATCATCGTGTCTTCATGAAGTTGTCTCGTCATCTATTACTTCTACTACTATGGCTAACGGTTTAGCAATAAAGTAAAGTAATTACATGACGTTTATGATGACACGCAGGTCATAAATAAATTAAGACAACTCCTATGGCTCCTGCCGGTTGTCATACTCATCGATATGCAAGTCATGATTCCTATTACAAGAACATGATCAATCTCATACATCACATATATCATTCATCACATCCTTTTGGCCATATCACATCACGCAGCATACCCTGCAAAAACAAGTTAGACGTCCTCTAATTGTTGTTGCATGTTTTACGTGGCTGCTATGGGTTTCTAGCAAGAACGTTTCTTACCTACGCAAAACCACAACGGTGATATGCCAATTGCTATTTACCCTTCATAAGGACCCTTTTCATCGAATCCGATCCGACTAAACTGGGAGAGACAGACACCCGCCAGCCACCTTATGCATCAAGTGCATGTCAGTCGGTGGAACCAGTCTCACGTAAGCGTACGTGTAAGGTCGGTCCGGGCCGCTTCATCCCACAATGCCGCCGAATCAAGATAAGACTAGTAACGACAAGCAAATTGAACAAATCATCGCCCACAACTACTTTGTGTTCTACTCGTGCATAGAATCTATGCATATACCTAGCTCATGATACCACTGTTGGGGACCGTAGCAGAAATTTAAAATTTTCTACGCATCACCAAGATCAATCTATGCAGTAATCTGGCAACGAGGGGAAGGGGAGTGCATCTACATACCCTTGTAGATCGCTAAGTGGAAGCGTTGCAAGAACGCGGATGAAGGAGTCGTACTCGCAGCGATTCAGATCGCGGTTGATTCCGATCTAAGCGCCGAACAACGGCGCCTCCGCGTTCAACACACGTGCAGCCCGGTGACGTCTCACACGCCTTGATCCAGCAAGGGGAGAAGGAGAGGTTGGGGAAGACTCCCTCTAGCAGCAGCACGACGGCATGGTGGTGAAGGAGGAGCGTGGCAATCATGCAGGGCTTCGCCAAGCACCGCGGGAGAAGAGGAGGACTTGGGAGAGGGGGAGGGCTGCGCCAGAACTTGGGTGCGGCTGCCCTCCCACCCCCCACATATATAGGGGCAAGGGAGAGGGGGGCCGGCCCCCTTAGATCCAATCTGAGGAGGCGGCGGCCATGGGGGTTGCCTTTCCCCCCAAGCCAAGGGGGGCGCCCCCCTTTAGGGTTCCCCCAAACCCTAGCGTCATCGAACCTTAAGTGTGTAGACCCTACGGGCTCGGGAGTCATGCAGACATGGCCGAGACAACTCTCCGGTCAATAACCAACAGCGGGATCTGGATACCCATGTTGGCTCCCACATGCTCCACGATGATCTCATCAGATGAACCACGATGTCAAGGATTCAATCAATCCCGTATACAATTCCCTTTGTCTATCGGTACGATACTTGCCCGAGATTCGATCGTCAGTATCCCGATACCTTGTTCAATCTCGTTACCGGCAAGTCTCTTTACTCGTTCCGTAACACATCATCCCATGATCAACTCCTTGATCACATTGTGCACATTATGATGATGTCCTACCGAGTGGGCCCAGAGATACCTCTCCGTTTACACGGAGTGACAAATCCCAGTCTCGATTCGTGCCAACCCAACAGACACTTTCGGAGATACCCGTAGTGCACCTTTATAGCCATCCAGTTACGTTGTGACATTTGGCACACCCAAAGCACTCCTACGGTATCCGGGAGTTGCACAATCTCATGGTCTAAGGAAATGATACTTGACATTAGAAAAGCTTTAGCATACGAACTACACGATCTTGTGCTAGGCTTAGGATTGGGTCTTGTCCATCACATCCTTCTTCTAAATGATGTGATCCCCTTATCAACGACATCCAATGTCCATGGTTAGGAAACCGTAACCATCTATTGATCAACGAGCTAGTCAACTAGAGGCTTACTAGGGACATGGTGTTGTCTATGTATCCACACATGTATTTGAGTTTCCTATCAATACAATTCTAGCATGGATAATAAACGATTATCATGAACAAGGAAATATAATAATAACCAATTTATTATTGCCTCTAGGCATATTTCCAACAAAAAGTTCCGCGTGTAATACGTCCAACAGTGGCAGGTAGGCCCAAGTAGCGCTCGCTGAAAGCCTCTAGTGCAATATTCAGAATAGCTTTCAATTGTTGTCTCAACTGAGCTGGTGTGTTCGAACTAAAATATATTGAACTCTTATCAAGGTTTACACACTGCCCCGACGCTTCTCCATAAATTCGAAGAATCTCATTCAGCCTTACAGCACTTTGGGAGGTTGCACTGATGAATATAAGACTATCATCTGCAAATAAAAGATGTGTGACCCAAGGTGATGTGTAGCTGACTCTAATAACTCTGTCTATATGTCTGAGGGAGTCCTAGATTAAGGGGTACTCGGGCGTCTGGACTATGTAACATGGGTCGGACTAATGGGCTATGAAGATACAAGACAGAAGACTTCCTCCCGTGTCCGGATGGGACTCTCCTTTGCGTGGATGGCAAGCTTGGCGTTCAGATATGTAGATTCCTTCCTTTGTAAACCAACTCTGTACAACCCTAGGCCCCTCCGGTGTCTATATAAACTAGAGGGTTTAGTCCGTAGAGGCAATCACAATCATACAGGCTAGACTTCTAGGGTTTAGCCACAACGATCTCGTGGTAGATCAACTCTTGTAATCCTCATACTCATCAAGATCAATCAAGCAGGACGTAGGGTATTACCTCCATCAAGAGGGCCCGAACCTGGGTAAAACATTGTGTCCCCTGCCTCCTGTTACCATCGACCTTAGACGCACAGTTCGGGACCCCCTACCCGAGATCCGCCGGTTTTGACATCGACATTGGTGCTTTCATTAAGATCTCCATTGCGTCGTCACCAGAAGGTTCGATGGCTCCATCAATCATCTACAACAATGCTGCCCTGGAGGAGGTTTTCCTCCCTGGTCAGATCTTTGTGTTTAGCGGCTTCACACTGCGGGCCAACTCGCTTGGCCATCTAGAGTAGATCGACAACTACGCCCCAGGTCACCAGATTAGTTTTGGAAACTTGGATTATGTCGCTGACATCTGAGGAGACTTGATCTTCCAAGGATTCACGACCCCAACCTTCGCTCTGGCCTTAGAGCCAAAGCGCGTCGCCAGGTCCGAAGGCGGGATTTCTAAACTCTCCGGACTATCTGTGGCTACTAAGCCCAGTACGGGAGAGCCGGAGGAAGTAGTGTCGCTGGCAACTATCACAAAGACGGACTCTTCCCCGGACACTGGCTCTGAACTCTCGGAGTCAGCATCGTGTGAGCTCGGCCGAGGAATCCCCTTCTCGCCGTACTCCATGGATTCCCTTCTCCCTGGCCAAACCTCGCCTTTAAGCGAAGCTCTGGACTTGATGCGATCCCTCATCATTACGAAGGAGCAACGTCCAAACTACGCCCAGCCCGAACTAGGGTCTGAGAACGGGGAATTTTACGTCCCACCCACCACCCACTTCATCTCCACTGTCGAGGACTTAATTGACATGCTCGATTACGACTCCGAAGACATTGACGGTATGGACAACGATGCCGGAGAAGAGCAGGCCCAAAACCCGCCGTTTACTGGACGCTGGACGGCCACCTCTTCGTATGACGTGTACATGGTGGATACACCCAAGGAGGGTGACGACGATAATGAGAAAAATCTAGTAGAGGACAAACCTCCTGAGATACAACCAAAACGCCGACGGCGCCGCTCTAAATCACGCCGCAGCAAAGACAGCAATACCAGCACGAGAGACAACAATACTCCGGGCGATGCCGAAGACCAAGGAAACCCCGTCGAGCAAAACTCTAAACAAGACGATCGGGAGGATGGGCAAGTTAGCCCTGATGAACAGGCCGCAACGAAGACTCGGAGGACAGTAATTACCTTCCACTCTCTGAGGATGAGGTGAGCCTCGGCAAAGAAGACTTTATCGTGCTTGAGGAACCTCTCGAGCAGGAGCGCTTCAAGCAACGACTAATAGCCACTACAAGGAGTCTGAAAAAGAAACAACAGCAACTTCAAGCTGACCAAGATCTACTCAACGACAAATGGACTAATGTCCTGGCAGCCGAGGAATACGGCCTCGTGCGCCCAACCAAAAGTTATCTGAAGCATAAACTGCTACCTTAATTCGATGACAAGGCACTTGAGCCCGTACCAACAACACGTAATGCGGCTGACCGACCACCACGTGGACGGGACAAAACGACAACTCAAGCCGATCACCGGCTCATACTATCTCGCCGTAAAGGTAGAGACACAACGGCTCGGGGATACACATATGACATGCGGCATGACCTGAAGAATAGAGCAGGTCCGTCCAGGTCGATCTACGGATCGCGGGGGCGTGTCCCGACGCGTGACGACGGCTATCAAGCCAAACATGAAAAGAATAATCACGCCCGGGCCGAAAGCCGCAGACAGACTCCATCCAAACTATGTCGCGACCTGGCCCGATATAGAGGCGCCGCACACCCCCTCTGCTTCACTGATGAAGTAATGGAACATGAATTCCCAGAAGGGTTTAAACCCGTGAATATCGAATCGTATGATGGAATAACGGATCCCGCGGTATGGATTGAGGATTTTCTTCTCCATATTCATATGGCCCGTGGTGATGATCTTCATGCCATCAAATACCTCCCGCTAAAACTCAAGGGACCAGCTCGGCACTGGTTGAACAACCTTCCTAAAAACTCCATTGGCAGTTGGGAGGACTTGGAAGACGCCTTCCGCGACAACTTCCAAGGTACATACATCCGACCTCCGGATGTTGATGACTTAAGTCACATAGTTCAACAGCCCGGAGAGTCAGCCGGGAAATTCTGGAAAAGGTTCTTAACTAAAAATAACCAGATCGTCGACTACCCGGACGCCAAAGCCCTAGCGGCCTTTAAGCATAGCATTCGCGACGAATGGCTCGCCCGACACGTCGGCCAAGAAAAGTTGAAGTCCATGGCGGCCCTCACGACACTTATGACCCTCTTTTGTGCGGGCGAAGATAGTTGGCTAGCCCGTAGCAATCATAATGCAAGCGAACCTGGCACCTCCGAAGCCAAGAATAGCAACGGCAAGCCCCGACGCAACAGGCATAAGCGTCGAAACAATGGTGAAAATACTGATGACATGGCGATCAACGCTGGATTCAGTGGCTCCAAGTCCGGTCAGCGGAAGAAGCCATATAAAAGGAACAATCTGGGTTCTTCCATCTTGGACCGCACACTCGATCGTCCATGTCAGATCCACGGCACCCCTGATAAACCAGCCAATCATACCCACCGGAGTTGTTGGGTCTTTAAACAAGCCGGCAAGTTAAATGCTGAAGACAAGGAGAAGGGGTCGCAAAGCGAGAATGACGACAAGGAGCCCTGTCCGCCGCACACAGGGGGACAAAAGAAGTTTCCCCCTAGGTTAAAACGATGAGCATGATATATGCTACCCATATACCCAAGAGGGAGCGCAAACGTGCGCTCAGGGACGTCTATGCGATGGAGCCAGTCGCCCCAAAATTCAACCCATGGTCGTCCTGCCCGATCACTTTCGATCGCAGGGACCATCCGGCCAGTATTCGTCACGACGGTTCAGCCGCACTGGTCCTTGACCCAACTATTGATGGATTCCACCTCATGCGAGTCCTCATTGACGGTGGCAGCTGCCTCAACCTGCTCTATCAGGATACAGTCCGCAAAATGGGAATCGATCCATCAAGGATCAAGCCCACAAAAACTACCTTTAAAGGAGTAATACCAGGTGTAGATGCCCGCTGCACGGGTTCAATCACCTTGGAAGTTATCTTCGGATCCCCGGACAACTTCCGAAGCGAAGAATTGATCTTCAACATGGTCCCCTTCCGCAGTGGCTATCACGCACTGCTCAGACAAACTGCATTTGCTCGATTCAATGCAGTGCCACACTATGATTATCTCAAACTTAAGATGCCCGGACCACACGGTGTCATAACAGTCAATGGAAACACGGAGCGCTCCCTCCGTACTGAGGAGCACACCGCGGCCCTAGCAGCAGAAGTACAGAGCGGCCTTATCAAGTAGAACCTTAATTCGATGGCCAAGCTCCTGGACATTGTCAAACGAGTCCAGACTACTCTACAGCAGGACAGTCCAGCCCGTCAGGAGCTCGACTAGCAATTCGGCCTCCGTCTCAGTCCGACCAAATGGCGGCGTACGTACCGCGCGTACATAACTACACACTCAAAATACCATGGGCATAGACGGAGGCGTAACTTGATTATGGTCCATCATACGGCTCCCACACATACTTTTCCTTTTCCTTCTTACCATTTTTGGTCTCTTCTCTACAGGCCCCTCTCGACGGCCTGATCACCGGTCCTTTCGAAGGACGGATATACCAAGGCGGCAAGCAGACGTGTGGGGGAATCTCTAGATGTTCTCCTTGATGATCATTCTACCTGTTTTCAGGACCCGCACGCAGCTCCCCCTTGGTCTTGGCATGTTAAATAACCCTGCTGCTTATTGCACTATTTGTACAAATATGCTTTGATGTATTAATCAAATTATAATGGAAACAGTTTGCGGCCCGACCTACGTGGCACTAGCTTACTACTTAATTTTATTTCGCTATTCTTATCGGTTGCACCCGTACACTTTGGTACGCTCTAATTCGCCAGGGGCTTCATTGTGCTCCATACTACGGCAACAAAGTCCTGATATGTCCATTTGGCATCATGCTTTTATATCAATATTTATTGCATTATGGGACGTTATTACGTATTATGTCACAATACTTATGCCTACTCTCTCTTATTTTACAAGGTTTACATGAAGAGGGAGAATGCCGGCAGCTGGAATTCTAGGCTAGAAAAGGAGCAAATATTAGAGACCTATTCCGCACAGCTCCAAAAGTCCTGAAACTTCACGGAAGCCATTTTCGGAATTAATAAAAAATACTGAGTGAAGAAAGTACCAGAGGGGGCCCACACCCTGGCCACGGGGGTGGGGGCGCGCCCTACCCCCTGGGCGCCCCCTTCCTCATGGGCCCCCTGGTGGCCCTCCGATGCCCATCTTTGGCTATATGGAGTCTTTCGTCGAGGAAAAAAATCAGAAGCAAGCTCACGGGACGAAACTCCGCCGCCACGAGGCGGAACCTTGGCGGAACCAATCTAGGGCTCCGGCAGAGCTGTTCTGCCGGGGAAACTTCCCTCCGGGAGGGGGAAATCATCACCAACGATCCTCTCATCGGGAGGGGGTCAATCTCCATCAACATCTTCACCAGCACCATCTCATCTCAAACCCTAGTTCATCTCTTGTATCCAATCTTTGTATCCAAACCTCAGATTGGTACCTTTGGGTTGCTAGTAGTGTTGATTACTCCTTGTAGTTGATGCTAGTTGGTTTACTTGGTGGAAGATCATATGTTCAGATCCATTATGCATATTAATACCCCTCTGATTCTGAACATGAATATGGTTTGTGAGTAGTTACGTTTGTTCCTGAGGACATGGGAGAAGTCTTGCTATAAGTAATCATGTGAATTTGGTATTCGTTCGTTATTTTGATGAGATGTATGCTGTCATCCCTCTAGTGGTGTCATGTGAACGTCGACTACATGACACTTCACCATTGTTTGGGCCTAGAGGGAGGCATTGGGAAGTAATAAGTAGATGATGGGTTGCTAGAGTGACAGAAGCTTAAACCCTAGTTTATGCGTTGCTTCGTAAGGAGCTGATTTGGATCCATATGTTTCATGCTATGGTTAGGTTTACCTTAGTACTTCTGTTGTAGTTGGGGATGCTTGTAATGGGGGTTAATCATAAGTGGAATGCTTGTCCAAGTAAGGACAGTACCCAAGCACCGGTCCACCCACATATCAAATTATCAAAGTACCGAACACAAATCATATGAACATGACGAAAACTAGCTTGACAATAATTCCCATGTGTCCTCGGGAGTGCTTTCCTTCATATAAGAGTTTGTCCAGGCTTGTACTTTGCTACAAAAAGGATTGGGCCATCTTGCTGCACCTTGTTTACTTTTATTACTTGCTACTCGTTACAAATTACCTTATCACAAAACTATCTGTTACCGATAATTTCAGTGCTTGCAGAGAATACCTTACTAAAAAATGTTTATCATTTCTTTCTGCTCCTCGTTGGGTTCGACACTCTTACTTATCGAAAAGGCTACGATAGATCCCCTACACTTGTGGGTCATCAAGACTCTTTTCTTGCACCGTTGCCGAGGAGTGAAGCGCCTTTGGTAGGTGGAATTTGGTAAGTAAAAATTTATATAGTGTAATGCCCCAGATGTAATTTACCATATTTGTATTCCAACTCTTGCCATTTTCGGCTCTAAGTTATGATATTCCATCGTGGTTGGGTTTTATCTTCGTTTGCATTTTGTTCATGTGATGCATCTCATATCATGTCATCTTGTGCATCGCATCTGCATACATGTTCGTCTCATGTATCCGAGCATTTTCCCCGTTGTCCGTTTTGCGATCCGGCACTCCTATGTCCTCCGCGCCCCCTTTTGCCTCTTTTCGTGTGCGGGTGTTAAACATTCTCAGACTGGACCGAGATTTGCCAAGCGGCCTTGGTACACTACCGGTAGACCGCCTGTCAAGTTACGTGCCATTTGGAGTCCGTTTGATACTCCAACGGTTAACCGGGGAACCGTAAAGGCCTCGTGTGTGTTGCAGCCCAACACCCCTCCAAAGTGGCCCAAAACCCATCCAAACCCCCTCCATCCTCTCGGCCATTTGATCACAATCGCGTGGCCGAAAACCGCACTACATTTGGACTCTCCTAGCTCCCTCTACCTATAAATATGTGCCCCTCCCGGATTTTCGCGCAGTCTAACCCTAGCCCCGCTGCCTCTTCGCCGCCGGACACGTCCGGACGGCGCCGGACGCGTCCGCCACCACGCCCCAGCCACTCCACCCCTGACACGTGGCAGCGCCACCGCGCCCGCGTTACCGGCCCGCCCGGGCCCGAACCACCGCCTCCGCCGCCCCACACCCGTGAGCTCCCCTTGCCCGCGCGCCGCCACCCGGGAGCTGCGCCGCCGCCGTTTGCCTCGCCCGCGCTGCCGCCTCTGCCCACTGGAGATCCCATGGCCGGCCGCCGTCGACTCCGCGTCAGCCTCCGCCCACGCCGCCGCCATCTCCTTCGACCCCGCACGCCGCCTCCTCCTCGCCACTTCGCCGGATCCGCGCCCTCCCCAGCTCCGGCCACCGTCCGGCGACGAACTCCGGCTAGTTCAAGATTTTTCGGCGAGATCCAGATCCTGCCTCGGTTCACGTGCCATCGAAACCCTAGATCTGGAGGTTGAAATCTTGCCTAAGTCATTTTTTGCATTATTTTCTAGCACTATTCATCATGCCATATCTCTGCATCTGTAGCTCCGTTTTGGGCGTGCCATATATCAAAATGTTCGTTAGAATGTGCTCTTCATTTTGTTCCATTGCGCCATGCTTGTTTGAGTCCATCTTAATGCCTAAAATGCGGTTTCAAGAGTGCTATAGTATGTTAGTTCCTGATTCTTATCAGATTATGAGCATTTGTCATTTTTGCCATGATTATTGTGTGCTACATATGAACTTGAGCCCTACATGTGTTTTCGGATATGCCATGCCATCTTTATAGGGGTGTATGCCATGTATTTTTGTGATCAATGTGGTGACTATCACATGCATGCAAAGTAGCTCTCGCGATGTTGCTGATTTCAGGGACTTAGAATTTCACTAAGTCATTTCCCTGCTGATATTTTTATGCCATGTATTCATGTTGCTACAGAGTGATCCATGCTTCTTTTGAGTATGTTCAGTAAGGATGATTTTGACATATGGTTATGCTCTATCCGTCCATGCCCCTGTTTGCATTTATGGAGTACCCTAGCATGACTCAGTCTTGCTCTACTTTTGCTATAAAATGTTCCTGGCAGATTGTTTACGTGTTAATCAATTTTGCCAAGGTTGTTGTAGTTGATCCATGCATGCTATGAGATTGTTCTTGCCATGTTTAGCTTCTTGATCATGTCTTCTTGCTGGGTGTATGCTTAGTTTGTCATGCAATGCCTTGTGTTGAGTGCATCGAGCTCGCAAACATGCCTACATAACTCTGTTTTTTCCATGTCCAGTTTTCTGCTAAGTCTGAATCTGTTAACGAAACTTGCTATGTTTACATGGGTGCCATCATATTTTATGATCCTTTTTTGCTTATGGTCAGTAAGGGACTTTTGTTATATGCTTTGAGTATATTCATGCCATGCCTTGTGTTGATATGTCATGTTCCTTTAGCATGTTGTTAGCTTGCTCTAAACATTGCTTCCTGATGTTAATTCCTGACATGTTAGTATTTTCACTAAGTTTGTGAAGCTGATATCTTTTGCACGTTTGCCATGCTTGTTTGAACCTGCTATTGTGTGATTTAGCTATAGCTCAGTGTTCATCTTTTGTCAAGCATCTTGAGTAGATCATTGCCATGTGCTTTGTTGCTATGTTAGAGTGCAGTAGCTTAGCTTCTCGTGGCATTTTAGATGGCATCATGCTGTTAATCGCAGAATCGTGCCATTTTTGTTTTGCTTGCCATTTGCAAACCATGCATCCGATTCCGGTGATCTTTATATCGATTTCGACCGAAATCAACTCATATTTCCAGCAGCACTCTTGGTTTGCCAAGTTGAGGCCTGGTTCAATCTTTTCCTTCCGGAGCACGCATATGCATTGCATATCACATCCCGCATATCATGCCATGTTCTGCATCATGTTGCTTGCGGATTGCACCATGGTTGATTATTGTTTCCTTTGCTTGTGTTCTTGCTTTGGGTAGAGCCGGGAGACGAGTACGTGATCGAGGAACCCGTTGAGTACGCTTACGAGGATCAAGCCTACGTCAACTCGGAGAACTTTGCAGGCAAGATGACCATACCCTCGAAATCATTTCTATCTTTGCTTGCTGGTTGCTCGCTCTATTGCTATGCCGCGACACCTACCACTTGCTATATCATGCCTCCCATATTGCCATGTCAAACCTCTAACCCACCTTGTCCTAGCAAACCGTTGTTTGGCTATGTTACCGCTTTGCTCAGCCCCTCTTATAGCGTTGCTAGTTGCAGGTGAAGATTGGAGTTTGTTCCTTGTTGGAACATGATTATTGTTGGGATATCATTATTATATCTTGTTTACTTTAATGCACCTATATACTTGGTAAAGGGTGGAAGGCTCGGCCTTATGCCTGGTGTTTTGTTCCACTCTTGCCGCCCTAGTTTCCGTCATACCGATGTTATGTTCCTTGATTTTGCGTTCCTTACGCGGTTGGGTTATAATGGGAACCACTTGACCGTTCGCCTTGAATAAAACTCCTCCAGGAAGGCCCAACCTTGGTTTTACCATTTGCCACCTAAGCCTTTTCCCTTGGGTTCCGCGGACTCAAGGGTCATCTTTATTTTAAACCCCCGGGCCAGTGCTCCTCTGAGTGTTGGTCCAACCTGTCAGCAGCTGGTGGCCACCAGGGGCAACTCTGGGTTGGCCTACCGGAATCTTGGACAATCCGGTGTGCCCTGAGAACGAGATATGTGCAGCTCCTATCGGGATTTGTCGGCACATTCGGGCGGCTTTGCTGGTCTTGTTTTACCATTGTCGAAATGCCTTGTAACCGGAATTCCGAGTCTGGTCGGGTCGTCCTGGGAGAAGGAATATCCTTCGTTGACCGTGAGAGCTTGTGATGGGCTAAGTTGGGACACCCCTGCAGGGTTTTGAACTTTCGAAAGCCGTGCCCGCGGTTACGGGCAGATGGGAATTTGTTAATGTCCGGTTGTAGAAAACTTGACACTAAACTTAGTTAAAATGAATCAACAACATGTGTAGCCGTGATGGTTTCTTTTCGGCGGAGTCCAGGAAGAGAACATGGTCTCGTGTTATGCTTGAACGTAAGTAGTTGTAGGATCACTTCTTGATCTTTATAGCTCCTCGACCGTGCTTTGCTTCTCTTCTCGCTCTCATTTGCGTAAGTTAGCCACCATATAAGCTAGTGCTTGCTGCAGCTCCACCTCACTACCTTTTTCCTACCCATAAGCTTAAATAGTCTTGATCGCGAGGGTGTGAGATTGCTGAGTCCCCGTGACTCACATATTACTTCCAAAACCAGATGCAGGTGTCGATGATGTCATCCCAGGGGATGCTACCGAACTCAAGTGTGAGTTTGACGAGGTTTCAGGACGTTACTATGTTTCCTTTACAGACGATCAGTAGTGGAGCCCAGTTGGGGCGATCGGGGATCTTATGCATTTGGGGTTGTCTTTATTTTGGTTCCGTAGTCGGACCTTGATTGTATTCTGGATGATGTAATGCTATATTTATGTATTGTGTGAAGTGGCGATTGTAAGCCAACTCTTTATCTCTTTCTTATTCAGTACATGGGATGTGTAAAGATTACCCCTCTTGCGACATGCCTACAATGCGGTTATGCCTCTAAGTCATGCTCCGACACGTGGGAGATATAGCCGCATCGTGGGTGTTACATATAGTGTGCTGAAATTTACTGTCACTTGTTACTATGGAACATAATCCTTTGAGGGGCTTGTTCGGGGTATCTTTACCCTGACCAGTAGAGCAAAGAGTTGCTCCTCAACCTACTGAACCTATTGAAAATGTTTACTTTGAAATTCCTTCGGGTATGATAGAGAAACTTCTAGCTAATCCTTTCACAGGTGATGGAACATTGCATCCCGATTTACACTTAATCTATGTGGATGAAGTTAGTGGATTATTTAAGCTTGCATGTATGCCCGATGATGTTATCAAGAAGAAGGTCTTCCCTTTATATTTGAAGGGAGAGGCATTGACATGGTATAGGCTATGTGATGATATGGGATCATGGGACTACAAGCGATTGAAATTGGAATTTCATCAGAAGTTTTATCCTATGCATCTTGTTCATCGTGATCGTAATTATATATATAATTTTTGGCCTCGCGAAGGAGAAGTCATCGCTCAAGCTTGGGGGAGGCTTAAGTCAATGTTATATTCATGCCCCAATCATGAGCTCTCAAGAGAAATGATTATTCAAATTTTTTATGCTCGGTTTTCTCTCAGTAATCGCTCCATGCTCGATACTTCTTGTACTGGATCTTTTATGATGAAGACTACTGAATTCAAATGGGATTTATTGGAAAGAATTAAACGCAACTCTGAAGATTGGGACCTCGATGAAGGTAAAGAGTCAGATATAACACCTAAGTTTGATTGTGTTAAATCTTTTATGGATACCGATGCTTTCCGTGAAGTTAGCACTAAATATGGACTTGACTTTGAGATAGTAGCTTCTTTCTGTGAATCCTTTGCTACTCATGTTGATCTCCCTAAGGAGAAGTGGTTGAAATATAATCCTCCCATTGAAGTAAAAGTAGTTGCACCTATTAAAGTTGAAGAAAAGACTATCACTTATAATGATCCTGTTGTTCCTACTTCTTATATTGAGAAACCACCTTTCCCTGTTAGAATAAAGGATCATGCTAAAGCTTCAACTGTGGTTAACAAGAGTAATATCAAGACACCTAAACCCCCTGAGCAAATTAAAGTTGAACCTAGTATTGCTATGGTTAAAGATCTCTTGGCCGATAATATTGATGGGCATGTTATTTACTTCTGCAATGAAGCTGCTAGAATTGCTAGACCTGATGCTAAAAATAAACATAGACCTGTTGTAGGCATGCCTGTTATTTCTGTTAAAATAGGAGATCGTTGCTATCATGGCTTATGTGATATGGGTGCTAGTGCAAGTGCAATACATCATTCCTTATACAAAGAAATTATGCATGATATTGCACCTGCTGAGAGAAGAAATTGACGTTACAATTAAGCTTGCTAATAGAGATACTATTTCACCAGTTGGGATTGTTAGAGATGTTGAAGTCTTGTGTGGGAAAGTTAAATACCCTCCTGATTATCTTGTTCTCGGTTCTCCACAAGATGACTTTTGTCCCATTATATTTGGTAGACCTTCTTGAATACTATTAATGCTAAGATAGACTGCAATAAGGATATTGTTTCTGTTGGTTTAGGGGATATGTCTCATGAGTTTAATTTTGCTAAATTTCGTAGACAACCCCATGATAAAGAATTGCCTAGTAAAGATGAAATTATTGGTCTTGCTTCTATTGCCATGCCTCCTACTGATCCTTTAGAACAATATTTGCTAGACCATGAAAATGATATGTTCATGAATGAAAGAAGGGAAATAGATGAAGTATTCTTTAAACAGGGACCTATTTTGAAACACAACTTGCTTGTTGAAATCCTAGGGGATCCTCCTCCACCCAAGGGTGATCCTGTGTTTGAGCTTAAACCATTGCCTGATACTCTTAAATATGCTTATCTTGATGAAAAGAAGATATATCCTATTATTATTAGTGCTAACCTTTCTGTTGGGGATATATCTATCAGTTATGACCCGCCCAGGAGGGGCCGGGTCAGTCTCAATGGCAGGTTACAAAGGAAGCCCAGTAAACATTCAGGACGATAGTTTATCAAATCTTATAGAAGGCCTAAAGGCCTAGTGGCGGCTTAAGGCCCAATATTCTAAACCGCCGTATGTAAGGAAAGACTTGTAAAGAAAGGCATGTAAAAGAAGTCACCGAGCCGGACACGATTTATGAGCCGACCGGGACTTTGTAGGCCACCAGGCGTCAACCCGTGTATATAAGGGGACGACCCGGTGGCGGCTTAGGGTAAGAAACAAGAGATCAAGAACCAAGCCGGCGAACTAGCCTCTTGGTAATCGAAACCCCAAGAAATACCAACACAAATAGATGTAGGCTTTTACCTTCATCGTAAGGGGCCGAACTAGTATAAAACCTCTCGTGTCCTTTGTCCCGATTAACCACTTTAAGCTTCCTAGTTGCGATGGCCCTACGACTAAGTCCTTCCACTATAGGACATCTGCCGTGACAATTCCACGACAGTTGGCGCCCACCGTGGGGCCAGCGCATGGTGGATTTGAGTTCTTGAAGGGCAACTTCGAAGGGCTCAAGGGATACACTGTGGGCCGGATGACCAAGAGTCGTCACGGCAAGCTCTACATCGACGATGAAGGCTGGGGCCCCGAGGCCGGCTCAATCAAGTACGGGTACCGGGTTCCCTTCGGTGGAATTCATGTCTTCATCGGCCGGATCGGCGAGTCGGGCCCTGAGCCGGACATCCACACCAACCTCGTCGAAACAGATTAGCGCGCGAGGACCACCCGCATTCAATTTGTCGTGAAGCATGCTTTTGTATGCTGCGTCCACGGCGGTGAATACTATGAAGGATCGGTGGATGGCGCTGAGACAACCATCTGTTCTGACGCTACATCATCAACGGGTGAGACAGACTCTTTGTATCAGCTGCAGGATGGCATGCTCGAGGGCTATTCCGATGGCAGCAGTATTCCGGACCCCCTTGAGCCGCCGAACTGGGCCGGAGTCTTCATGGCAGGAACA
Source organism: Triticum urartu (assembly GCF_056163025.1). Classification (NCBI taxonomy): domain Eukaryota; kingdom Viridiplantae; phylum Streptophyta; class Magnoliopsida; order Poales; family Poaceae; genus Triticum; species Triticum urartu. Next base: position 383,143,497 of record NC_141875.1, on the reverse strand, counting down.
CAG